>NW_017306503.1:737338-751809 GCF_000935625.1 Nanorana parkeri
TCTGTTGTATGCAGAAAGATATATGTATTATTATTATTATTATTTATTATTATTATTTTTCAGATTGCACAGCGCTTTACTATATAGGAAAGACATTACAATACAATTTAAGACACAATGGTAAAGAGGGCCCTGTCCATGAGAGCTTACACTCTAAGAGGGAGGGGCAAGTGATACATAAGGAGGTAGCTGTGTGGGGATGAATTGTTTGAGAAAAATAGTTCAGTGGTTAGTTTGAGGTAGGCTAGGCTTTCCTGAAGAGATGAGTCTTTAGTGACCGCCTAAAGGCAGTCAGAGTAGGAGATAAACAGACAGGTTGGGGTAAGGGGTTCCAAATAATGGGAGAGACTCTAGAGAAGTCTTGAAGGCAAGAATTTGAGGAGTACACGAGGGAGCTAGAGAGCAGGAGGTCTTGGGAGGAGATGACGGTTAGGGTGATGGTTGACTTGCAAAGCCATCCACAACTCAGACCCCAGTTGTATCTCAAACCTTGTCTCAAAGCATCACCCTTACCATCCCCTCCGTTCTTCCAAAGACCTCCTGCTTTCCAGCTCCCTTGTTAACTCCTCCCGATGACTTCTCTAGAGTCTCTCCTGTCCTCTGGAACTCTTTACCTCAACCTGTCCGACTATCACTCTGACTGCCTTTAGGCGATCCCTTAAGACTCCTCCTCTCTTCAGGGAAGCCTATCCCATCTCAAACTAACCACTCAACCATTATGTTCTCAAACAATTCATCCCCACACAGCTGCCTGCTCACTTGCCCCTCCATTTTTGATTGTAAACCCTCACGTGTGGGACCTCCTTACCATCTTGTCTTGAATTGTATTGTAATGTCTTCCTTTATATTGTAAAGCGCTGCACAAACTGTTGGCGCTATATAAATCCTGTATAATAATACTTTGAGACAAGTTTGGAGATGTAACCTGGGGCAGAGTTATGGATGGCTTTATAAGTGGTTGGTAATATTTAGAATGTTATCCTTTTGGGCTAATGGAAGCCAGTGCAGGGATCGACAGATGGGGGTTGCAGACACTGAGCGGTTGGTTAGGTGAATGAGTCTAGCGGCAGCATTTATGATAGACTGAAGGGGGGGTAGCCTGTGCAGTGGTAGGCCAAAGAGGAGGGAGTTACAATAGTCAAGACGAGCAATAACAAGTGAGTGAATGAGTAGCTTTGTGGTTTCATTGGTGAGGAAGGGGTGTATTTTGGAGACGTTCCGAAGGTGAAGACTGCAGGATTTGGATAGTAATTGGATGTGGAGCAGAAGGGTTAGGTCCATGTCAAGGATGAAGCCTAGCACCTTGGCATGGGGGGAGGGATGGATAGTTGTGTTTATCAATCCTGCTCGAAAAGTTGGGGGAGGGTGCATGGGGGGGGTCAAGAATACCTTGAGCTTTGTTTTTGAAAGATTGAACTTTTTAACTTTAAGAAGTGTTGTGACATCCAGACTGATTTGTCAGTAAATTACCGTATTTTTCGCTCCATAAGACGCACTTTTTTCCTCCCAAAAGGAGGGGGAAAATGTGCCTGCGTCTTATGGAGCGAATCCCGACGCCCCAGACATGCAGTTTCGGGCGCCGGGCGAGTAGTAGGAGCCGCTGGTCGTTTAATATGAGTGATCTAATGAGATCACTCGTATTAAAGCCGAGCAGCGGCGACGATCGAGATCACCATAGAGCAGACGAAGAACGGACCTTCTTCGTCTGCTCTGTGTGATCACTGAGACCGCGGCGCTGTAATCACAGCGCCACCTGTCTCAGCGGTCACTAACTGCAGCTTCTGTCACAGCTTCTGTCATAGAAGCTGTGACAGAAGCTACAGTCTGTCGAGTGCTCCATAAGGCGCGCCGGACCTCCCTGCGTCCTATGGTCCGGTGCGTCTTATGGACCGCAAAATACGGTACTTATACGCGAGGAGACCTGAGGGGGTGAGTTGTGGAGTGGAGAGATATATGTGTGTCATCAGCATAGAGATGGTATTGGAAGCCATGTGAGGTGATCAACTGACCAAGGGAGGAGGTGAGATAGAGAAGGGGTCCCAGGACAGAGCCTTGACCCCAACAAAGGGGAAGAGGTAGATTTGTAGGTGACACTTAAAGAGCACTTAGGTAGGAGGAGAATCATGAGAGAGCAGAGTCTTGTAGTCCAAGCGAGAGCAGTTTTTTGAGGAGCAGTGGGTGGTCAATTGTGTCAAAAGCAGCATAAAGGCCTTGTATCAAGAGTAAGGAGCAGTGGCCATTGTTTTTAGCATAGCAAGTCATTAGTGAGTTTTAGGAGGGAGGTTTCAGTGGAGTGTTGGGGGCAAAAGCCGGACTGTAAAGCATCGGGGAGATTGTTATCAGTGAGGTGGTGGCTCAGGCGGTTGTAGATTAGGCGTTCTAGGAGTTTGGAGGTGAATGGGAGTATGCTGATGTATAGTTTTTTCCTCATGTTCCCTGAGACATCCAGGTTTGAACTGTCAATTCTGTCAGTCAGTCATACCTGCCTTGCTGCACCACTTGTTCCACCCCCAGGACCCCCAGCAATATCATTCACATTAATTCTGACTATGCACGGAAACTTCAGCAAGTCACTAACATTAATAACTGCTGGGTTTCCTGGCTAATACCCACACTCTTCCCTCTTCCGCTTCACCTGTGTCCTGCACATGCATGCATGTACTTTTTCAGCTTTACAACTGCTAATGGACTTTGTCTGTTTCTGCTGAAAGTAAAAGCAAAGCAATTCTTCACAAAATGAAAGGATTTTCCTGGAATTGCGCAACTGGGCAAAAGTAGACTATAAGTCCCTGGACAATTAACACACAACATTTTTTTTTAATTGTGCAAAACACTGGGCACAGGGCTAAGGTAGACTTGATGCCCTTGAAATGCTTTAAACTTTGGTAGCATCTGATGACAGCATAGAGTGTGATTTATGAAAGTATGATTTTGTAGTTGTACTAAGCAAAGTCTCTGCTGCCACAAATACAATTGACTTGGAACACATTTTAGAAAATGGGAGATCTGCTTCACCAGCTTCTCTCCGACTACAGAAACTGTAAAAAATCAAAGGCTGAAGGCAGAAGTGATTTAATACACATCACTTCCACATTCAGAGATCTGAGAGGAGGCCAGCGGGAGGATGTGTGCCGATCTCCCTCCAATCTCCGTTCAAAGAGCCAGCATGCCGGGTCAGGCCCGCAAGGGTGGGGGTACACACTTGCATGCAACATTTAAGCAAATGTTTGTTTTATATGTAAACGGCCATTGCCGGCTGTTCAAAATGCTGTTGGTTTCCCACTCGTTGGCACGGAGCGGAATGCGGAAGCGTGTTTTAAAAACTCCCATCCGCATTCATGAGTGTCCTGTCTGGCCGTTTATCTACAATGGCCAGATAGGAAGTGGTTAAGGACTTTAACAGTTCTACTTATCAAAGCTTTGCAAAAGCTTGCTGTAACCACTGCTCTTATACAAGTTAAAGCCCGTGTGAACAAGGCCATGGAGCGCAGTAGAAATCAGAAGTGTGTAATGTACATCAGAGTTCGGTAGTCAGGCATATGGAACCCACAGAATATAGCGGTAAGGAGTATGTAACGTACAGAGTGCAGCAGTCAGGAGTGTGTAATGCACAGTATACTGAGGGGCGTGGCCGCGGTGAGGAGTGCGTAACACACAGCGTACAGAAAGAAGTGGTCATGAATATGCAAAAAACAGGATAGCTTACAAAATGCTTGAGTCAGGAGTATGTCAAATAGTGCGCCTTACATTGCTGATCAGTGACTGACACTGGGGATTTTTTTTTTTTCAGAAGTTGGAAAAATGCCAGTGTTGGTGGTAAATGAAAGACTATATGATTCTCTGGTGTCAGAACACAATTTTTTTTTTCTTCAGCTGATTATGGGAGAAAGAATGCCCCATGTCAGTGGTCTGGGGTTACGTACCTAAGGAAATGTTCCATGCTGCTGTCTACGACTGCATGTTGGAATCAGCTGTGGTTTTTTTTTTGGAGGGGGGGGTTTGTTTGTGTGTTTGTTTTTACTGCACATTTAGCTGTTAGCCTGGAGCACTGCTTTAAAAACGTCACTGTGGAATATATTCTCCAGTTTCACATCTTTTTTATTCTAGCCATATTCTAAATCACTGCTGTTTTTGTTTTACATTCTTTCCCATTATTACATGATTAATGCTTATTCATGCAGAAATGGGTAAAAGAAATACGAGTCAAGGATTTCCAATGCCCTATTTTTTTTTTGTCGGATTTTTCTTTATTATATTTTCTTTTTCAGGTTCTTGTCAATATCACTTAGGCAGATTAAAATATTTGGTTTCTTAACCCCTTCCCGCCTTCAATAGCTTGTGCTAAAGGATACATTTAAATGGACCTTTACCCCCCTTTGACTAAAAAACACGTCAACCTACAGCTCTGCATGCCGATATGAAATCATCGTGCATTCATCAGTTAAATAAACATAATTTTTTTTTACATAGAATTTCTTTGTTTCCCACTTTCTGGGCACTTTGACACAAACGATGTAATCGTGCCAAAGTACTGCACCCTGGGAAGGTTACATCAGCACAGCATTGCTGAGAAATCTGGTCTGTAATCTCCTGAGGTCTCAGGGAAAGGCATTTTCCTCCCCTGAGATGATATGCATGGTCACATGTCCTAGTCACACATGCCAGAGTTCCAGGAAGTTAAGGGAGATCTAGTATCCTGCCCTTGGTTAAAATGGCCACTGTCAGAAGACTGGGAAAGACAAATAAGGTATGCAATTAATAAAAAGCCTGCAATTATCTAGAAGTATGTTTGTAGATTGTCAATACTAAACATTGCTAAGGTGCCTTTTTATTGTTATTTTGAAGATGTGGGTAAGTTCCTCCTTTAATAAACATCCTGCCTTTTGACAGCTTTCATCACATTGAGCAACTGTCACTGACAGTTTTCTCCTCAATAACTAATTAAAAGTTTAAACCCTCTTCAAGTCAGCATATAGTAGACGCACCTTTTTGGTAGCAATAACAGCCTCGGGTCTGTGTAGATCGGTTTATATCAGCTTTGCAAACCTGGGCATTACAATTTTTCCTCATGCATCTTTGACAAACTGCTCCAGTGCTGTCAGGTGCATAGGTATTGTTAGTAAACAGGCTTTTTAAAGTGCAGTCAAAAATGATCTAACATATTAAGATCTGGACTCTGACTTTGCCATTCACATTGTTTTTACATCAGTCTTGTGTAGTTTTGGCTTTATGGTGCCATTGTCTTACTGGAAGACAAAACCTCTCCCTAGGCTCTGGTTTCTTGAACACTACTTCAGTTTTTTCTTTAGGGTTTCCCTATATTTGCCTCTACCATACTTCACAGTGAGGCTGATGCGTTATGATAATATGCAGGGATTGATTTATGCCAAAGAGTTTATTCTGATAGCCAAGATGCTAAATTTTGGTCTCTTAACGCAGAACCTCTTTCCCTCATATTCTCCCATGCGCCTTATGGCAAAATACATTTGAATGGGTCATGTCATGTGAGATTTTGTTACAATGTCTTTCCTTTTGACACTCTCCTGTAAAGCTTTGACTTTGGAAACACCTGGACACGTTTTATGCATAGTCTCCCCAATCTCAGCCATTGTGGCTAGTCACTCCTTTCTAGTGGTCATAGTTTTCTTGGTGGCCTCCCATCTTTTTCTCACTTTTGGTGGGCAGCCTATTCATGGCAGATTTACTGTGTCATACTCATTGTAATTCAAATCACTTTGCAGAGATCTGTTTTCACATTGGCAGCATTGATCAGAAGAGAAAATAAAATAAATAAATTCACTTCATTTCAAATTCTGGGACAATAAAACAGGAAAACGTCCAAGGGCATGAATACCATATTTAGACGCTGTATATGGTTGATCTAAAGATTATTTTTCCTAAAATCTGAATTTTTTTCCTTTTTTTAAAGAAAAAATTATAGGAAACTGGTGGACATTAGAGATTTTAAACTGAACCTGTGAGGGTAGACATGTAAAGGGAAAGAGCCAAAAGAGTTAAATACTTCACAGATAAAATCCCTCCAGGGAGGCACTCCAAAGCCAGAGGAAATAAGTTTAAATATGCTTGGAGGGGAATTCCTTTGCAGTTGCCCTCATGCTCCTCACCCCTCTATCCATTCAGTTCCCCATTTACTTGCAGGCTCTCATAGGCCTCCAGATTCAGTGATGATATAGAGGCATGTGCAGGCTTTGTTTTTTCCCCAACATCTTCAAGCAGACTAATCAACTACAGCCTTTTCTTAACTGAGGAATTTTTGGATAATCTAAGCAAATTGGGGCATGGCAAAAACTGTCGGCTTACTTTTAAACCTAGCAGTAATGGCATCTCCCATACTTTTGTTTTCACAGATTCATTAGTGCAAAAGCAGTGAATATAGTAAATCCGATAGCAATAAATAATAACAAAATTAAGCCTGGCCAACCAATATCAAGTAAACCTTTGGCCCATAAGACAGGAATTAAATGTATGTACACGAACGCGAGAAGTCTGGCCAATAAATTAGAAGAGCTTGAACTTATGATGCTCGAGGAGGACTTCGATATAGTAGGAATAACGGAAACCTGGCTAGACAACACACACGATTGGGCCACCAATATAGAGGGGTACAACCTGTTCAGGAGGGACAGAGGTGGGAGAAGGGGGGAGGACGATTTCCTGAGAAACGGTAATATACAGGGGTACAAGTACTCCTAAAAACGAGATGACTCGGGGATCTTTACACACACACACACAATAGGTTGGACTTGACGGACATGTGTCTTTATTCAACCTCAAATACTATGAAACTATGTAACTATGTAACAGATGTCCTTCAAAGGGAATCTGTCAGAAAACAAATATGATCCAAGGCTGTCATCTTCTTCAGTTTTGCATCACAACTCAGGACTAGTATGTGCTTATCAGGTGGTCCATTACACGTTATATACGTGCTTGTACCAGGTTAGTCATTTCCCAGATTAGAGCAATAGCCCTCAAATAAAATGGAAATGTTCATATTCTTCATAAATTATTTTACAACCCTAGTTCCAAAAAAGTTGGGACACTGTAAAATCTTAAAAGTAAAATGCAATGATTTGCAAATCTCATAAACCCATATTTTATTCACAATAGAAAACATATCAAATGTTTAAAAAAATGGTACAGAAAATGTACAATTTTTAAGAAAAAAATAAGGTCATTTTGAAATTGATGGCAGCACTTCAAAAAAGTTGGGACAGGGCCATGTTTACCAGGGTGTAGCATCCCCTCTTCTTTTAACAACACTCTGTAAATGTCTGGAAACTGAGGAGATTTAAGAGAGGAATGTTGTCCCATTCTTGCCTGATTTAGGGTTTAACTGTTCAAGAGTCCTGGATCGTCTTTGTCGTATTTTTCATTTAAAGATAAGCCAAATATTTTTCATTGGTGAAAGGTCTGGACTGCCGGCAGGCCAGTTAAGCATCTGAACTCTTCTACTATGAAGCCATGCTGTTGTCAAGATGCAGTATGCGGTTTAGCATTGTCCTGCTAAAAATATGTTGTTTGGATGGGAGCATATGCTGCTCAAAAACCTGGATATATCTTTCAGCATTGATGGTGCCTTTCCAGATGTGCATCCTGCCCATTCCATACACACTAATGCACCTTCATACCATTTATTCTGAAATTGTTCAACAATTTTTAGACTCTGCTTTTTTAATTGATTGGTGAACCTCTGCCCAACCTCTTTACTTCTGAGACACTCTGACTCTCAAAGATGCTCTTTTTATACCCAATCATGTCACTGACCTGTTGCCAATTAACCTACCGTATTTTTCGCTCCATAAGACGCACTTTTCTCCCCCCCCCCAAAAGGCAGGCCAAAATGTGTGTGCGTCTTATGGAGCGAATCCCTATCGCCCGACGCCCGGGCCATGCAGTTTCGGGCGCCGGGCGAGTAGTTTTTTGTACATTTAGCCCTGCTCTGGACAAGCAGAGCTAAATGTACAGTGGGAGCCGTTGCTCGTTTAATACAAGTGATCTAATCAGATCACTTGTATCAAACCGAGCGGCGGTGATCGTGTCCGGGCCCCCGCGCCGTGGTTTTCTGGGCGACCCATGACCACAGCATAGGAGCTCACCATAGAGCCCCTAGAGCAGACGAAGAACGTCCGTTCTTTGTCTGCTCTGTGATCACTGAGACTGTGGCGCTGTAATCACAGCGTCAGCTGTCACTAGCTACAGCTGCTGTCACAGAACCTCCCCTGCGTCCTATGGACCGGTGCACCTTATGGAGCGCAAAATAGGTAATTCGTTGCAAAATGTTCTTCCAGCTCTTCCTTGTTAGAACCACTTTTTGCTGCCTTGTCCCAACTTTTTTTGAGAAGTGTTGCTGCCATTAATTTCCAAATTACCTTTTTTTTTTTAATGGTAAATTTTCTCAGTTAAAATGACATCTAGGCAACTGTACAATTGTACTAATAACAAAACAATCCTTTTCTTAAATGACAGCTCTGCAGCTAATGTGCAAGACAGTTCTCATCCACTGCCAGGAACCTTTCTGCATTGCAATGAAAATGTGTTTAACAGTTATCTTAAAAAAAAAAAAAGACCGGAAAGGCCATTTCTGTTTTTTTATCTTTCTAAACATCCTCTTTCCCATTTTGGTAACTTGAGTCATTTGGCAACTTCTTTAAATTGAGAGGTTAAGCACACAACTGTTCAGTAAGCCAGCCCATTTATGTGTGGTCGCAGCCTCTTTAGAGAAAACCAATGGACAGTGTTTGTTTCATTTCTCTTTAAGAGTTCTTCAAAGCACTGTTTTATATTAAATATTTTTCTAATCTGGTTTATGGAGGTAATTTAACAAATACCTTTTAAAATGGAAGAATCAGCAAGTGATGGGGAACAATGTACAGGTTGGTGTTGCATTATTTTCATTTTTTTCCTTTACTGAAAAATGTTGCCCAATACGGATTGCATTTTTGTATCTTCTGGTGCATCACTTTATAATTCTACAGCGTGTATTGTACATTGTTCTTGCTTACATTCTACTAGTACTATGTTGGAGGACCAAATGATAAGAAAGGTAAAATATCTGTAGCATGCTGCAAATAAATGCTGGTTGATGTTTGTATTTGCCCAAAATGAAGTCTATCTATGTTAAATATAAGACTGTTAAATCTCCAACTTTTATTATTTATTTTTCCTACTATCCTTTTCAAGATCTCTTTGACTCTAGCTGTAGCTGCCAGGTTTCTTTCTGATGAAAAAATGCATATACCATTGGTGTCAATTGGTAGTTCTAGACCGTTTTTTGTGTCATCTACTGTATATATTGTCGTGCCTCAAAAACACTGACCATCCTCAGAATTATTAAATGTTCACCCTCTCAAGAATCTTTACACATAGTAAAGAACTAGAAATGAAGATGGGTTTTGGTGCAGGTGATGTGTACGACCAGTAAGCATGCGCATGGAAAGAAATAAGATAAGTTGTATTTTTTTGCTCAGCACACTGAAGCATCTTGATTGTTTAAACAAATATTATTTTGGTTCCTGCTGTGGAAAAAAGAAAAACCCTCGACACAGCACAATACCTTAACAAAATCATCCAGCAGCACTATAAAAAAAAAAACACCTGTCAGTGCACACATATATAGAATGTGTTAGGGCCAATGTTGTTGTGTGAAGAAGCCTTTATTTTATAATGTTGTGTTCTAGCTATAGAAAATACTTGTGTATATTAATACGGCTTAAACTCTAGAGCTTTCTCCCTCATGAAGTTCTCACTTTTTAGGGCCAGTTCACTCCAGACACTAATCGCACAGTGTCTGGTGCCTAAGTACTGATACCAGCACAGTGTCCGTCCTGCGTTCCTTCCTCACAAATAACATTTCATTCAGTTCTATGGGCACAGCGGGGTGCAAGGCGGTTGTATCGCTGCTTTGAAATAAAGTAAGGCGTGACTTACTTTTTTTCAGCGCACACCATTGCATTCCTACTGCAATGTGGTGGTGTGAATGGGCACCATCCTTGACAAGGAAAATTACCTTGTCTTGCATTGGGGCTGGGGTGGAAACAATGCCCAGTGCAGACATTGTGAATACTACAGAGCTGAGATGTTCTCCATTTGAAGTTTACAGTTATTGCAATTTAAGTGACAGTCATTTGAGCAAAGACAGCAGAGATGTGAAGTGTGAATGTGGAACAATCATTTTGTACTTCCTGATTCCCTTTTTATTTTATAGCTGAATATATTCATAGTATGTTTCTGCTTTCCAGAAACGTGTATACAAATCATCTGCTCTAAAAGTGTTTTTTTGTTGGTACAGGTATATAAATGATTGATTGTTTTTGCATGTGGACAGGGACCCATTTCTGTTACTATAAATGGTAACCAGTGTCCCAGTGAAGCAAACGCGTTTACCGCCAAATTAAAGGGAACCCATTCCAAACTGAGGGAGTGTGTGTATTTATATAGGTGTTTTGTGGGGGTACACATATATCAATTTATTGTTTTTGCATGTGGACAGGGGCACATTTCTGTTTGTTCATCATGCTGATGGTTTCTTTCAGTGCTGTGTTAAGGGCAACTAAAACCCTAAGAACAGCACAACAACCCCTCCGATGCTTAATTGACAAGACATTAAGACTCAATAACTAATATTGACTTTCAGGCCAGACCCCACAACTATATAAAATAAAATCCTTTTTTCATTTTATTTATTTAACATATTGTACATGGATTAAACTCAAGCAACTGAATAAGGCCCTTTTTATGTAAAAATTATGAGGGAAATTACATAACTGATTAAGGAGTTTATGGAGCTTGTCTACCTTCATCTCCTGGCCAGGACACAAGTTTAGATAGGCTATGGGTCTGTAATGTGCCTGCACGGTCAGGCGAGAGAGGAGTTGTGTCATGGGTTCTTTATAAACAATGGAGACCAAGGCAGTCTGATCTCCGTAAAGCTGGCTATACACCAGTAGAATTTTCTTTGAAAAAATGTGTTTTCGGAGCATTCTTTCCATTCTGTAATAGTTAATGGGCCCTGATTGATCGTTTTGAATGGGAATTTTTTTCAAATGAACAAATTTCTAACAGTGAATGTGGTTCTTGTTTAAGAAATTCCATTCATTTCCAAATACAAATGTTAGGATCAAACCAAATTTCGACCAACATTAGTCAAGTTTCTAATGGCATTATGACAAGATATTTCATATGAACGTTCATGAAAATATGCCAGTATATGTCCAGCTTAAATATACATTTGTGGAGGGGTAGGGTAGGAGTTTAGTTTTTTGGAGGTGTTTTGAAGGCCACATTCATACATGGGAATGTGGGCAATCACATGAGTCTCATGAATTGGGCCAGGCTGAATCAATGAAGGTATGCATAATAATTTATACCTGGAGTCCAGCTTTAAGGTTTTGCACTCGAGTGATATATACAGGGCTTGAAACATTTTAGGGTGTCTCACCAGTCAGTCAAAAATTTCACCAGTCAGCATGACCGGACTATAGCCTTGCAATTTATGTTAACATTTTTTAGGGACACAGAGCTTTCATTTGGTGGTATATAATCACCACTGGGGGGTTTTATTTTTTACCATATAATGGAAATAAGTACCCTAAATTTCGAGAGAAAATTTTTTTTTTCCATACGTTCTGTTAAACATTTATTATTACCCATATTTTTGGTAAAATATGGGGTCACGTCGGGTAAATAGACACCAAACATGTCAAGCCTTAAAACTACGCGCACCCACAAAATCACAAAAAACAACCACACTGAAAATTGGCCATATGCAACGCTTTAAATGCTTTTACTACTCATCAATTTAGTGTCATCAGTGTTTAATGGCCCTAGAATTATTGCTCTCACTCTGACATTCACGGCGATATGTAGCATGTGCGGCACAATAGGCGGAATCATCGCTTTCCCACGTGGGCGCACCCGGTGCATGTTTGCGTGTGCATGTGGGGGGGCAGGGGACTTTAAAAAAATTACTGTTTTTTTCTTTTTTTTTTATGCTTCTTTAATTTTTTTCTATTACTCTGGAGAGTGATAGCAGAATGCAGAAGTGATGTAATATACATCACTTCCTGCATTCGGGGACCAGAGAGGAGATCAGAGGGAGATTGTGTACCGATCTCCCTTTTTAATCACCTGTGACAAAGCAGCCGTGCCCGTCACGGCCGCACCGGGCACAGCAGATCTTGGGACCAGCAACGGCAGCGACAGCTGCTGCTAATACAAGCGATCGGGCGTCTCTAGAGACGCCTGATCGCTTGAATGTAAAGCTCCCGGCCGGCCGTGTAATTACAACGGCCTGCCGGGAAGCTACTCTTCGGGCTCCAGCGTCCTCTCGTCACAAAAGGATTTTTCAAGCCCTGGCTATGTATAATTATATAACTTTTAGAAGCCCGCTTTTGCTACTGCAATCCATTGCTCCAGATAGAGAGGTGGAGGGATTCAAGAGTGAAGCAAGACCGCTAAAAATCTTAGACAAAGCCAGCATTTTAGAACATCGTTGGAACAGACTAGACATTATATTTAACAGTAAAGCAATATATTCTTTAGAAAAGTTCATACTAACGTACACTGATCTTAGCATGTGAGATTATTAACAGACAATGGTCTGTTTTAAATGAAAAGCTCTCACTGTCCAGAAATGTAGGGATTTTCCACTAATATATAAACAGGCTCAGTATTCCTGAGAAATCTATGACAATATTGCATATAGTGGGCCCTCAGATTCACACTGTGCAATTTGGCTAAAAACAACAAATGTACTGCAAACCTGTGCTTACCACAAACTGATTAAACCCTGGATCATTACTGAGGGTTGGGCACCTAAACATGCCCACACATACATTTTAGATCTTCTCAAGCACCCCAAAACCTGGATCTCACCATTGGTTCCTCAGTGTGACTGTTAACCTCATGGAACAATAGAGCGGTGCTAGAGTCAAAAGGAGGAACTAGGCTGAGTTTCTGTGGTTAGAAAGATACCTAAAGGTGCCTGCATTTAATTCATGGTATTGTATTGGCATGGCCTTTATACTAAGGACTGATATACGATTCACAGCGAATTGTGAACACCGCAAACAGGGGCGTAACTAGAAATCACAGGGCCCCATAGCAAAATTTTGTATGGGGCCCTGTGATTTCTAGTTATGCCCATTGCAGAGCCCACCTGATATACCAAACAGCCCACCTGAGAGTGACCCTGCAGAGCCCGCCATAGACTCTCTATGGTGGGTTCTGCAGGGTCTCAGGTGGGCTGCACACCTCTTACCTGTCAGCCCTGATCCGCTGTCTGCCTCTATGGTCGCCGGGCCCCGCCTCCTCTTACATCACTAGCCCCTCCTGCTCTTAGGTCGCCGGGCTGTCACTGACACTGCTCAGCAGCGGCTGTGAGGAGGAACGCGTCGCTGCACACATCACTGACAGGTTGTCAGTGATCTAACAGCGGTGTGTCCCTCTTCACAGCCCCCGGTGACGGCCAGCACCCTGATATGCCATAGTGACCCACACGGCATCAGAGGGATGCCCTGGCCGGGCCCCATAGCGGCCGCCTGGGTCGCTATGGCGATTTGTTACGCCACTGACCGCAAATGTGTTTGCCACCAACATAATGGAATCCCAATCCAAACTGAGGGAGTGTATGTATGAATGTATAATAAATATAAAATATATACATTATAATTTTTTTTTATTTTTTTTCTCTATGGATTTAGCAGCTTCTAGTGGTTAGTGAATTTAACATGGGAATGTAGACATCACACAGAAACCAGAGACTAATGTAAATGAACGAAGCCCAGATCTTGCCAGTGAAATAGATGTGGCACTTTTATTGGCTTATAATATGCCAAAAAAAACAAATTGGGCAAATCCACTCTTTCTGTTCATCGACCATTGACTCATCCAATAGCAGCATATGCTTACCTTCTGTTCACTTCCCTCCTGCTCTGCTTAGCTGTGGGGAGTAACGGAAAACAGCTCTGTGTAATTTCAAGTCAGCCCAGTTGGTGCTTGCAGAGAGCTGACTATCTTCCCATACGAATGTTACAGTTCTAGGGCTTGGTGATTGGCAGTCACATGCTCCTCTATACGCTAAAAGTATTTCCATTACTGCTAGGGAGCAAAGAAAAAATAATTATATGCTACTGGTGAGGGGGGCATTAAACGAACCTGCAAGCACCAACGCTGTCACATGGGAGAAGTCACGCGCTCCTCCAGAACAGAATGGTGTGCAAGAGACGGAAAGGGGAGTACCGTATATACTCGAATATAAGCCGAGATTTTCAGCCCATTTTTTAGCTAGTTATGGAAGCATTAAAGTGACAAACTCAGGAGTGAAACCTTAAAAAGTACCTTAACTATTAAGAAAAATTTAGCTTATTCGTGCACCACTCAGCTGTAGAGCCTCAAATCCTCTCTGAATTCCTGCTGACAGACCTACTTCTAGAGGGTAGCTATTTTTG
>NW_017306503.1:751833-752096 GCF_000935625.1 Nanorana parkeri
CCAAGCTTGCTCCTGACTACAATCTCAATACAAATTGGCAAACTAAAAGTAAGATTAAGGTCCATCACAGGAGCGGTGGCTACTTTTACACCACACACAGGGACCATAGGGAACAAAAGTAGCAACCATCCAGAAGGCTGGTGTCAGCAACAATTTAGAGATAATTTCAGGATCTACAATGTGATGCACAAATCAGATACATTTTTGTTAATAGGTATAGTACTTGAATGCATGTTTTTTAGATTTAGCTACTGAGTTCAGTG
>NW_017306503.1:755721-762485 GCF_000935625.1 Nanorana parkeri
TCTTGCGCCCCCCCCCCCCCCCCCCCAATCATGCTCCTGACTACAATCTCAATACAAATTGGCAAACTAAAAGTAAGATTAAGGTCCATCACAGGAGCGGTGGCTACTTTTACACCACACACAGGGACCATAGGGAACAAAAGTAGCCACCCTCCAGAAGGCTGGTGTCAGCAACAATTTAGAGATAATTTCAGGATCTACAATGTGATGCACAAATCAGATACATTTTTGTTAATAGGTATAGTACTTGAATGCATGTTTTTTAGATTTAGCTACTGAGTTCAGTGTCACTTCAAAGCAATACTGTTGCATTGCCATTCATGGGTAGCTTCACACAGCACAGGTTTACATCAACCATACCTAAACCGCTTGACTACCAGTGTATGTTATTAAAAGACAGATTGGGGGACTTTGATTCCCCCACTGCCATTTAAAAACATCATTGGAAAAAAGACCCACCAGACATCATTAAATGCCTTGTTTTGATAAAGTTTTTAATATGTCTTGAGTTCCACTTTAAATGTACTATTCAGGTACAGGATGGAATTTATAAGCCATAGTTAATTTTGTTTGTTTTTTAATTAAACTTTACATATATCTGTGTGAGGCTTATATTGTGGTTGATCACAGAACATCCTGCAGTGTGATGTCATCCTGCCCAATCATTGAAACATCACACAGTGGTAAATGGTACATAGTATCAATAATAATTATACTAAGAGTTAGTTTTGAAAATAAGGCAATACAGCGATGGCAGGCTGTTGTTATGTAAAACCTTAAGTTTCAGCTGGTTGTAGTTTCTAGAAATTATCTATCTACCCATTATTTATAATTTACCTCATTTTTTGCTTCTCTTGCAGTAACCATGAAGGACCGTCTTAGTGAGCTGCTGGAGTATTCAAGACTTCATAGTCAATATGTTCAAAATGGTGAAGAAGATCTTTCCCAAGACCTGGCTATGTTTGAAACAGACCATTCTTTAGAAGTTCTCTACAATGATATACAGCTCATTCGGACAGAGAACCACTTACTGAAAGTTGATATAAAACGACTGGGGAAGCAAACCACGCGCTTTCTTACTTCAATGCGTCGCCTTAGCAGTATCAAAAGAGATTCAAACAGTATTGCTAAAGACATTAAGCTACGGGGAGAAGGCATCCACAAAAAACTTCAAAGCCTCAAAAACCTTAGTGAAGATGCTGAGAGCACCCATGGGGAGAATGCGGTTTTTGCCCGTGTAGCTAAAGCGCAGTATATTACGCTCACACGTGCGTTCCAGAAAGCCATGGTTGACTACAATGAAGCTGAAATGGTTCAGAGGGAGAACTGCAAGATCCGCATACAGCGCCAGCTGGAGATAATGGGCAAAGATGTATCTGGAAACCAGATAGAAGATATGATGGAACAAGGGAAATGGGATGTCTTCTCTGAAAATCTTCTGTCTGATGTTAAAGTTGCCCGTTCAGCCCTTAATGAAATTGAAACCCGACACAAAGAATTACTAAAGCTAGAGAATCGCATAAGAGAGGTCCATGACCTCTTCTTACAGATGGCCCTGTTGGTTGAAGAGCAGGCTGAGACTCTTAACGTTGTTGAGTTAAACTTGGAAAAGGTTAAAGATTATGTTAGCGTTGCCAAAGCTCAGATCAAACAAGCTGTGGAATATAAGAAGAAGAATCCATGCCGTCAATGTTTCTGTTGTTGCTTTCCTTGCTGTAACTAAACTAAAATAATACAAATGGCGGTGTTAACAGGCTGGGATTTGCAAAGGAAAAAAAACAGTTGCAATGTACATGGACCTCATTTACAACCAACAGAACGGATGCAACAGGGTAACCAAAGTTGTTTTTTTTTTAGAGGGGCTTCGTTGGTCACCAAATGTGTGACATACAGCTGCATCTGAAAATGTGGTGTCTCTGCATATAAGAATAAGAAAATGTAAAAATCTACATGCTTCTGAGGTGAAGGCCATAAGGAATCCAACTATGTTAATAGAATTGAGACTAAAATATAGTTCAGTATTTAGTGGAACATTGGCATACCATGATGCTTTAGTAATTGCAAATGGTTTTAAATAATATTTTTATGTTCGATGCATAAAAGGCATAAATAAATGGCTTGGTGTTATGTCCTTTATGGTTATGATGTATTATTAAAAGTGTGAAATGATCTGCTATAAAACCGTGAATCTGACTTTCACTAAACATTTATTCCAGAATGATGTGTTTTTTAAATGACAGTGATTCACCACTGATGAATGTTTGATGCCAGCTACATTCAATGCTTTGTCAATATGCCACTATTTGTTGTTAACCTGAAAACTGCTGTGAACTTGCTGAATTCTGCCATGGCAAGCGGAAGCCTTTATCTCTCTACTGGAGTAGGCATCTGGAAACATAGATTGCGTGAGTTAGTGCTTCCTAAAGCTCAAAGTGGCAGCACAACTAAATACAACTCCAGTGGTACAACCCCAGCCAAGTATTTAGCCCACTGTTAAAAACCCATCCTTTTTAAAATTGTACTCCCGGTGGATCTAAAATATTTATTGCAGTTATGTGTTCCTTTTAATAGTGTATTTTTACTTACAATCAACATAAGTCCCTAAAATCTATTTTTATATCAACCTAAACCTGTTAATCATGCCCTTCTGCATATATATGTGCTGGCAGGGGGAGAGAGCAGAGTAAGTTGAGTTAATGACTTATCAGAGTTGCTGCTGTTCATTCATTGTTTAGTCAGCAGGCTCTGATGTGACCCTCCTGGGTGTCATGCCTTGCAGAGGTGTGAGTCACAAACTTAGCTGTACAAATCCTTTGACAGAAAGGAAACCATTTTATTTGTTTCAACTGTGTGGGTTACAAGTTCTACAGGTTGCACAGCTACATAAAATCATTTAACGCTTGTTCACATGGGCGTGAATTGCCTTACACCCTAAAAGGCAGACAATACTTCTGCGTCCAGGAGTGATGGGAGTTGCATACAGCTGTGGGTAGCATCCTGTAGAAATCAGTGACAGGTTGCAGCTGTAAGCATATACCTACACACCTGTGCGTTTTGCATCCATTGAAGAAGGATGAGTGGCCTTGGATACAGATGTAAACACTTGGATGTGTACAGCCGCTACCTGTCATTTTGATTTGTACATGCTGCTACCTGTGGCTGTATGCAAGATCTGTCACTCCCAGGTTCAGAAGTACTGGTGTATGGCCATTCATGAATGAGCCCTTATTGTGTAGAAAAGCCAATAGCTCATTCTGAACAATGAACACAATCGAGAAATTAACTATATTCATTGTCCTGTTTGCTATTTTCAAATGTTAGTGTTTAAATTTGTTAATTTCATATTTTGCATTGTATTAAAAGCTTTGCACACACACTTTGTAAACCTTATTTTATCAGGCCGTGCCATGAGCAATTCATTATACAATACAAAGAGAAATTTCAACACCCAACAAAATAATGCTGAGGCGAAAATGTTTAGAGAAAAAGCAGGACGGAGGTTGATAAAGGTATAGGCAGAAATACCTTCTTGTTAAAGGAAACTGTACTGACAATTTGGAGGCTAACATTGCTGCCTTCTCCTTCTGAACATGCTGGTTGCCTGACTGTGAAGCTGACCCAATAACTTTAATACTTTGAAGCATTGTCCTTGAAGAGGAATGTGGATCAGGAATTTCGTTTGTGTCAGTGACTTACCATACTGATGCCAGAGACAGCCAGGCAACTGGTATTCTTTGCAGTTCAGCAAAGGCAGCACCCCTATGTCTTCTTTAGGTAATTCCCCACTGGTTCCTGGATTCAAAATTACAGGCTATAGATGGTGATGATGGCAGATAATCCAGCACTTGGTTTCTACAAAGTACATTCTTGTTTTTGAAAATACAGTAAAAGCTTGACATAGAAAAAATATTAGCTAACAGCTATTTCACATATACAGGATGTGCTTTGTCAATATGGGTGATGACAAAGCATGCCATGTGTGTGTAAAACAGAATTGCATTGTTTTCCTCTTTTGTGCTTTTTAGTATGTGTAAAATAATAGACTACTCTAAAGCTGGCTGTACACTGCTCACATTTCATCCAGCTCACCAAAATGTGAACAGTGTGCGACTCTGTCGGCACCCCTCCAGTCAGCAAAAGTATTCTTTTTTTCTTCAACTTTTGTTGAAGGAGTTGGTCCAGAATGGCTGCAGCCAATAATCTGTTTTAGCATGGATGGGGAAATCTAGCATCTCTTTCCAGCGGGCTGAAATGTTTTTTTTCTCAATCAGTGCATGGCCAGCTTTAGAGGACTACAAAAGCTGAATTAGCGGGCATACTTTAACATAGTGCAATGATGATGATTAGAGAATGGTAACAACCAATCTGCAATCATCTAGCTAGAGCAAACATCAATATTTTTATTCTTGTATACATTATTAATTCCTTAAGTGTATTTGTGCAATATGTGCCCCAATGTTTAAAGCCTTTTAGCAGAATAAGTTCTGTATAGTATTTATTGCCTAAGGCAAATACACTGACTATTTTTTTTTTCTGTTACACCTGAATATTCCTATGTTCATTTATGCAGTTCTGGAACTTCAGCAATGGTCAATAACTAATTGTACGCTTCTTGACAAACTGGACAAATCTGTATGTATATTTGCTTTGAAAAATGTGTAATTTACCTGATTTGTAAGTCAATTTGCTTAGAATTTGTTACAAACTAGTGGAGTGACATGTCTTATTATTTTATTATATTTTTTTCGTTTGCTTTATCAAGGCAATGCATTTTTTCTTTTTTACAAATTCTTCACTATCTTCATCTCTGGTGCCCAACCTGTGGCCCTTTCAAGTGGAATCTCCCCTTTATCTTCAAAATGACAACAAAGCACCTTAGGAAATGTTGGGTAATGGCAATCTTCAGATACTTATATAAAATTGCAGGGTTTTTATTCTTTATATATCTTCTTTTCCTTTCCCTCCCCAATCTTCTCATGGTGGCCATTGCGACTTGGGGCAGATGAATCCATCTTCCTTTTACTTCCTGTAAATCTGTGTCTTCCTGCTGGGACATGTGACGGTATACATCTAAGGAGGAAAAATGCTTTTGAAAAATGTTGATCTCAAAAGTTTTTGAAGTCTACAGATAAGCTTTCTGAGGAAGGCACTAGTGATGTAGCCATTCCAGGATGTATCTGTGAGTCCAGGGCTACATTTCTTTGGCTTTATTCAACCAGGAAGTAGAGAAACAGTAAATTGTAAATAAAAGTTTGTTTAATGAATGCTACATGATTCCATATCAGCAGGCGGAGCTGCATTCTCATGTGATTTTTGAGTGTAAAGAGACCATAATGATGGTGATCTAGCAGTCTCATGCAGTCTGCAGTCTCTGATCATATCTTCTTGTCACATACAGATTTTTTTGTGTTGCCTTTTGGAGCTGTCACGGGCCAACGTTTACGTCCCCTTGTACATTGTAAACCACTGGTTACTTCATTGTCGCTTAGAATTGGTGTAAATCAATTGGAAATGGTGTCGCCCAACAGCTTTACATGGAAAAAGAGGTTGGAGCAAGGGTAGGCACCCTGGGATCTTCAGATGTTGCAGGACATGTGGCATTGCATTTGTATTTTCAAAACAGATGGAGTGCCAAGGTTGTCTTCACTTCGGATAGAGTTTCTACTAGTTTACAAACAAAACACCTTTTCATCACATTTTGACAAGTACACTTCACTGGATTCCCATTTGAGAATACCTTTGGCACATATATGAACTATGGTTCCTACGTCATGTAGCAGAAATAACCGTACATACAGTATACTTTAGCCATTTGTAAAAAACAATGGTGTGTCTCTCTGTATCACCCAGGGCGAAGGGGTTCACATTCACCAAAAATCTGGCACATTGTTCAAACCTTACCTGACATTCCATGTGTCTCTAGAAAAAGATGTTTTTTGTGTTTCTTATTTTTACTAAATTTAAACTCTAACCCGGTAAGTACTATAAGGTTTCACTTGCTATGAACCTTGCAGTCTGAAAGTTAGACCATTTAAACAGCTTTAAAGTGTATCTTAAAGCCAAAGTTTTTTTTATAAATAGAATGGGGAAGGGTTAAAACCCCTGTTTTTTTGTTTTTTAATATTGCAGTCTATCCCTGCTTGAAATATTCACCTTCTCTATATGTCTCCATGACCATTATCACCATGATAAAAAGTGATGAGATACCCAAAATTTGTTACCAGAACAGGAGGTGAGGGATAATCCTCCAAAAACACCTGCTCTGGTGACGTCTGTCTTCCCAATGGGACACACATAGCAAAAAAAGAAACAAGCGGGGTTTTTACCCAATCCCTATTCTATCCAAAACCTACAAAAACTATTTTAGATGTACTTTAACTGGAGACCAAGTTGATTTCTTATTGATAGTAAGGGGTTCTATATATGGGCTTTAATAAGGCTTGCTTGGCAAGCTTCTCCTCGGAGAGGCTTTGGTGGACTGGTGTACAGCATTGGGAAATATTGGTAAGTTTTAAAGCTTATTCATCTACCCCCAGACTTGCAGTATGATTTGAATCTCTCCCTCAACTGTATAGAGTAAAATATGTGTATAAAAATACCTTCTGGTTTTTAACTCCACATGCTGATATACAGTACTATAGCCCAGCTCTTAGAGATCTTCTTGTACCAAGTGTAATATCAGCAATCTCCCTTTTACCCTGCTCGAAGATACAGTGGTGTCCAGGTTTCTGAAATGTGTGTGTGTATATATATATATATATATA
>NW_017306503.1:762797-780792 GCF_000935625.1 Nanorana parkeri
TCTGCTTCAAAATTCAACTCCAAGCAAACAGTTATACCGTATATAGTACTATAAAGTACACGTACTTTTGTTCCCCATGGTCCCTGTGTGTATTGTAAAGTAGCCATCACTCCAAGCTTGCTCCCATGATGGACTAAGTTGTATCAAGAAAGTAGTCCATCACGGGAGCAAGCTTGGAGTGATGGCTACTTTACATCACACACAGGAACCATGGGGAACAAAAATAATCACCCTCCAGAAGGAAGGACAGTGTTGGCACTAATTCAGAGATGATTTGAGAATCTACAGCTGAATGATGCACAAATAAGCTACAGTTTTGTTAACACTTAAGGTACTTGAATGCATTTTTACGTTTTTTAACTCCTGAGCATTTTTACGTTTTTTAACTCACTTTAATTTGTTAGTCACGTATGTAAATTCCACCTAAATCTATTAGTCCAACTAACACTACCTTCTTCACAGGTTGACAATGCTGATGTCTAAGGCTGGCCATACACTGATCTATTTTTATTCGTTCAACCGGCGGGCTGAACGGAAAGAAATACCCGATTCCTTCATCAACACTAACAGCATGTCGATCGAGGAATCCTGCTGTTTACATTGTATTCTGACAGGTGCTGCCGGCCCCTGTCAGAATACCCTACCAGAGCACGCAGCTCATCAGCTGCCGTCTCTGATCGATCAAAGGTTTTCTGACCGACTCCTCCTTTGATCAACTAAACGAGGGATGTCAATCGAACGGGTGCTGACAGCAGCACACACTGTACAAATTTCGTCCGGTTCCTCAAAAACCGGGCGAAATTTGAACAGTGTATGGACACCTTAAGAGTTGCTACACTGCTTTTCCATAGATACAGTGGAGGAGTGAATATAGCCAACCTAAAATGGGAGGTGTTACTGGCAGGACCACCAGGTGATAAAGTTAAAGATGTAGCCATCACATCTAAGGACTAGTGAGTTACAATACATTCAATTTTTTGTTCTCAGGTTTAGATGCACTTTAATCTTGTGATCCACAGGCAGCATAGCCAGGTCCTTGACCTCCACTGTAATGGTGCAGCTTGGTAAAGAACGCCCCCCTCCAGTCACTCGATTAGACAATAGAAATGGCTGTTTTTCAATGTGGGTGCCCAGCAGACCAGGATAGTGGCTCATGAGATTGGATAGAATAGCACATATGAAAGAACTCTTCTATATATCTCAGAACAGGCTGAATAAATACACCCTGACCTGGGCCTGTTGGCTCCAATATAAAACAATACTAGAATACCATGGTATTATATCCTCTGGCCTATTAAATGGTACCTGTTTACTGCTTAAGTACCTTATTTGTCCAATCCTGGGATGTCTTTTAACTACAGGGCTATGGCCATTACTGGGGATACCCACTACCCTGGGGGGAAGCTGGGATAACTGCTCGTTATGCCCAGTACCACTTCTCTTCCTTTTGCCCTTCCTAGTCCCCGATAACCCCCTTCTCTAACCTTGGCCGGTCTTCACTTTTTTCTCCTGTTCCCCTGGTCACATGTTAGAGGGTCATGGGAGTGTCTGGGACCTCCTCCTAGCAACCTATAGGTCAATACTGCACCAAGACAACTTATTCTCATAAACACTTGTCACCCTTTCCTTAATCTCACTTTAAATTTCCAGGTGTAACGGAGTTAGATGACAGTGGGAACCTCCATTTGATTACTTCTACAGTCTTATACTTGCCAGGGGATTGCTTACTCCTTCCCTGTTTTTTTGTATGCATGTCCTTGTATATTGTAAAACTGATGAATGTATGGTATGTATGCAGAAAATACTTAAAATACTTAATAAAAACTTTATGGAATAAATATATATCAAAAGTATGTGAATATTTAAATGTAGTAACTGTAACTCTTCATAAGCACAAATAACCCCAAAACAATATATAAAATCCAAGCTTATTGAAACATAAAAGTTTTTTGAAGAAGTTTTTTGCAAGAATATCTAGTGTGTTTTTTTGATCCTTGTGGGTATTTAACAATTCATTTAAAAATTCATGCCAAACAAGCAGAATGAAACTGTGAGTTCGGAACTTTTATCTGGTTATTTGCTAAACTTGTTTCAATCTGATTATTTTGTTTTCATGCTGTTGATATACTGTTTATGGTACATTTTTTTTGTATTTCTTTTAATAAAATTCTTACAGACATCTAAATTCTTTTTTTTTTCTTTCTCTTTTATACACAATATAAAACGTGAACCTATTGGGGAACCAGAACTCCACAAATACCCACTGGGGTGGAGATACTGCTATTTGTATTGATGGGGGTATATGGAGCTGTGTATCTTTTAATCTAAGCAAAAATAAGTTTTTATTTATGTAGACTGTGTGTATGTATGTATGTATGTATGTATATATATATATATATATACGCTGACGAGCAAGGTCGATCGGCGGTCCGTCGTAAGTGCGAGTGGTCGCAAAACGGTAAGTCGGTAAGCGAGGAACATCTGTATATATAAATTATAGCAAGCAACAACAAAAAATATCTTCCTGCTGGCCAGTGGCAAGATTCTGCAGCTGGTAGGTGAAGGTAAACAGGTAGTGGGTGTGTGCAATAGCCAGCCTGCTATTGGCTATGGCAATTTGAAATAGCCAATAGCAGAATCTAGCCAGCAGATGAATGGGGGGTGTTGCTTGAGAGTTAATAATAACTCTCAAGCAAAAGCAACCAGAAACCATAGTTATCCAGCATCTACCAATCCCCATGGGAATCGGATAACTGAGTCCATGTGTTTTACGTAATTGTTTTATATTGTTTTATAGATATAAATGATTATGGTTGTTGATTTTAAATGCATATTACATGAAAGGTTAATTTTAACTTACAGGGAGGGATTCAATGTGGAATGACTATTTTAGACAGTATGTCGTTTCAGAGAGATGGATAAACTACATAATTCAACTTGCATCAGATCAGTTGGTTTAGGAAGGAAAATACATTTTGTATCAATTCAATAGATACTTTTTGTTACTTCGTATATCGTATACAGCATAAATAGTAACAGCTTGAAACTATGAGGACTGCTATAGATATCATGAGTCTTACGATCTGGTTTTTCAACTATCAAGGCACATAAGAAACACTCGTTATCTGCTGCCATCTCTACGATTAAACCCAATCGTAGAGATTGGGGCTGCATGAACTGGAGAATTAGAGTGACAGGAATGAGAATACACTAATAAACGCAGTGTTTGGTGGCATCCATGGAGTGCAATACTTTATTTTTGCTTTGAGTGAGGCTTGAACATGAACAAGCTCAATACCTGCACCCTGGAGGCTCTCATACAGAGAGGGATCCAATATGGGGATGGGAGTGGGAATCTTTGGAGACTGTGGGGTCTATTCACTAAGCTGCCATAGGAAGCCGAGTGAATGACCGACCTAAAGCGAAGTGAGCCGAACGCTGTTCGGCTATTCACTTCAGGCTGGTACGGCTGATTTCAGCCGTATATCGGCTGAAATCAGCCGTACATTGGGTGGCTTCGGGTCGGCCGAACATGCTCAGCATGTTCGGCTGACCCGAAGTGAAGAAGGAGTTCGACTCAGCCGAACCAACATCTGGATCGGCAAAGCCGAACCTCCAGCAGGCTACTCGCTGCTGTTCGGTCTATTCTTATAGATGCCGAACAGCAGTGAGTGAATAGACTAATGCCGCTCACCGCTGTTCTGCTCAGTCGCTCTGTGTTACCGAGCAGAACAGAAAAATAGTTTAAAAAGTAGAAAAAAATAAATAGAAAACGATTGTGCGGAGATAGCAGTGACTAACTCTCCAGTGCGCTCCGGGAATCTCCCGCTCCCGGCCGCCAAGGAGAGAAACACTCTTTTTTTTTATTTCTTTTTTTTATTCTGACACGGAGCCGTGTCGGAATATAATTTTTTTTTTTTTTTAAATGTTGGCCATAGGAATACATTGCTAGATTCCTATTGGCTATTTCAATTTGCAATAGCCAATAGCAAACTAGCATTGCACCTGCCCTCTGCTGCTGTTCTCCATCAGGTCCACCACTACTTATTGACAGCAGCAGAGGGCGGGTACAATAGATAGTTTGCTATTGGCTATTGCAAACTGAAATAGCCAATAGGAATCTCACTTCGGCTCACTTTGCTTTATGTCGTTCATTCACTCGGCTGCCTACGGCAGCTTAGTGAATAGACCCCTATGTTTATGTTTGGCAAATGTTTTCCCAGGTTCAGTGAACCAAACTTTCCTTAGTTCGCTTATCCCTAGTCTTGACCAATGCATTCTCTATGTAATGTACGTTACATACTCAGACCACTGTGTTGTACGTTACCCTTCTTACCAAGGTATTTGTTTTTAACAATTGCTGATTTCTTGTTTTGATATTTTATTAAACTCTTCTTTAAGGTAGACTCGGACAACGGGGTTAATTTACTAAAGGCAAATAGGCTGTTCACTTTGCAAGGAAATTTGCACTTTGCATGGGAAGTTTACATTACTTTGTAAAGAATACCCAATCATGTGCAAGGATAATTAAACAATTTGCATTTGTAGGTTTTTGCCACTGGAATCCTGAATACTGCATAAGTCCCTGTGCTTATGGAGCCTTAAGGTACCCATACACCTTACAATTTATCTGCAGATTTTCTGTGGTCAGATGGAAAAAGTGCAACAGATTGGCCCAGGTGGAGATTACTCCTTCCACACAGTTAAGTGTAGATGGAGGAATCTGTTGCACCTTTTGACCACAGAAAATCTGCAAATACTGTTAGAGTTTTGGGTGGGACAGGAATCAGCCAAAACTCGAACAGTGGTTGGCACTGCCGGTTCAACAAAAGTTGATTACTAAATTGATTTTTGTCAAAGCAGCTGCAACAACATTTTCATATTACTTTTAATTAATATTACATACTCAGGATTATGATGTTGAGGGGTTTGGCACACACTCTAGAAAGTGTCAGATAACAAAATGGCCATACGTCCACTACAACCGCGGCAAACAAAAGAAAACAGACATATAAAAAGACATAGCCGCACTCTTGAACGACTGTGGCGAAAAACTAGGCTTCTGCAAGACTTCACCCTGTATGAAGCTGCCCTCCTAAAATATAATTCCTTCCTCCGTGCTGCCAAACAGACTTATTTTGTAACTCTCATTAACACTCTCATCCAGATCTCATCAACTCTTTTAAACTTTTAACTCTCTACTACGCCCTCAACCGCCCCCATACACTAACTAACTAACTCACTCACGGCCCAGGACATTGCGATTAATTTCAAAAACAAAATAGATACAATTTGGGATCAGATCGCCACTGTGCAGTCACCTTCCCCTATTCATGTACCAGACCTCCATTACACTTGTTACTTTCCTCTTTTGACCCTATCACCACAGAGGAGGTTACAAAGCTTCTCTCTGACACCCACCTCACCACCCCTGGACCCTGTTCCCTCACCACTACTTTAGTCACCCTCTTGCTCTATCCAACACTCTCTTACTCACATTTTGAATCTCTCACTCTCTACTGGCATCTTTACCTCCCCTATAAAGCATGCCCTGGTCACCTCAATACCCCAAAAACCCTCAATGGACCCTACCGACCTCAACAATCTCAGACCATTCCATAGCTGGAGTGGAGGGGGAGAGAGGTGAGTGCTGACCGCCGGGAGAGTGGGGATCATCTAAATAAAACAGCTTTATTCCAGCCCCTAGACCAAAATAAGCACTTAACTCTTGAAGTGTGGGGGTAGCCAAACTGCAAGGTTAAATTTTTTTTTTAATTTGCCAGGAGTTCTCATTTTAAATTTGTTATATAGAGTTATTTCAACAGCTCATACTCTCTAAAGCAACATCCTACTACATTTAGACTGAAGTTCTTCTTTAACCTCCCTGGCAGTATTCCCGAGTGTGCCTCGGGGTTAATTTTCAGTACCAAGAGCAGTAACCCCGAGCCACACTTGCGCAAAAGTGTCACATACCTTGTCCCTGCAAGCCCGCTGTGTCCTCTGCTGTGTGCGCCCGGCCGATGCCGGCATTCAGCTTACAGTTTAGTTTTCGGGCGTCACAGCGGGGGGCGGAGCCAGCGGGAAATTCAAAAGTGCAAACATTACATTTACACAGAATACACACAATACAATGTAAACTGCTATAATTACATATATGTATCAAACTATTTCACTTCAATTTTGTCCCTAGAGCTTTGTCTAGTGCCCTGCCTGCACTTTTCTTGTACTCTATTGACTGTGGTATGGATCAGGCAGCGCCCCCAGAATTCCCATTTACTGGACCATTTTTTTAATTATTATACTATAATATTTTTTATAATTATTATATTATAATTTCTTATAATTATTTATAATTATTTCTTATACTATAATTTATGATTTTGTGTTTCAAACTTAATCATACCCGGGATGTCTACTGGACTCTTGATTGGACAGATTTTGGTGAGTTATTTACTAAGATTTACTATGAATTACAGGCCTACAATATAAAACAACAAATTGCCATGAAAAACAATGTACCGCTTTGGCATGCTAAAATCCTGCATAATCAGACCGCCAGGTAGGTTAAGGCTCCATTCACATGTAGCGGTTTTCCGTGCAGAAGACCGCACAGCAAGCAAACGCTAAAATGTTTACATCTGCACGGATTCTGCTCGTTTGCAGCTATACTACTATACTACATTAAAGTGCATTTTTTTTTTATGTTTACAGCGGTTCCACACGTATTCGTTTGACTAAATACGTGCGGACAAACCGCTCCTGCGAGAATGGAGCCTTACAGCTATATAATAGACATGCAGCTATTTTTTTTCTTTTTTTTTTTAAAGATGCCATGACCCTTCCATTGGTAATATTGTGCTTGTTGCATCTTGAATCATTATGTATCTAGCTGTTCAAATGATTACAGCAAACTATAAGTACCTCCACACCCTTAATCTTTTAGCATCCTGTGCTAACTTGTTGCATGCAAAACATCCAGTGGCAAAGCTGTTAAAACCAAACCTGTTGAGTGAGAATAAACACAAACATGCTTATGTTTGGCTTTAGCACTCCCTACATATGGTTATATTACCGAAATACCACATCCCTATTTCATCAATCAGCATTCCAATGCATGGATTTTCTAAACTAGTGTAGCTACTGTAAAGAAAAGAGAGACTGGATGCAGTTTTTATTGTGTGCTATAGCATAGGTTTTTGTAAAATGTCCTACATTTCCTGCATGCTGTTTCCAGGTGTTTTCCCCGAAAAACTAATAAAAGGTCTGCTGTGCTAAAATGCAGTAAGAAGTACATCAATGCAGTACTAATCATTTCTATGGTTCAGCATGTTCATACTCAGCATGATGATGTGAAGGGCTTTGGCACACATTTTCGAAAGCGTCAGATAACAAAATGGCCATACAATGTTCGATTTCTCCTGTTCAGCCGAGCAGTCTAAAGCTGGCCATACACCAGTTCTTATTGAACCAAACAAAATTTGCACATTGGGTGCGGAAAAAAAGTACTCTCCCACTGCTAGGGTTAAGTGTTTGTTTTAGTCTAGGGGTTGGAATAAAGCAGATTTACTCACCTGATTCTGACTTCAGGCTGCTAGACTCAACGCAATCTCTTCTCCCCTGGGCTCCAGTTGTCTAAGGACTGCTGTCGCCATCACTTCTTATGCAGGCCGACTGACCTGCAGTAGACGTGAAGAGATGTGAAAATGAATTAAAGTCTGCTGTGCTTAAATCCATTAAGAAGTACATCAATGCAGTACTATTAGTTTCTATGGACCTCAAAACATATGGTGATGCAATAAAATTAATAGAGGTCATCTTTTCTGTGTCCAATTGATGTGTTTGATAGTTGTATGTTTGCTGCAGTTTTCCTGCAGTAACTGAATCAATAATACAGCTAGGAAGCACCACAAACTCATCATGAGAGGCAAATCAGCTTTTCAGCTTGTGCAGGTGCACATGGGCCTCTAAGGTCTTGGGTCCAATTACAGGTATTCTACTGTTATTATCCATAGAGCTCTGGGGTAGAGAGTGTAGGAATCAGCATGTTCAGAGAAGTGATTAGGAGGCCTTTACTCATGGTTATCAATGAATGGGGGGCCTTTACCCATGGTTATCAATGAATGGAGGGCCTTTACCCATGGTTATCAATGAATGGAGGGCCTTTACCCATGGATATCAATGAATATCCATGGCCTTTACCCATGGTTATCAATGAATGGGGAGCCTTTCAGTGTTTTAGGGCCACTCAGTGTCCCCTCCTGGGTCACTGTTTGCCTGCCAAAAGGCAAGGCAAACAGTGCATGGCCTGAAACACTGATCATTGCTACCAGTGAGTTTACGATTACAACTAAAGTACTTTAGTGCAGTTTATTTAAAGACAAAATGTACATTTTTAAACATTTTCAGTAGAAAAATTGGCTGCATTGTGTTTCGTTTCTGCACTGTGAAGATGACAATATCTCATGTACAGATAGTTTATCTAAAGGATGCAGTGCAAAAGTTACTATTTTAGATAACCGTCTTGTTTGTGACATCGATTTTTTTTTTTCCTCTTTGGCAGCGATTTTAAATCATGTGAATATTTTTTCATCTTTATGATCTCCAACTGTTGCAAGTTAAAATCAGCTATATATAATTCACATGAAAATTATTATAAGACCGAATTTCGAAAGAACAGTTATTTTATTATACATATTCAGCTATCCATTTTATCTGTCAGGTTTGCTGAGAATACAAATATATAGCACATAAGACCAATGGGGTCCCAAGCCTATGTAATAAATTTAAGAGGGGAGCTGCAATCCCTTAAATATTAGGGGCATATCATTCCACCCAGGATCAGATTAACATAGGGGCAGGTGGAGCTCCCGCTCCAGGCCCACCCCTTCAAATAGACCGGGCCGAGCTGACCCGAGTCGACCCCGACCAGGCAGCCATGGCCCTCTATTCAGGCATATCAGATGGCACTCTGATATACCTGAGCAGAGAGCTGCAACTGCTGCGGCCACAGCCGCCAGTCTCACTGACCCCCTGGAGCCCATGCTGACCACCTGTGGGCTGCTCTGACCACCAGGAGCCTGGACTGACCACCTGCCCAGATAGCAAGGATAACTTGCCACAAACTTGTGGCAGGGTTAAATTGTAATTCTTGTTAACTTGCTGCACATATTCCTGGCAAGTTGTAGACTTGCAGAACACTCGCAGCACATGTTCTAGTGAATTTGTAGCAAATTTGCTTGGCAAGTCTACAGCAAGAGTCCTGCAGGTCTTAGCAAGAGCTCTGCAAGCTTGCTGGTCTGGAGACTTGCAATGCAGACTTGCTGTACTTGTGCAACAAAATTGTGAACCTTGGCAAGTCTGCAATAGTTTATCAAGTCATTTTCAAACTTGCAGCTCAATTTCTTGCTATCTGGGTGAGAGCCCGTACTGACCACCTGGAGCCCGCACTGACCACCTGAGAGCACTACTGACCACCTGAGAGCCCGTACTGACCACCTGGAGTCCACACTGACCACCTGGAGCCGGCACTGACCACCTGGAGCCTGCACTGACCCCCTGGAGCCCATATTGACCACCTAGAGCGTTCTCGGACCACCTGGAGCCTGCACTGACCACCTGGAGCCTGCACTGACCACCTAAGAGCCTGTACTGGCCACCAGAAAGCCCATACTGACCACCTGTAGCCTGTACTGACCACCTGTAGTCCGTACTGACCACCTGGAGCCCGCACTGACCACTTGGAGCCTGCACTGACCACCTGAGAGCCCATACTGACCACCTGGAGCACACATTGACCATCCTGTAGCCCGCACTGACTACCTGAGAGCCTGCACTGACCCCCAGGAACCTGCACTGACCTCCTGGAGTCCTCACTGACCGCCTGGAGCACATGCTGACCACCTGGAGCTCATACTAACCACCTGGAGCCCGCACTGACCACCTGAGAGACCATACTGACCCCCTGGAGCCTGCACTGTCCCCCTAAAGCCTGAACTGGCCACATGGAGCCTGCACTTTCCACCTGAGAGCCCATAAGGACCACCTGGAGCCTGCACTGTCCACCTGAGAGCCCATACTGACCACCTGTAGCCCGTACTGACCACCTGTAGTCCGTACTGACCACCTGTAGTCCGTACTGACCACCTGGAGCCCGCACTGACCACCTGGATTTGTAGTCCTTTATAGCTGATGCCATCTGCATTGCTTTATAATGTATTACTGGGATTTGTAGTCTTTTATAGTTGGTGGTATTCTGTATTGCTCTGTAATGCATTACTGTGATTTGTAGTCCTCTATAGTTAGTGGTAATAGTCTGCATTGCTGTATAATTTATTGCTGGGATTTGTAGTCCTCTAAAGCTGGTGGTATCCTGCATTTCTGTGTAATGTATTACTGGGATTTGTTTCCTCTATAGTTTGCAGTTTTAATAATGTATTCTTTATAAATACAATATTTAGTAAAAATTATATATTAATGCACAAACCCCCTTCCACTATCTCACCCATAATAAAAAAAAGAACAACATTCTCCACACACATAAGACACACACAAACAAACAGCAGCAACCCCCTATTTGGGCGGAAACCTCATCTACCTACAAATTACCTAACATGTGTCCATACTGCTATAGCCAGGTTCAACACAGAGATCAGAATAGGTTGATTAGTATGACAGTTCTATGTTTGCTGCAGTAACTAAATCAATGATACAGCTGGGAAGCACTAAGAACTCCTCATGAGAGACATATCAGATGTTCAGCTTATGCGTGTGCACAGGGGCCTCTGAGGTCTTGGGGATGATTACAGGTAGGGGCTACCCCTGCCCACATTAAGCCCTAGAACCTCAAAGCCCAAATGATGGCCAGGGTGCTTTCAGAAGATTAAAGTACCAGGGTCTATGCGTTGTACCTGTTCCTGCAGAAGCACTGGAGTGTTTTTCGACCCATTCAGCTTTAAGCTGGCCATACACCTAAAGATTATCTGCAGATTTTCCATGGTCAGATGGAAAAAATGCAACAGATTCCTCCATCTACGCTAAACTGTCTGGATGGAGGAATCTCCCACTGGGCCAAGCTTCAGTATCTTGCTAGTCGGCCCCGCTGGCTGGTAAAATATGTGAACAATCTGATCCACAAGGTCGGATAGAAGTGACATTTCAGGACCTATCAGCTGCTCCAGGACAGATCGGTTCTCCCTCACATGTGATCTGCAATGCCGATCTGCCCTGGAGCAGCTGCAAAGTGTTGGAATTCTTCACCTTTTGCCGGTCACACATTTCACCGCCGAAAAAGTGGGCGTGATTACGTTAAAATGTGTGACCACATGACCGGTCACACAATCCAACCCAGTCACACTCTTTGATAGAACACCGGCTTCCCGGGCAATCAAGATACCGGGCAGCGTGTCATAACCTGCCACCTGGTAAAGAGAAGTCACTAGCCTTCCAGTGAAATACAAGTCAATATTTATTGACTACAAAGTGTCACATAATCACAGGCCTGATAGAGGGCCGCCCGCAGTGGCCTCGGAGGAGCGAGCCGCCCGATGACAGAGCCGGGTGCATGAGGCAGAGAGAGGGAGCCACTGCATCTGCGGCCAGGGGCTTCGTTTAGCGGGGGTCGGTGACGGCGCCCCCCCTCAGCCCTGCGCCCGGGGCAAGCGCCCCCCGGTTGTTACGCCACTGCAGGCCTGTGATTGATTATGTGATACTTTGTAGTCAATAAATATTGACTTGTATTTACGCTGGAGTGCTAGTGACTTCTCTTAACCTGGATTCATTTAGCAGAGGCATCCGCTGTCATTTTAGCACCCACCCGAATTTCCTGGGTTCTTTCACCGGTCAGGAGTACGATGGGCTTTTATGTGTTTTGAATAACCTGCCACCTGGCTTCTTGATTGCCCCCCTTTCACCCCTGAGTGTTTTGTCACAAACGGAAAAACGCCTGTCGCTGTGAACAGCGCCCATAGAAATCAATAGGATTCCTTGTGTTTGAACAACAAAAGTGCAACTGAAGCCAAAACTGCCGTCGCCATAGAGACCACGCTCCCGATTACATCTGGGCGTTGTGGCAAAGTGTACAAAGACGCATGCTTCGTGCACATATGTGAATGTGGGCTTGTTCTTCCCTATAAAGACCACTGACAGATGCAAAAACAATAAAAAATCGGGGTGCTTACTAGTTGATTAGTACCTATCAAGACTCCCCCCAGATTGTCGGTCATTACATACAAGGTTCTGGCTGCCATTCCATTGAATTGAAGACACAGACAGCGGGTGATCCTCATCCTCCAGTCTCATCCTCCATGAGACTGCACATTTTATAACATAATGTTGAATTATAAGCATCCCGTTTATATATTCTGCTTCTTCGCCGCAAATATCATACAACTATTGAATGAAGTACAATGGACGAGATTGGCATGAAACGGGAATCGTACCCGCGACACGGTGATAGGCGGAGACTCAGTCGGATGATCCTTAGAGGGTTCACTCCGTCAGCACCACGTACAGGAAGGTGTTCAGCTGCTACCGCCCACTTCCCGGATATATTCTCTTGTGATGATATTACGGCACCTTACATTAATAACTAAAAAAAGTGCAATACGATCGGTTTAAATACATGTTTTTACGCTAATACACGTCACCGATATAGTAGATGGATATGAGCTGATATGTGCAGCAACTTTGCACGATCACCAGGATGGCCGAGTGGTTAAGGCGTTGGACTTAAGATCCAATGGACATATGTCCGCGTGGGTTCGAACCCCACTCCTGGTATCTTCTTTAATTCTTATTTTAGTTTATTCCTGGAGTGCGGTGAAACTATGCCGTGTTCAATGTTATCACCTAAGGAGCAATGCAAAGCACACTTACAATGCTGAGATTTGTAAACATTGTGAAACACTGTGGAAGGGTTTAGCTGTTAACTTCTTTTTAACCAGCAGAAGTGCATTTAGTAAAAGAAAGAGCAATAATAAAAGACTCCTGATTTATAAGGGTTCACACCCAGGAACCTATATGTATATATCCCATGGAGCTTAAGGCAGGAATGACATTTGACTGTGCTGCACTATGTACATGTTATTGAATCCACCCCAATCTACTAAGACAATGCACCTGAATATAGTAACACACGTTAAAACAGCGGACAGATGCAGTTTGGCCATGTTGTGGTGCAAAGACAGCCTATTCATAATTAACGGAATGCCTTAATGCAACGCACGGCATATCATGCATAAACGTGTGCGTTCCAGGTCTGATCCAGGTCTAAAGCATAATTATAGACAAAACGTTTCCATTATTTGTTTTAACCACCTTAGTACTGGAGGAATTTTGACATTTTTGCACACACATAATAAAATCTGTATTTTTGGATAGGACATTACCTAAAACACCCAAACAAGTATATATTTCCTGAAAGCAGAGGCTCTATAGATTTTTTATGTTGTACGATATTTGTGCAAATGTTTATCAAATTACTATTTTTAGGAAAAAGAACACTAAAAGGAATTTTAATGCACACAAACACAATTTTATACTCCATTTTGTTGTTGTAAAATATAAAATATGGGGTTACTTCTAATGAAAAGATGCCAAATATGTCAAACATTAAAATTGTGTGTACCCATGCAATGGGGAAAAACTACCACAATCAAAATTGTTCATAGGCAACACTTTAAAAGCCTTTACCGCTAATGAGGGTGGAGTCAACAGCGAATTATGGCCCTAGACTTATTGTTCTTACTCCGATCTTCGTGAATACCTATCATGTGTGGCGCAATCATTGTTTACGTACACGTACATGCCCAAAGCACACATTTTTTTATTTGCATGCAGATGGCAGGGGTGGCAGGGTTGGTTTTACGTTTTTTTAGATTTTTATTTTGTTTTATTTTTTAAACAGTGTTTTCACTTTTTAATTGTTTTTTTTTAACGTAACTTTATTGCTATCACAGGGGGATAACAAGCCCCTATGTGATACCATTTGGAGGTGACAGGATTATGGAGACATCTGGGGTCTATTAGACTCCTGATGTCTCTACTGTCCTCCAATACAGACGATCAAGCGCAGGAATGTGCTTGATCGCCTGTGTAACCAGCACTTCAGTTGGCTTCTGGCAAGTCTGAAGCAGGAAGTGTTAAGAGCACAGCGCTCCCTGCTTCATTCATCACAGAGCAGATCAGGGAAAGGATGTTCTACTGGTTGCTCCCACTCTCTACCCTGACACTGTTTGTCCCCCCAGAGGAGCCCAAAAACCATGGCAGGGGCATGGCATGATCTGGATATAACCACTTTAGGATGAGGAAGTATACAGAGGCACGGCGATCCTGAAGTGGTTAAATAGAGGAACCTCTGTCAAGTTTTTACTGCTGTTTTTTCTCCCAGGGAGATTTCCCTGTACTTCTTGTCCCTAAAGATATAAGAAGAAGTATGTACAACATAGAAATGTCCTCCAAAATAAGAGCAGTTCCCCATCTAACAACTGTCCCTGGAACAAGTGTACTTCCTGGAAGATTACATATCCAGGAAGTACACTTGTTGGTGTGGCCCCACACCAAGTGGCACCATCAGAGGGGGGTGACACCAAATTGAATGACAGAACCTGACAGTTGCACGAGAGAGCAGGGGACCCTGACGGGTGAAAGTCTCCTCCCCTCTTTGCCAGGTAAGCACGTGTGACATCATTACACGTGTGCGCGAAGACGTCGCACATGCGTGCTGAAACCCCAGCGGGGTGTCACCTGGAAGCCGCTCCGGGTGACACCACACCTGGAGACGCCCCTGGGGGATACCCATTGCGTTTTTTTATGTGTTTGTGTGGGCTCCCCCTTAAAAACCATACCAGAACCCTATCTGGGATAGGGGCCTGGTATGGAATCTGGATGGACAACGTAATTTTTTACATTATATGTACATTTTAGACTAGGATGCCTTGAGATTCTACCTACTTTTAAAGGGTGCCGCTACTGAAAAAGGTTGAGAAACGCTGCTCTACAGTGTTGGTTTGGTTTATTCATGTAATCTTTTTCAAATATATTGTTTTAGGTTTTCTTTTGAAGCACTTAAAAAAAATGCACACACTCTGGAAGAAGAATCTTCCCACCATATATAAGACAAAACCAGCCAAAGACGCCATCTGGTGGCTCCATCTGAAAATGTCAATTGTACTTGTCCCAACAACTTGCTAACATGTCGATAGGTAACCGATAGATAGCTAGAAAGCACTATGCTTTGGACCGACAACAACCATAAAATATTCAAGTAAATGTCTGCACACATACGGTTAAAAAAATTTTTGTACATCCACATTGGAGGATTTCTCAGAAAATGAACTTTAAAAAAACAATTACAGATAAAGGTTTGTGTGGAAATTGTAGGTAGACCAACTGCAAAGGGAAACAATCTATTTCTCTGGATCCTAGCCCCACTCTTAAGCTAACTATACATGTTTAAATTTCAGCACCACTCTGTTCAACAAAAGTAAATTTTTCAATCAACTTTTGTCAAAGGAGACGCCAGAAAATTGTAAGCTGATCAGTGACTGTAGCCAATCAGATTCAGTCACTGTTATTGGTATTCTGACAGCATTGGGCACCAGCTGTCAGTATACAATGGCCCATGCAGGGGAGATTCCTCTAGCCACACTATTTGACATGGCTGATGGAATCATTTTTGTTTCCATGCCTACAGGGAACACTGCTTTGCAATATGGATCTGAACGCCACATTGTGCATGAACACATTGGCTGTAATAGAGCTGAGAGGTGTAAAAAAACTGTCTAAGATGGGGATCCTTTCACTTCCTGTTTTTTCTCAGGGACAGGAAGTTAGTTTTTCTCAGGGACAGGAAGTTAAATGAAATCTCCTCTGACAGAATAGAGACAGCAACATTTCCTGACAGGTGGTTTGTATTAATTTCCTACTTTTGGGGGCATTGTGAAGATGGGTCCCATACCTGTAATAAAACATGTGCGAAGCTGTAGACGCTGTTCTGGCTAGGTGACGTGTTATGGTTTGTATGTGCAAATCTGCATTAGGTAAAGGTAGTATTAAACCCTTAATCTTTTTTTTCAATAATAAATACAGCGATCAGACAAATATAAATTGCCCAGCAAAGTATTTCTTTACATATTTGCCCAAGCACTTACAGTCATCTTGTTTCCAAACAGCTCCACGTCTCTCAGCTCTAATTCCCTAAACTTCCTGTCCAGTACAAGATCACAAGGGAGAGCACAATCTCTGGCAGCTGTCCATCTACTAGTTTGGCGAAGGGAGGAGGAAGAGAAAAATAAAGGGAAGGAAAGAAGAAGGAGAGGAGAACTGGAGATGGAAGTGACTCGCCCTGCCGTGTCTGCGTGTTTGTGGAGCCACACACAGCTTACTAGCACAATCAAGGATGGCTCCATAGAACTCTGCAAGCGAAAGGATCAGTGCTCAGGGGACCAGCTGATTCTGCAGGGAACTAAGACTTTTAAACATCAAGGAGTAGCATCCATTGTAAGTGATTTACTCAGCATTTGATATAGCTTAAAACACTTTGACTTTAATATCACTTTAATACCTTAGGGCACTGATATGCAAAACACAATATTGGCAAAAATTTAGAGCTATCCCACTCACCCATGGTACCTACGACTTCTGCCTGGCAGACCATCAATTTAAAGAGCAAAAAGAAAGTTGTGGGAAGTGGGAGGTGATTGGCGATCCCATTTTTTTTTTTACTAAGAAAGTTAGGATTTATATATCAGAACTCCCAGAGTACAGGGGTTCCAAGGTAATTTGCCACGTGGCTAAAATTCATGCAGCTAGGGTAGTAAATAGCCCCCATAGACTGGTGCCAACCCATTAAGAGCTGGTAAGTTCACAGACCTCAGAACAATGGTGGTCAGGGCCTGGAGTAAATGAAATGTATAGTACGTTGCCTGGCATCTCTTACTGCTTCATTAACATTGCTCTCCCCATCCAGACCATAACATGAATTAACGAGACCTGAAACCCTCTGACTTTTAGTATCTTTACTGTGATTCTGCACACATTGTCAAGGTCACACCCCTTTTGGCTGTACCTACAAAAAGCCACATCCACCATAACAGGTATTTTTTGGGAAAGGGGGCAACCCTGGTCCCAGGGCATTAAGCAATATACCAAAAGGTATGTGCAGGTACCCAAAGGTGCTTGCATTGAAAAATTCAGGGTAAGGGCAAGATAAAAACCCTGAGCAAGAAATATAAGCCTGTGCTGGGCCAAAATTTAAAGAAGACCTGTTGGTAAAGTACAACCTATCTCTCTCTCTGCTGCCCCAAGGCCAGGTTCCTCAATGCGCCCCCCTCCCCACCAACACCCTCTCAATGGAGAATGGCAACCAGATGGAGGGGGCGGCAGGGTTATTTTGTTTTACTATTTTTATTTATCACTTTTTATATTTTTTTTTTTTTTATTTAAGTTAAATATTTTTTATTTTTTTTAATTTTTATTTTTCTTCTAATCTTTTCCTTTTTTATTTTTATAATTTTTTTCTTATACACAGCAAATAAGCAGTGGCAGGCTGAAGGTAAGTCTTTAAGGTTCTGAGTTGTACCCTCTACTTTTGAAAAAAGTTGTAATTTAGAAATATAAAGCCATCGGTGAACTAATATTGGCCTATGAATATGTTACCTGAAAACGACTTTTATATACTGTATGTAATAATGTTTTTAGCAATTACACTTTTCTTAATTTAATAAATAATATAAAACAACTGACTTCTTGAGACTTTACAACTGGAAAAAACCCATCTGTGTCTGATAGCCACATCACAGAGGGAATCCCTCCAAAGTGAAGGAAATCCCTGGTGGTCAGCAGTGTCACCAGAACTAGTGTCCCCATTGGAAGATTTCATCTATTCCTGTTCTGATGACAACCCACAATTTGAGATTCTCCTTCACTTTCGGTGATAATGGCCACCAGGACAAATAGAGAAGGGGAATCTCCAATCTCATCTCTCTCTCTCTCTCTC
>NW_017306503.1:780806-798513 GCF_000935625.1 Nanorana parkeri
CTCTCTCTCTCTCTCTCTCTCTCTCTCTCTCTCTCTCTCTCTTTCTCTCTACCAATTTGGCTGCAACAAGTGGAAATAAACTTTAAATCATAAATCCCCATGCAGTGTAGAAACTTTCCTATGGGTCTAGCTGTTTGTAAGACGTAAGCAAGTGCAAGTCCTCTGGACAAAATCCAACAATTCTGAGGCAAAATAAACATTACTCCCAGCCATCCTCTACATAGCTTGAATTTATAGCAATACACAGTCAATCCAAACATAAAGCAGCGCTATCCAACATGAAATGGCCAAAGGGCCACATTTATATGCACAAATTCAGTGGAGAGCACAATTTAGGTTAACAAAGTTATACATATGTAGCCCCCTATAGAGTTGCTACTAAACCAAATGTATTCCGCCTGTGAAGAGTTAATAGTGCTGTGCAGCCTGTGAGGCAGAGGGACTTGTGGGTGTGCTTGTGCAGATACAGGGAGAGACTATATAAACTTGAACTGAATAAACTACAGTTCCCAGTAGACTTTGGGGATCTCTAGGAGGAGTGAACTGAGCTCGCTCGCCTGAGCGCGCTCAGATGACAGGGAGGCTGCAGAGCGACTGGACACAACGCTCTGAGCTGCCAGCCTACACTACAGGAAGAGACACAGACCATGTGGCGGATTGCACTGATTTCTGCCAAACATTTTTTGTAGTGCAGTGGAAAGACAAAGCGGCCTGGCTGAACGGATGAACCTGAGACTGCCATATTCGCTTCTACTATGAGCCTGATGAAGGGGACCCTGTGTGTCACCGAAAGCGCTTGATTTTCTGTGTGACATTTTCATTAAATGGAATAAATGGATTTACACTGACTTGAGAGTCTCGATGTGCTGGTGACATCTGTATTTGACGTTGTTCCATGTGCGGCGCCATCCACGCTCATTGCAAGCACCCATCATTGTCTTGGGATTTCTAGTAAGGAGTGCTACAGGATTTATGGATATCTGCCATATTCGCTGAGACACCGCCATCCTCATGCTGCAGAACGAATGCTGAGGGGACTGCAAGGCTGCTACAAGAGGCAGAGACCGACTATCCCTGTGTACAGACTGCTGCAAGGTTCAGGGGAAGTCGGCTGGAGAAGGTGGGAACGCCTCCTTTTCTCCTTTTCACTGACCGTAAGCTGCTATTCAAGGCCTCGAACCTGTGAGCGGCCTTTGGCGACCTGCATTAAAATGGATCGCATCTGTGACACAGTATTGGCCCCAACGTTGACTAGCCTAAACTACTACTACTGGCCGGTAGTACAGGGATCTGGGGGACATTTGGGACTGAACCGCCATTAGTAACTCAGTATCCAGAGACAGTGGTAATCTATTCAGATAGCTCAGCACTGTATAGTGCATTAATTAGACAGCCGTGGTTGCAGAGCGTCCGAATACTAAAAGAGTGCTGTTTATCTTTACTACTGTTCTTTATTCCCTTTGTTGGTCAAATACAGAACATTATTTGCTTAGTAAAGCTTTTACAAAACCCCACAAAGTGTGTTGGTGTGCTGTGGATCCTGTCTGTGCGCGTTTTCCAGGTGTGGGACAGAAGAACCTGCTTATTGCGGTGGCTCCTTCAGGGGTGAGCGCTACATGCATAATTTTTGTTAAAAACTATTTTCTATGCAATCTACATTAAAAGTGTAAAAAAAAACTAAAAAAAGTTCATTTTAAACCAAATATTGTTACTGTAGATACAAATGATATAAAGCAGATAAAAGTTATTTACAGATAAAATATATATTTTTTTTAATTTTGCACATTTTTAATGCAGCACTAACAACATTAATAGAAATGAAAATAAGTTGAATTATTAATGGTTAAATAGAAAACAGCAATAAAAAATATCAGCCGTAAATAAATGCTAAGTTTCCTTTGTGTCAGCTTCAGTCTGCGATCAGCCCTTGGCAGTGCCAGCACCAGACAGCTCCTCCGGTAGCTACATCCTGGGCCTTGCTTGTATCAACTGCTGCAGCAGTTGCCATCTGTCAGGGAAGTCCAGCAAGCAGTCATAAAACTGGTACTGTGGGAGCCATTGCGCATGCGCGTGTGAGACGGTTATCTCTCTCTCTCTCTCTCTCTTTCTCTCTACCAATTTGGCTGCAACAAGTGGAAATAAACTTTAAATCATAAATCCCCATGCAGTGTAGAAACTTTCCTATGGGTCTAGCTGTTTGTAAGACGTAAGCAAGTGCAAGTCCTCTGGACAAAATCCAACAATTCTGAGGCAAAATAAACATTACTCCCAGCCATCCTCTACATAGCTTGAATTTATAGCAATACACAGTCAATCCAAACATAAAGCAGCGCTATCCAACATGAAATGGCCAAAGGGCCACATTTATATGCACAAATTCAGTGGAGAGCACAATTTAGGTTAACAAAGTTATACATATGTAGCCCCCTATAGAGTTGCTACTAAACCAAATGTATTCCGCCTGTGAAGAGTTAATAGTGCTGTGCAGCCTGTGAGGCAGAGGGACTTGTGGGTGTGCTTGTGCAGATACAGGGAGAGACTATATAAACTTGAACTGAATAAACTACAGTTCCCAGTAGACTTTGGGGATCTCTAGGAGGAGTGAACTGAGCTCGCTCGCCTGAGCGCGCTCAGATGACAGGGAGGCTGCAGAGCGACTGGACACAACGCTCTGAGCTGCCAGCCTACACTACAGGAAGAGACACAGACCATGTGGCGGATTGCACTGATTTCTGCCAAACATTTTTTGTAGTGCAGTGGAAAGACAAAGCGGCCTGGCTGAACGGATGAACCTGAGACTGCCATATTCGCTTCTACTATGAGCCTGATGAAGGGGACCCTGTGTGTCACCGAAAGCGCTTGATTTTCTGTGTGACATTTTCATTAAATGGAATAAATGGATTTACACTGACTTGAGAGTCTCGATGTGCTGGTGACATCTGTATTTGACGTTGTTCCATGTGCGGCGCCATCCACGCTCATTGCAAGCACCCATCATTGTCTTGGGATTTCTAGTAAGGAGTGCTACAGGATTTATGGATATCTGCCATATTCGCTGAGACACCGCCATCCTCATGCTGCAGAACGAATGCTGAGGGGACTGCAAGGCTGCTACAAGAGGCAGAGACCGACTATCCCTGTGTACAGACTGCTGCAAGGTTCAGGGGAAGTCGGCTGGAGAAGGTGGGAACGCCTCCTTTTCTCCTTTTCACTGACCGTAAGCTGCTATTCAAGGCCTCGAACCTGTGAGCGGCCTTTGGCGACCTGCATTAAAATGGATCGCATCTGTGACACAGTATTGGCCCCAACGTTGACTAGCCTAAACTACTACTACTGGCCGGTAGTACAGGGATCTGGGGGACATTTGGGACTGAACCGCCATTAGTAACTCAGTATCCAGAGACAGTGGTAATCTATTCAGATAGCTCAGCACTGTATAGTGCATTAATTAGACAGCCGTGGTTGCAGAGCGTCCGAATACTAAAAGAGTGCTGTTTATCTTTACTACTGTTCTTTATTCCCTTTGTTGGTCAAATACAGAACATTATTTGCTTAGTAAAGCTTTTACAAAACCCCACAAAGTGTGTTGGTGTGCTGTGGATCCTGTCTGTGCGCGTTTTCCAGGTGTGGGACAGAAGAACCTGCTTATTGCGGTGGCTCCTTCAGGGGTGAGCGCTACATGCATAATTTTTGTTAAAAACTATTTTCTATGCAATCTACATTAAAAGTGTAAAAAAAAACTAAAAAAAGTTCATTTTAAACCAAATATTGTTACTGTAGATACAAATGATATAAAGCAGATAAAAGTTATTTACAGATAAAATATATATTTTTTTTAATTTTGCACATTTTTAATGCAGCACTAACAACATTAATAGAAATGAAAATAAGTTGAATTATTAATGGTTAAATAGAAAACAGCAATAAAAAATATCAGCCGTAAATAAATGCTAAGTTTCCTTTGTGTCAGCTTCAGTCTGCGATCAGCCCTTGGCAGTGCCAGCACCAGACAGCTCCTCCGGTAGCTACATCCTGGGCCTTGCTTGTATCAACTGCTGCAGCAGTTGCCATCTGTCAGGGAAGTCCAGCAAGCAGTCATAAAACTGGTACTGTGGGAGCCATTGCGCATGCGCGTGTGAGACGGTTTAGTGCCAGTAATGCTCATAATCGTGTGCATGCGCATGGACACTGATGCACAACGGCGCTCACTCAGATGGACGTGCTTGTACTAAAGTTTAATTATGGCGCCAAAAGGCCTATTTAAACTTGCAGCCTGCATGCGCTCAGTGCTGAGAGTTCTTCAGCTAGTGTCTGACGTTGATTCCGGATTGTTCCTGTATCTGACCCGGCTTGATCCACTGACTCCGCTGCTCTCCGCCTGCTCCCGACTTCGACCTGTTCCACTACTCTGCCTCTTGTCTGCTGATTCTGCACCACTTATACTGCATGGCTTGACGTCGGCTTGTCCTGACCCAGCTTCCGTCTTTTGATTCGGTACTGTGCAGCTCGCCAGTTACTGACCCGGCTCGGCTGTGACTCTGCTTATCTGAATTCCTGACAACCTGCATGCTTCTGGCTGACTACCTGCCTGGTGGTTCACTCCGGTGTCTTCAGCATCTCTACCCAGTGGCACCCGCGTTTCACAAAGTCCGTTCGGCCCTGTTCCACTCTCAGGGGCGCTCAGACCCGTGCTGCAAGGGAAGGTCCTTCTTGTCTTCTCAGACTCACATCAGGTAAGTGACACCATCAATCAGTTTACCATATACTGTATACATCTGCCCAGCCCTTAATCTCTGTAAAAAAAAAGTCCTGTCATTCCTTGAAGCTCCATTCATCCCCTGGACACTCATTAATTTGGCCAAATGGAGCCCTCAACCATTCACTACATCTGTCCTCCACCAAGTCCTGCACCCTGACACGTCTTCTAAGGTCCTGCACTTGGGCCTTGCTCCAGAGGTCCTGCATCCCAACTTGGCTCAAAAGATCTTGTACCCTGACTTGGCTCCAGAGGTCTTGCACCCCGACTGGTCTCCTGAGGTCCTGCTCCAGATTCTCTCTCCAGGACCTCTCCACTTTGCACCAGAGGTCCTACACCCCAGCTCCAACGATCTTGCACCCTGACTCGGTTCCAGAGTCTATCCATTCTGGGAAGCTGTCCACCTCTATTGACTCTGCCTGTTGCCTTGCCTGACAATAATGGCTCTCTGCCTGTTGCCCTGCTTAACCATGTTGGCTCTCTGCCTGTTTCCCAGCCTAACCACATTTGTCTGCTGCCTAGCCCAGCCTTGTTAGCTTTTGGCCTGCTGCCCAGCCTGGTGCTATTGGCTCTCTGCCTGTTGCCTAGCCTTACTCTGGTGTCTATGTTGAGCTTCTACCAGATAACTAGTTTGTTTCCACCATATACCATATACATTACTGTTTACCTTGGTAAAGATCACGCTAGTAACTCCCAAGTCTCTGCCCTTGCCATTCCTTTCTGCTGTGCCAATGCCTGGTGGTCTAAACCTGTTTCTTAGAAACTGGGGGCAGTACCTCCCTTGACAACCGTAGTTGCAGTGTCTGTTTGGGAAATGGGGGAGCTCTATCTGAACTTCGCTGCTCCTCTGATAGATACACTGTGCCTCTTGGTGCAGTAAGGAATCTATGTAAGTTAAAAGGAGAACTATTAGGTGAGTGAATATCACTCATCCTTATAGTTAGAGCCGATGTGTGACAATGAAACTGTCACACGTCAGCTCTATTGATCGGGAAGTGAGTAAACACATACTGTCGCTCGCTCACTTCCCGATCATCTCCCTGCAGAGAGCCATGACTCTCAGTCACCGCTCCCCACAGGGATTCCCTACCTCCCCTCTCCGATCCTCCAGCGCTGACTGGAGGAATGGACGGGGGAGGGGGCAGGCACAGCTAGCTCTGCCTCTAGATAGGCAGAGCCTGCTGTCAATCAGCCAGCTAGGTGGATCTCAACAGTATTGTCGGGATCCGTCCCGGCTGCGGAGCTCTCAGTATATAGCGAGCTGTAGCTCGCTATATACTGAGCTTTGGGTCACAGGAGGAGGTTAGTATATGTCCTCCCGTGACCCTAAAGAGAACGATGGGATAAAAAGGTTACCAATAGTTCTCTTTTAAGGGCATATTCACCCCAAACTCTGCTCTAAATGTACATTGGCTAGTGTGCATGTGCCTGGCACAGTGCTAATTCGCCGATCCCAGCACATCGCACACTGCGATGTGAGCGGCCGGTGTCTTTCCTCCCACACCGCTCGGCCGCCTATCACAGTGCAGCAGAGCGGTGTGGGGCCGGAGACAGCCAGCGCTGTCACAGGAGGCTGGGCTCTCCTCTCGCAGCCTCCTATGTCAGAGAGGAGAACGGGTACAAGCACTCAGCGATCAGTGATCGCTGAGTGTTTGTACATAATTGAGGACCTGGTATGTAAACTATAACATGCTTCTGGCTGACTACCTGCCTGGTGGTTCACTCCGGTGTCTTCAGCATCTCTACCCAGTGGCACCCGCGTTTCACGAAGTCCGTTCGGCCCTGTTCCACTCTCAGGGGCGCTCAGACCCGTGCTGCAAGGGAAGGTCCTTCTTGTCTTCTCAGACTCACATCAGGTAAGTGACACCATCAATCAGTTTACCATATACTGTATACATCTGCCCAGCCCTTAATCTCTGTAAAAAAAAAGTCCTGTCATTCCTTGAAGCTCCATTCATCCCCTGGACACTCATTAATTTGGCCAAATGGAGCCCTCAACCATTCACTACATCTGTCCTCCACCAAGTCCTGCACCCTGACACGTCTTCTAAGGTCCTGCACTTGGGCCTTGCTCCAGAGGTCCTGCATCCCAACTTGGCTCAAAAGATCTTGTACCCTGACTTGGCTCCAGAGGTCTTGCACCCCGACTGGTCTCCTGAGGTCCTGCTCCAGATTCTCTCTCCAGGACCTCTCCACTTTGCACCAGAGGTCCTACACCCCAGCTCCAACGATCTTGCACCCTGACTCGGTTCCAGAGTCTATCCATTCTGGGAAGCTGTCCACCTCTATTGACTCTGCCTGTTGCCTTGCCTGACAATAATGGCTCTCTGCCTGTTGCCCTGCTTAACCATGTTGGCTCTCTGCCTGTTTCCCAGCCTAACCACATTTGTCTGCTGCCTAGCCCAGCCTTGTTAGCTTTTGGCCTGCTGCCCAGCCTGGTGCTATTGGCTCTCTGCCTGTTGCCTAGCCTTACTCTGGTGTCTATGTTGAGCTTCTACCAGATAACTAGTTTGTTTCCACCATATACCATATACATTACTGTTTACCTTGGTAAAGATCACGCTAGTAACTCCCAAGTCTCTGCCCTTGCCATTCCTTTCTGCTGTGCCAATGCCTGGTGGTCTAAACCTGTTTCTTAGAAACTGGGGGCAGTACCTCCCTTGACAACCGTAGTTGCAGTGTCTGTTTGGGAAATGGGGGAGCTCTATCTGAACTTCGCTGCTCCTCTGATAGATACACTGTGCCTCTTGGTGCAGTAAGGAATCTATGTAAGTTAAAAGGAGAACTATTAGGTGAGTGAATATCACTCATCCTTATAGTTAGAGCCGATGTGTGACAATGAAACTGTCACACGTCAGCTCTATTGATCGGGAAGTGAGTAAACACATACTGTCGCTCGCTCACTTCCCGATCATCTCCCTGCAGAGAGCCATGACTCTCAGTCACCGCTCCCCACAGGGATTCCCTACCTCCCCTCTCCGATCCTCCAGCGCTGACTGGAGGAATGGACGGGGGAGGGGGCAGGCACAGCTAGCTCTGCCTCTAGATAGGCAGAGCCTGCTGTCAATCAGCCAGCTAGGTGGATCTCAACAGTATTGTCGGGATCCGTCCCGGCTGCGGAGCTCTCAGTATATAGCGAGCTGTAGCTCGCTATATACTGAGCTTTGGGTCACAGGAGGAGGTTAGTATATGTCCTCCCGTGACCCTAAAGAGAACGATGGGATAAAAAGGTTACCAATAGTTCTCTTTTAAGGGCATATTCACCCCAAACTCTGCTCTAAATGTACATTGGCTAGTGTGCATGTGCCTGGCACAGTGCTAATTCGCCGATCCCAGCACATCGCACACTGCGATGTGAGCGGCCGGTGTCTTTCCTCCCACACCGCTCGGCCGCCTATCACAGTGCAGCAGAGCGGTGTGGGGCCGGAGACAGCCAGCGCTGTCACAGGAGGCTGGGCTCTCCTCTCGCAGCCTCCTATGTCAGAGAGGAGAACGGGTACAAGCACTCAGCGATCAGTGATCGCTGAGTGTTTGTACATAATTGAGGACCTGGTATGTAAACTATATCCTCAACTATGAATGAACGGGAGTGATCTACATCTCCTCCTGTTCATTCATAATTGTAGTTATAGTAAACATACCATGTTATCAATGAACAGGAACACTTATAAAGGATTCCTGTAGGAGGGGAGGTGCAGGGTACAGTTCCAATGGTAGTTTATATAATGGGGGGGGGGGGCGAAAAAAAAATTCTGCCCCGGGCGCCTAGAACTCTGGTTACGCCACTGCATCCAGTAAATTTTTTCAGCGCACACCACCGCAATGCCTGTTCATTGCGGTAGTGTGAACCAAGCCCATCCGTGACAAGGCAAATTGCCTTGTCTTGTGTTAGGGCTACTCTGGAAAAAATGTCCAGCACAGCCCCAACGCATCTGGTGTGCATGGGAGTGTATATCCCACCTCGGTAGAGAGTGCTTATGCATTTTGAGGTTGCATTTCTCCAAGAGAATCCAGTGCAAAGCCACATACTCATTGTTCTTCCTCATTCTGGGAGTTATTGTTGTATGCCTTGGCAAACTTGGCCAGGGAACCTATTCAGTCTCCAGGGCCTGGCGGCGGGGTATGGAGCCAGTTACCCTGCTCTGGTGGCGAGACTCCTTTTCTTTGGATAACACTGGACCAGAGATTTCTCCACGGTACTATATACCACAGGGTGCTGGAATATACATTTGCCTTATGGACATCGATTATCATCATTAAGTCTTGTTGGAGCATCCCGAGGCCGCTCCTAAAAGGTGGGGGGGCATTGTCAGGAGTATGCAGAACAGCAAGGCACCGTGGTCCCAGGGCTAGCATAGTGTAATGTTGTAATGCAGTAATTCAGTGTGAAACTTTGTGCAGGAGCTTCCTGTATTAAGACCAGTCATTGCAGATCTCTTTCTGTGTGCAGGGTAACTGGTCTTGTATCTGCCCCCTCCTGTAGTTTTCTGCAGGCAGCCTGTAGTGGGTGTCTGTTGTGTCTCTGACCTAGGCTATATTTAGGTGAAGGTTTTGGGCCCGAAATTTAGCTTTTATACAGCTGTACCTTTCTTAACATGTTAAAGCTTGTATGAGATTTTAGTTAATGGGTTCAGATACACTTTAAAGTGTATTTCCGCTTTGCAGCCAAATTGGGATAACACCTTCTTTATATTTGTTATATGTTCCCATTTACATAGCATAACTTAAAAAATATTTTAAAAAATAGCTGCTTATCTTTTTACATGCTTTTATGAAAACTCCAGGTCTAAAAAAATACCTAGTTCTCTATTGCTAGCAGAACTACCTCCATCATTCAGGAGTAATATCTCCCCCTGATTCGTACTGTTGTTGGTCCCTCTATCACAACTATTAGCTTTCTCTGCCATCAATCAAATTGTTTTATGTGAAAGAATACATTACCAGCACCACTTTAAGTGTGCCTGCAACCAGGCCCGGATTCCGCACAAGGCCACCAAGGCCCGGCCTCGGGGTGGCAGGGCGCAGAGGGGCGGCATCGATGTCCTTGTGGGGAAGTTGCCCTCTCCATATTCAGTCCTGCTTTGTACAAGCAGGACTAAATGTAGAGTGAGGCAGCCGATTGTTCGTTTACATGTGAACTCGGCGATGTCGCCAAGATCACATGTAAACAGTGTGCAGCCTCCTCCCCTCCCCCCTGCACTTACCTCTCCTCTGGTTCCGTCCTCCACTGCCGAGTCTCTCACTGCAGTAGACAGTGAGAGGGGAGAGCTGTGCTCTTCCTCCCTCACCTGTCACAGGAGTTCCAGCACAGTGCTGTGCTGGAACTCCTGTATTGGAGGTGACAGAGTCAATAAAGAGAACCTGTCACCTCCTATTGCTATCACACAGGGGATTGTTTTCTCCTGTGTGATAGCAATAAAGTTGGGTTAAAAAAAATACATTGATTTAAAAAAAAAATTAAATACATAAAAATTAAAAAAATATGAAATATTTAAATAAAAAGGTGATTAAAAAGTAAAAAATAATAAGAAACAAATTAAAAAATAATTAAATAATTATAAAAAATAAACAATAATAAGATAAAAAAAATATAAAAAAGTAAATAATAATAAAATAAATCTAAAAAAAATGTAATTGATAAAAAAATAATTAAATAAATAAAAAATAAACGCATCAGGGAGAAGCAATGAAACACAAGCAGGGAGAAACAGGCACATCTAAAGGGTTCCCAGGGATGTGTTCTTTGATATAATTCTTTAAAAAAATTTCCAAGGTAAAAACCTGTAAACGTTTCAGGATCTTGCAGGGCCCTCCCACTTAACTCGGAGCAAAGAGCAGCAGACAAACTCAGTAATTATGTCAGTAGATTTCAAAACATGCATGCATACACATATGCATACACTACACTGCAGCTTCAAAGGGTATCTATGTTCAAAAACGAAAAATGTATTTCAATATTGAATTTCCTTAAAGGAGAACTATGGGGTCAGGGCTTTTCCTAATAGTTCTCCTAAGGGTCACGGGAGAACAGAAACTAGCCTTCTCCTGAAGGCTAGTTTCTGTTCTCTGAGGCGCCGCAGCTGCAACGGATCCCGACATTGCTGTCGAGATCCACCCAGCTGCGGGATTGACAGCTGGCTCTGCCTATTCAGAGCCAGAGCCGGCTGTGCCCGCCCCTCCCCCGTCCGTTCCGCCAGTCAGCGCTGAAGGATCGGACAGGGGAGAGGGGGAATCCCTGCAGGGAGCCGTGAGTGACAGTCACGGCTCTCTGCAGGGATAGATCGAGAAGTGAGCGAGCGACGGTATGTGTTCGCTCACTTCCCAATCTACTAAGCCGACCTGTGACAGTTTCATTGTCACAGGTCGGCTCAGATTATGAGGCTGAGTGAAAATCATTTGCCTCATAATTCTCCTTTAAGGTCAATCCCCCTCCTAATAACCATAGATGTTTGTACACATACTTATTGAAGATGCCCACTTTCTCAATGCACTGGCACAATTGCATTCACCCCTGTGATTTACACTTGATTATGTCACAACTCTCATAGAGCCTGCCTTCTGAACTACAACATCATGTTTGAACAATGTAACATTATCATTGCTTGCTGATAGCAATGCATTATGGGCTATGTAGTCTTGAGAAACTGAGATTGAATCACACCAAGCAGTAGAGAAAGAGATACAAAGCACACTGGGAGTCCCAGAAGTTGTTGAAAGTGTCGGGCAGACAGAAGGAAGCTCTCAATACATAAAAGGGATTTTTTTCAAGTAAGCTTTGATTGCATTATCAAAAACAACTCTAATATGTATTCATATTACAATGCTGATGTTATAACAGGGTAGTATATGCTATGACTCTAGAACCAATTGCCGTCCACACATCACATTGTATAAAAAAGGATGGTCAGCATGTGCTTAAATGTGGGTCACCGTACATGTACGTGGCTGGCTATCCCGGGCTCCACTGTCACCCGTACGGCCTGGAGCTGGCATGGCAGTTCTCTGCACTTAGATCGGAGGGAGATCAGAACACTCCCACCTGCTGATCTCTCCTCCAATCTCTAAATGTGGAGTGATGTAAATTTAATCACTTCTAGCTTCAGTGTGTCATTTCTCTAGCTGCTGATCTACTTCATCAGCTTCTTTGGGGGTCCCTAGATGACATTAGGGGTCTAATAAATCCCTGATGTCTCCATAAAGAGGACCTATGACTGTGTTTGTGCTATCACATAGGGGGCTTGTTAAGAACACCAGGACCATGCACTGCCATATATTGCAGGACCGCGCTGAGGCTGTGAGGGTGCCCAGGACCGGACCGGACCCCACTGGGCCCCCCACAGCCTCAGGCCCCAGTGCCCCGGCACCGCCTGCACCGGCGGTAGTTCCGCCACTGCCTCGATGTAAAAAAAAAAAATCATTCTCCCTTTCCGGGAGAAAATGTTACTCTCCCGGTTGTCCGAGTGCCGCTATCTTATAGCATGAGACTCCCGGAACATCCGGGAGAGTTGGGATGTCATATATATGTTAATCAAACTACCACAGCGCTGAATACTGAAAAATGACCTTGACAGGAAGGTTTTTTTTTTTAAAGATTAAAGTTTATTAAAGTTTTTGGTAATATACAAAGAAGGCAAGTAAGACAGTACGGAGAAATAAGGTACTCTCACATAACAAAGGGTCGACATGAGGTATGCATCGAATTGCAATCGGGAAACGTTTACTCAGTCCTACAACTCCTAGATTGTCTGCCAGCATTTGTGCCGTGCAAAAAAAAAAAAACCCCAAATGCATCTAGAGTGATGGGAAAGAAAGTAGAGAGAAAGAGAAAGGAAGGGAGGGGAAAAGAAAAAAGGTGACGGAAAGATAGGTGGAAAACCGAAGGTGTTGCATCAGAGCCCGGGCCACCCACATTTGTAGTAGGTATTTATACATGCATATATACATATAAGTATTCACGTTTTTTTTTAAATATTGATTTATTGTGACTGCTTATTGTGACTGCTACAGACTGCTACAGATAGTTAGGTTGACAATAATAAGCGGAACTTGTCGGTTGTGCAAAAGTGCAACCACACACTCCACAATTCGACGGGAAGGGGGTTTAACACCTAAGTCATCAAGTGGCTAAAGTAGAACTCTAGCCAATACTGTTTTGAAGGTCTATCCCTTTCTAAAAACTATATTTTTTCACTTTATAGGTAGTGAACCCTTCAACTTAGTGCTGTGTGTGGTGAACCGTATACCCAGAGCGACAGAATTCAAGCGCCGTAATGAAACCCTCCAGCAGGTGGCGCCTGTCGATTACATTCTTTAGAACAGGAGCCAGAGAAGTGCTCAGCATTGTAAGCGGGCGGGGACGTGTTGTGATTATGCCACGTTCTCTCAGTTTCACGGCAGCCGCCTGCACTAAAATCCCGAGTAAAAGAGGTGTGTGAACCTAGGAGACAAAGTTAGTGGGGAAGAGACCCGGGGCCAGCATTGCGGGAATTCAGGCTCATGCAAACTTCGGAAGAACCCAGGAGGAGAGAGAGAGTGCGCTCAGCGGGTTCCGAGGGGGACTGGATCGTCAGGATCTTGTAGCGATCCACTTTTCATGCCAGTAGGGATAAGTGAACTATTCGCACTATCTGGAGGGTGTCGAGTCAGGGAGGAGTAGCTGGGAAGTGTACAGGAATTACAGCAGCAGCAGCCGGGATGTTTTGAGCCGATCTCCGGCGGGTGGTGGATTCTTTTGGAGGACAGGCGATCTCAGCAAGTTGGGGACTTTTCATGGTGACAATAAGGACACTGGATCTGGTGGCAGAGAAAAGGGAAGGACTGCAGGAAGAAGGTCTCCAGGTAAGGTTACAGCTCTGAATAATTCATGACTTTTCCACTTCTACTCTCCCTGATCACAGTGTCTCTGCACAGTTCAACTCTATCTCTCTCCAGACAGTGGGGAAGGGTTAGAGCAGGGGTGGGCAACTCTGGCCCTCCAGCTGTTTTGGAACTACAAGTCCCATGAGGCATTGTAAGACTTACAGTTACAGGCATGACTCCTGGAGGCAGGAGCATACTGGGATTTGTAGTGAAAGCACAGCTGGAGGGCTGGAGTTGCCCACTCTTGAATTAGAGCTGGAGTTGCCCGCTCTGGAAAGTTTTTTATTGCTGTATGTGTCCCCTTTCGGGAGATTCAGCCCTCTGTTTGTACTGGTGAACACTGTCACCGAAACAGATTGGAAATCCAACATTTCTGAAGTCCAAATCCACACACAATAATCTGAGTCCAGTAGTTTGTACAGAAACTTTTCTGTAAAGCCACCTTCCATAATCGGCACTGTAGGGATGTGCGTGGGCTTTGTGCGGACAGAATTCCCCTAAGCCTGTGGAAAACTGTCAGTGATGTCCTCCAATCAGCTGCGGCCAGGGCATTCCAAAAACAAAAAAAGTTTTGGCTAGAAATACACTTTAAAGTGAATTTAGACTTTTGCAGTCAGATTTGAGAACCCCCCAGTATATGTTATGTGTTCCCATTCACACCGCACACTTACCATGTGACTTTCTTACCTTTTCTTGTTTTTCCCTAAGGCCCCATTCACACTGAGCGGATTGCCGCCGCAATATCGCGCATTTTTGCCGTGCGATATCGCGAGAAGTCGCCGGCCAATGATTTTCAATGGAGCTGTCTTCATGTACAGCTCCGTGTCGCCCGTCGCGGTCGCTTCTACAGGACCCTTTTTTCGGCGAATTTTGCGCGATTTTTTGATTTTTAATGCAGCCCGACGGTCGCGCTACCGTCGCTGGAACGTCGCCCCAAAAGTCGCGCTATCCCGGCCGCGCGGATCCGCTCCTAAAGGTATGTCGCTTAGTGTGAATGGGGCCTTAGAGCAGGATTATATATGGGACCTCAGACTCTTCTGAACCCTTTCTGACGGACAAATGAGGACAGAGACACATTCTCCTCATTAACATACAATGCAGAATCCAAGCCTCGAGATATTTAACCCTTTGTTAGGACAGACAGAATTGAAATCTAGTTTACAACTGACATTAAGAGCTGCCAGCACAGTACAGACAGGGTTAATTATGGTAAACATGAACTCCCAGCCCCCGTTTTAAAGAAGAATTAATCTTAAACTGCCCATACACCTTGCGATCATTGGACAACACTTTTCGTCCGATGACCGAACCGTCATACGATTTTCGTACAGCGGCCCCACCCTCCCCAGATTATCTCAAGGTTGGATCAACGGTAATTAGAAGAAAGCACCTGGACGGATTGCAGTAATCGAGTGCACGTATTTTCGTCTGCGCATGTGCAGTGTAAATCGTACGAATTTTGACGTACGGAAACGCCTCCAACCTTGCGAAAATTGTACGATCGACCAAAGTTTCTCTAACCTGCTGGTCAGTCAAAAGTCGATCGATTGTACAGTATTTGCGGTTGCACACTGCCCATCAACCGTACGAATATCGAATGAAAACATGATCGCATACGGCAATCGGCTGATAATCGTAAGGTATGGGCAGCTTCAGCTCTTGCAGTGGGGCTACCCCCACACTGCAAGGGTTAACTGCTCGTTTTCATCTAGGAGCAAAAATAACAGTTATTCTCACCTGAACCTTGCAGCCGGCTGGCTGGTAGACCGGTCCCTGCAGCCTCTTTTCTCCTCCACTAAGGTCCTGTGATTCATCAAGTCCCATACAGTGTATTGCATGTCAGGATGCCAAGGAACTAGAGCTGCAGCTAACGATTATTTTCAAAATCGATTAGTTAGCCGATTATTAAGTTCGATTAATCGGTTAATCGGATAAAAAATAAAATACATTTTTAAAAATGGCTCCAGTGATGGGACTTCTAGTTTGTATTGAGATTGCAGTCCATCACAGGAGCAAGCTTGGAGCGGTGGAAGTAAAAAAAAAAAAAGTGTGGTGTGCAATATAGTGAAATGGAAAGTGTCAAATTATACAGAAATGAATGCAGAATGGCACCGGCTATAGAGGACTACAAATCCCAGCAATAGTACATTATAGCTGGCGGTATTCTGCATTGCGCTGTACTATTGCTGGGTTTTGTAGTCCTCTCTAGCTAGTGGTATTCGGCTTTGCACCACTGTATAATGTACTATTGCTGGGATTTGTTGTATTCCTCTACAGCTGGTGGTATTCTGCATTGTGCTGTATAATGTATTATTGCTGGGATTTGTAGTCTTCTATAGCTGGTGGTATTCGGCTTTGCACCACTGTATAATGTACTATTGCTGGGATTTGTTGTACTCTATAGCTGGCGGTATTCTGCATTGAACTGTATAATGTACTATTGCTGGGATTTGTAGTCCTCTATACAGCACAATGCAGAATACCACCAGCTATATAGGGATACAACAAATCCCAGCGATACATTATACATACAGTGTACAATGTATTGCTGGGATTTGGATTCCTATGTATAATATACAGCACAATGTACCATCAGCTATAGAGGAATACAAATCCCAGCAATATATTATAAAACTCCATGTGTGGGGAAAGTGCAGGCTTACCTGAGCAGTCTTCCAGCAACTTGTTTCTGTGATTGGACTTGTCTATCGGCAGCTGTCCTCCCACCACACCTGTTCCTTCTTACTTCTTCTCCCCGCGTCCCTGTGCCGATCGTGGATGTGGGTGGACGGTGAGTGTGAGGAGGTGCGTGGATGCGGGCGGGTCTGGCAGCGGCGAGTGTAAGGTGGGGAGGAAGTGTGGCGCACAGCGTGTGTGGAGCCGTGAACAGGGCCAACCAATCAGAAGCCGATTAATCGATGATTGAAAAAGTTGACAACTTTTTCAATAATCGATTATGTCGATTAGTTGTTGCAGCCCTACAAGGAACATTCCAATGCTGGAATGGAGGAAGGGGGAGGCGTCAGGAACTGGTCTAACAGCCAGGTGGCTCCAAAGTTGCGCTAAGTATAACTTTGTTATTTTCGATCCTAGACAAAAACGATCACTTAACCCTTGAAGTGCAGGGGTAGCCCCGTTGCAAGGGTTAAGATCTTTTTTCCCCGCCGAGATTTCTTCTTTAAAGAACAACTCCAGAACAAAACTCTTATTAACCCTTGCACTGGGGCTACCCCTGCACTGCAAGAGTTAACTGCTGTCTAGGTTCCAAAATAAAAAGTGATACTCACCTGAGGCTACGACTCACACCTGCACTACACCGCACGACACCAGGGACGCACGATCATGTGCTAGTGGACACAGCGATTGCCACGCAGCCCCATTGATCTTAATAGGGTGACATCTGCGCGGCAATCGCTAAAAAAAAGGTACATGTACCTTTTTTTGCGACACACAACACAAGGCTTTTTCACGTGTTCTTTTGCATGAGCTGAATTGCGATGGGAAAACCGCGCGATCCGCCTGGTGTGACTTGGGTGCCATTAGAAAATAATGGCACCCACAGCGCGATCGGTTCACACCTTGGCCACTCCTGACCGCTGGGCAATCGTGCACAAAACCTCGTGGATTGCCACGCGGTTAGGAGTTGCCTAGGTGTAAACCTAGCCTCAACCTTGGAGCCAACTAGCTGTCACTGTGTGCTCCCTCCAGCCTGTCTCCTCTTCCGCTGCAGTGATGGTATGTATCTTTGTGTCCTTACGTCCTATACACTGTGTATTGGATGTGATGACTTGAGGATCCTTAGACTGCTGGAGCGGAGGGAGAGTGAGGCTGGGAGGACCGGTCTAATTGCCAGCCAGCATGGCGGATCAGGTGAGTAGAACTGTATATTATTTTAGTCCCCAGACAAAAACGAGCATTTAACCATTGCAGTCCCACAGCAAGGGTTAATAAACATTTTGCCTGGAGTTCTGCTTTAACATTACATAGGGGGGAAGCTGGGGGGGATTTTTAGGCAAGTAAAAAGCACTCTAAAATGTAAGCAGCAATTGTTAAATATTTGTCTAAGTTGTGCAATGTGAATGGCAAGATGTA
>NW_017306503.1:798528-811816 GCF_000935625.1 Nanorana parkeri
GTGGTGTGCGATTCCGTAACAACCCAGCCATCCGCTCGGTTTCGTGCATGATGACTGTGCAGTCACGGATCGCACACCACTGCCGATTGCGCTGGCAGTGCCATTATTTTCTAATGACACCCCAGTCGTGCCAGGCAGATTGTGCATTTTCCTGCTGCAATACCGCCGCGGGCGATAACGGTTGAAAACAGTGCACGGTGCATGTCGTGAAAATAGGTACATCTACCGTTTTTCAGCGATTGCCACGCAGATGTAACCCCATACATGCGGATACAACCGCTGTATGCAACCGCACACGATCGCACGTCCTGGGAATCCCCAAGTCTGCACCCACCCTAATATACAGTTCTACTCACCTGATCCGCCATGCTGGCTGGCAATTCCTGCTGCAATACTGCCCTGCCCGAGCGGTTGCACACGATTGCAGTTGAAAATAAAGCGTGTTTATTCGCATGCAGATGGGGACCGCGGGGCTGGTTTTCATTTTTAACATTTTTATTCACTTTGTAAAAAAATTTCATTTGTTTTATTATTTTTCCTTAATCGCCTTTTTATTTAGATACATTTTTCATTATTATTTTTTACTTTTTCGTTTTAACTATTTAAAAAAAAAAAGCATTTGGAGGTGACAGGTACTCTTTATTGACCCTGTCACCTCCAACACAGGAGTTCTAGCATAGCACTGTTGCTAGAACTCCTGTGATAGGAACGAGCAGCGGCCGCCGGGTACAGAGGCTGAGGGAGGTGACAGAGCCTGTCACAGCTCCACTGTCTGGCTTCGTCACGGCTCCACGCCCCCAGCCACGTCATGGCTCCACGCCCTCCGCTCCGTCCCTAGTTCTCAGCGATCCGTCCAGTCATTTACGAACAGAAACTAAAAACAAGCTCAGTCATGAAGGGGTTAAAGTGATTTCCATGAGCTCAGCTTCAGGTTTTGTTTTGCCTGGCCCAGTGGAAAGCAGTAGCATGTGTGACATAATGCAACATTTTAAGGTGTTTCCATTGAAGTCTATGCAGCCAAAAATGCTCAAATCTGCCTGATAAGAATGTACTTTTTTAAGCTACATGTGTTTTGCCACAAAACGCTCAGGTGTGAACAGGGGCCACAGAAAACAACGGGGTTCCTTGTGTTCAGTGTCTTTTAGCTTTGAGCTTCGAGGTACAACACTCCTAGGTGCGAACTAGGCCTAAGGCTAGCTATAAACCATTGTATGCACCAGGGGTGGGCAAACTCCAGCCCTCCAGCTGTGGTGAAAGCACAAATCCCATCATGCATCTGTCTCTTGGAGTCATGCTTGTGGCTTTGAGAATCTTGCATTGCCTCATGGGATTTGTAGTTCAACAGCAGCTGGGGGGCCAGAGCTTGCTTACCCCTGGTTTACACGTTAACAGCATGGGTGGAGGAACCCTGCCCCCCTGCCAGGCTATTCTGTTCTGTCCGCTGTCAGAACACCCAAACAATGACTGCAACTGTTTGGATGCAATCACCATTCAGCCAAGATTTTCTTAGACCGACTCCTTCGACAAAAGTCGTTTTCAAAATGTGACTTTTGTTGAATAAATGGGGGCCCAATGGGGACACACACTGGTTGAAATTCAGCAGCACTAGGCCGAAATATGCGCAGTGTAAGTCCAATTTGAGTGTATGCAGTGAAACCAGATACCACCGTATAGAGCAGCGTTTCCCAACCTTTTATTAGACATGACACCCTTTAAAAGTATGCAAAATCTCATAAATTTAAAGGGGGATCCCATGCAAAAACACACAAAAAATGGGTTTCCCCTTAACATCAAAGTGCCCACTTCAAATCATGATTCCCCCTTCACATCAGAGTCACTCTTTGCTTCAGAAGCCCCTCTTTTATATCAGAGCCCCCCCCTTCACATTAGATTTTTCCCTTTACATGAGGAGCCCCCTTCACCTCAGTCTTCATTGCTCGCAGTCCCACTATCACAACATTCTGAGGCACCCAAGTTGCACTGCAATGGAACGCACGGCATTGTGGTACTGCGCGTTCCGATGCGGGCAATAGAACTGAGGGCGGGAGGTGCATTTGGGGGTGCCATTCAAATGAATGGCAATGCAATGCAGTTGTCACACCAAAACGCTTGGTAGGTGCGATTGCGAAGTACAGTGCGTTAATCGTACGGGACTGTGCGATTAACGCACTGTACTAGTGTGAATGGGCCCTCAAAAACACACAACCACAGACACAATCTCACACACACATACAAACTCCAAAAATAAATAAAATGTTGTTCTTTTTTTTAAGATCCACCCAGTCTCCCTATCTTACGAGAACTGGAGTGGATCCTCAGCCTGGGGTCCAGTGTGGGCTGCTGTGCTGTGACTGAGCTCCATCCATACGTGCATTGCTTGTACAGCTCCCTTGCACACCCTGAGGTGCAGAGAGCCAGTATGTTACATCACACCGGTCCATGCACCTCTACAGGACAACCGAGGGAGCTGTAAGCAATGCACATATGGATGGAGCCCAGCCTACCTCAAGCTGACACTCGGCAACGGGCAGCATATTTTGAATGGCTGCTTGGCGCAAGAACTGACAGTGCTGCGCTAGGGGCAGGCTGAGGAGCCTCTCATTTAGAAAAGTGGAAGGCACACGGGGACCCACTGAACACAGGGTCGCGACCCACTTTTGGGTCAAGACCCACCAGTTGAGAACCAAGGATGTAGATATTGCATACTGGAACCTGAGCTTTGACAGATATGTCAACAAACAGAAATGTTTGTGCTTAGTGTTTCAAAGCAAGATTGGAACGGCTGTGTTTATTTTTTCCTCCCTAATCATGGCTGCAGTTACTCTTGCCAACAGCTGTGAGGAGTTCCAAATTCCTGAAGTGTGATGTGATGTCACACAAGACAAATGGGGACACCCTTATCATTGACAGGACTAGAAGACCACATGAAATGCTTCTCACAAAGTCAATATAGACAGTAATATGGAAATAAAGGATGTTTCAAAAAATTGATCCCATGTTATGCTGTGATTCTTTTTTAATGCTGAAGTTTAGTTACATCGTTTATTTGGCTGTGATGTAAGTTTCCTTTAACGAAGTGTGTCCCGTGTCCGTCTGGCTTGTGTAGAAATCTTCCCTCCACTCACACTGCATACCCCACACCGATATTCTGGTGCTTCAGGGGTTAAAGTGTATGTAAAGCTGGGCATACATGGTTACATTTTTGTTTGCAAGCAGTTGTTTTTAGAACATTAGATTTCCTAATTCTGGTTAATTGGGGTCAAATCGAGAATTGTATCTTGACTCCAGTGACCCCCAAAAATTGAAGGCACTGGATACAAAATGTATTATTTTATGAATGTGTCGGTGCAGCTATACAGGTGTTGGTATTAGTAGACTGTAGATCATGCCAGGCCCTCTCCTTGCTGTTGCAATCTAAACCCGTCAAGCACAGAAACAGATCAGGCCATTCCCTCTTGGAGCGGCAGGACAGCATGCCTCCATCTCCATAGTCAGTTTACCATCACACCCCTTGCCCAGTCCTGCGGTGTCCTGGATCAGTGTACTGGAGGCCATACAGTGCCCTGTACAATCTAGAACAACGGTAGGCAACCTTGACACTCCAGCTATTGTAGAACTACAAGTCCCATGAGGAATTGCAAGACTTTGACAGTTACAGACATGACTCCCAGAGGCAGAGGCATGATGAGGTTTGCAGTTTCACCACAGCTTGAGTGCTGAGGTTACTTACCTCTGCATTTCTGTGTGCGCCTCTGAGCCCCCCTCTTCCTGTATAATCACAGCTTTAGGCCTTATTCAAATGGGGCTCACAGAGGGAGTACACGTTCGTGGGGCGTGCACGCACATAAACAGTTGATCGCGGGAGGGACAGGTGCTGCGTGTGATTGCACGCAGCAGCCTGTTCTTCCCTATGGAAGGACGCGGCCGTACGCTATCATATGCACACCCGAACTGCACATCCGTGCGGGTCTGGGTGTCTGCACTTGGATGTAGACAGGCAGTGTCAAAGGATGTCAGTCATCACTTTATCCCTACCTGGGACACAGTGGTCATGTGATTGCTAGGAATATAACGGTAAATTTTTATATACACAGCATAACCAGTGGATATGCATTGCCATAAAGTAGATTAGGTACATGTGTTAGGTTCACCAGTCACTTTAAAATCAGCGGTTACGACTGAAACATTGGCGCCTATTACCCTCCCCTTCCTCCCTATCGCGCTTTCACAGAGCTTGCAGTACCCTTTCCCAGAATGCACAGCGTTCTGTGACTGGAGGAGGCAGATCCTGTCATTCATCTGCCTGTCCTCCATTCATGGAACGTTTTGTGTTAATGAATCGGATACTGTAAGTTCTCTGAATGGGAGAGATGAGGAAGGGGAAGGACGTGCTGTGCCAATGCTTCACAGTCGCAGCCGTTGATCGTAACCCTCACAGTGACGAAAGATCAGCACTTTGCAGAGTATCCAGCATCAGCTAGGGGGGGGGGATTCTAGCAGATACACAACATTGGTTACACTTATTAGAGGTAAGTAATGACCCTGGTGCTACACCCTCAAAATAAAATGTAATGAGGAACTTTACCCACCAATGTAATGTCCCCTAAAACAGTTATGTTTAAGGCATGCCAACTGTCAAAGTTGCCAGTGTGCTTTTTTCAGCTCTCAAGTAAAGTACTTCTACTTGCTCAAGTTCTGTGAATGGGAAAGAGAGGAGGAAGGGGAAGGATGAGAGGTGAGGGATTGCAGAACTTCAAGCCCTAAAATGGCAGGTGTCATAGCTGATCACATGTACCGCACCATGCAAATGCAATCCAAATAGAGGGATGTAAGGGACAGGAGGTTGTAGTTCGTTAACCGCCAGCTGTAGGGCTTGTTCACACCACAGTCAGTGTGCATTTCTGCATGCACGTTTACACACGTTTGTAATGCATTGCAGTGCCGCTTATTTCTTCCCCTTCCCTATATAAACCCAGAGGAGCTCAAATAAAATTCTTCTTCACCACTTTTACACACGTTGCATATTCCGGTGCCACAAAATCCATGTTGCTGTATCTTTTTTCAAAGCACCGGAAACTGTATGCAGTTGTGTGTGATAGGGAAACTAGAAAACATTGATGTTACTGTGCATGTTTTGGGCTGATTGGCTGCAGTCACTGTTTTGTGTATTCTGACAGTGGTGGGTGCCAACAGCCTGGCAGAGGAGATTCACCCATCCGCACTGTTTAGCATGGATGGGGGAATAGAAATGAGAAAACACATTTAGTGTATGACCAGCTTACAGGAACAACTGAAGAAATTGTAAAAAAGACAGTTCAAACCAATGTGCGCCCATACATGTATAGCTATAGCCTTTAAAGGAGAAGGAGAACTATGGGGTTAGGGCTTTTCCCCATAGTTCTCCTAAGGGTAACGGGAGGACACAAACTAGCATCCTCCCGTCACCCAAAGCTCAGTATACCGCGAGCTACAGCTCGCGTTATACTGAGACGCCGACAATTATGTCTGGATCCGCCCAGCTGCGTGAGTGACAGCTGGCTCTGCCTATCTAGAGGCAGAGCCAGCTGTACCCGCCCCCTCCCCCGTCCGTTCCGCCAGTCAGCTCTGGAGGATCGGAGCAGTGAGGGGGGAATCCAGAGAGCCTTGAGTGATTTTCACTCATCCTCATAGTTCTAGCCGACCTGTGACAATTAAACTGTCACAGGTCGGCTCAGTAGATCGGGAAGTGAGCGAACACATACCGGCGTCTGTCACTGCAGAGAGCTGTGACAGGGGAGTGACTGGATTCCCCCCTCCCCTGTCCGATCCTCCTGGCTGGCGGACCGGACGGGGAAGGGGGTGGGTACAGCTGGTTCTGCCTCTAGATAGGCAGAGCCAGCTGTCACTCACGCAGCTGGGTGTATCCAGACATAATTGTCAGGATCCGTTTCAGCTGCGGCATCTCAGTATACCATGAGCTGCAGCTCGCGGTATACTGAGCTTTGGGTGACGGGAGGACGCTAGTTTGTGTCCTCCCGTTACCCTTAGGAGAACTATGGTAAAAGCCCTAACCCCATAATTCTCCTTTAACAATCCATACAGTTTGTATTCAATGAGGAAGGCCTTAGTACTACATAGATGATGGTACAGCTAAAGCAGATTGTACAATCAGATTGTATAGTGTAAGGGTGGGCAACCTCGGCACTCCAGCTGCGGTCTCATGTCTGTGGCTGTCAGTCTTGAAATGGCTCATGGGACTTCTACAACAGCTGAAGTGCCATGGTTGCCTACCCCTGCTATAGTGTAGCATCACCTCTAGTGCAGAACTCCTGGGTGTGTTTTCATAATGTTATCTATTCACTTATTTCTCGAAACAAAATATGGCCGTTCTATTTCTTTTTTATGGACTCCTGTGTTTGACAAGTTGTAATTGCACTATAAATATATCCCTTTCAGTTAGATGAACTTTTATGGCTCAAGCAAGCTGTCAGTACATTTTCCTGCAGGTGTGTTGCAGAAGATTCGCTTACTAGGATAGAAAACAAACAGTCTTTGCCTTTCTTCATACACTTCCAAGCCAAGTAACTTGAAACCTTTCTTAACTGGAACTCCCAAAATAAAGCAAGGAGTGGAGTGCAGTGTATTAATTATAGACAATCTGCTGGAATGTCTAAATTTAGCTGCTGGGAGAGCAGAGATGCATTTTGTTAACTAAAGTTCTATTTTAACTTGATATGCTGTGTTTACGGCCTTCATTTTTCTTGTTTCCCTGTTAACATCCGGCCTTGTTTCTTGTTTCCCTGTTAACATCCCTACCTAACTCCGCTATGTCTTAGGCCCCATTAACTTGGGGTATTCTGGAATTCCTGTGGCAAGAACCTACAGATTTCTCCTGCACGAATCCCAGGTGTTTGGTTCAGATGCGCCCGCTGTGCCCATTGAAGCTATTGACCAGGTGACAGTGGCCGAATCTGTCAGCCTGTAATCTTACTTGGAATAGATTGTTGTCCCTGGACACATCTATCCTGCATCCAGCAACAGTCGTCTATCCTAAACCGCATGTAATCGTACATGAAATATATGATTATCCCCGGACGCATCTGTCCTGCATCCAGCAACAGTCATCTGTCCTAAACCGCATGTAATCATACATGGAATAGATTATTGTCCCTGGGCACATCTATCCTGCATCCAGCAACAGTCATCTGTCCTAAACCGCATGTAATCGTACATGCAATAGATGATTATCTCTGGACGCATCTATCCTGCATTCAGCAACAGTCATCTATCCCAGTGTTTCTCAACTTGTGTAACCTCAGGACCCACATTTGTCCTCGGTCATTAAGTCACAACCTAAGTTGCACTGCAATGGAACGCACACATTACGGTACTGCACATTCCGGTGTGGGCAATCAAACTGTGGGTGGGAGGTGGGTTTGTTGTGTTATTCAAATGAATGGCAACACAACACACCTTCCACACCATGCGAATGCATGGTACAGTGCATTAATCGCACGGGACTGTGATTAACGCACTATACTACTGTGAACAGGTCCTCAAAAACACTGACAGACACACAACCACAGACACAATCGCACACACTCACAGACATTTTCACACACGCATACACACTCAAAAAAAATTAATTTTATTTCATTTTTTTTAAGATCCACCCAGACTCCCTACCTTAGGAGAACTGGAGTGGATCCTCAGCCTGGGGTCCAGTATGGTCTGCTGTGCTGTAGAAGTGTTGGGAGCCAGAATGTGATGTCACTCCAGTCCAGGCACCTCCACAGGACAAGTATGGGAGCTCCCTCACAGCCGTACCCCCAGCTCACTCCACCTCAAGCTGACACTTGGCACAGGGCAACATATTTTGAATGGCTATTTGGCACGAGAACAGACAGTGCTGCACTAGGGGAAGGCTGAGGAGCCTCTCACCTAGAAAAGTGGAAGGCATGCAGTGACCCACTGAACATGGGGTCGCGACCCACCAGTTGAGAACCAAGGATCTATCCTAAATCGCATGTAATCATACATGGAATAGATGATTATCTCTGGACGCATCTATCCTGCATCCTGCAACAGTCATCTATTCTAAACCGCATGTAATCATACATGGAATAGATCGATAGATAATTGTCCCTGGATGCATCTATCCTGCATCCAGAAACAGTCATCTATCCTAAACCGCATGTAATCGTACATAGAATAGATTATTGTCCCTGGACGCATCTATCCGACATCCAGCAACAGCCATCTATCCTAAACCGCATGTAATCATACATAGAATAGATTATTGTCCCTGGGCACATCTATCCTGCATCCAGCAACAGTCATCTATCCAAAACCGCATGTAATCATACATAGAATAGATTATTGTCCCTGGGCACATCTATCCTGCATCCAGCAACAGTCATCTATCCAAAACCGCATGTAATCATACATAGAATAGATTAATGTCACCGAATACATCTATCCTGCATCCAGCAACAGCCATCTATCTTATATTGCATATAATCGTACATGAAATAGATTAATGTCACTGAATACATCTACCCTGCATCCAGCAACAGTCATCTATCCTAAACGACATATAATCGTATATGGTACAATGACATGTGGACTTCCGCTGACAGATGCGGCGCCTGTCACTCTGTCATTTACCTCAGTGGGTACAGCGTCTGCATCTGAACAGAACACCTGGGATTTCTGTCGCAAGAATCCATAGGTCCTTGCCACAGTAATCCCAGCCTATAGCTCTATTCACACATGAGCTGAGCATCTTTGGGGTTTTTTGGGGCTGATGTCACAGCAGATATTGCTTATCACTCTCACTGGATGCACGATCAATTCGTCCAGGGAGAGTGATTGACTCCTAACCACATGTAATCATGTCACATACGATTACATGCAGTGTGCTGGCGTTTAAATGCAGCGGCTGTCAGCTGATCATTAACCATAATGGGTGACAGCTACCGATTGTACACAGCAGATTAGGAATGCAGGAAAATACTAGTTCCTGACACGGGAATCGCTGACCACACCTAAACTTACAGGTGTGAATGGGCCCTTAAAAAAGAGAGAGGATTGCACTGTTCGTCAGGATATAATACTTAAGCTAGCCATACACAGCTAGATTTCTCTTTTTCAGCCTAAATAAGAAAAATCACTTGATTTCCTAATTTGGAATATTTACCTGCTGGGCTGTTGCATACCTGAACAGTGATTTGATGGGATGCAGTCACATTTCAACCCAGCTTCTTCCATTTTGTAATTGAGCTTTAATCGAGCCGGGTGGTGGCGACACAGCCAAAATATGAGCTGTGCATGGTTAACATTAGGCTACCCACAGACATAACATAATCATCATACAGGCTGGACGGTAGCAGTAAGGCTGGGTTCACACCTCAGCGTATTGGAAACTTGCGTTTTCTGCGCGTTTCTTACCGCACGGTTTTACCGCGATTTGCGGTAAAAGAAACGCGCGGAAAATGCGAGTTTCCGAGCAGGTATCCGGCTTTATCCTGATGGATACAGCGGGATAAGCACGTTAATACGCCCCAAAGAAGCTGCTGTACTTCTTTGCGCGTAGGGCGGTTTCCCACGCGTTCGTACTCGCGGAAAAACGCCCAGATGGGAACCATGCACATTAAAAATAATGGCATTTCCCTGTTTGAGCGTTCTTCCGCGAGTACGAACGCGCGGAAAAATGCCCAGGTGGGAACCGGGCCTTAGATTAGGGAACGATCATTGTTTGATACATTATACCTATTGCTTGAATTATTTTAGTCCTATTTTAGTCTTACCTTCTGCATTTTTTTGCAGGTTTTTCACAGCCGACTCAGACGTTCTGCTCAGAAGTGAATGCCTGAGGTTTTGTATGTGTAAAGTGTGCTAAAGTTTAATCTTGAAGGAATTACCAGGAATCAGTCATTAAGGATAATCTGAAAAATGGCCAATGTCGGGGCTCAGCTCGACAGATCTGAAGGAGAACAAAACAATGAGTTCAGTGATATCATCAAATCCCGATCCGGTAGGTTGTAAAATCAGTACTTTGGTTATGTGTGCTTTGAACTTCTTTTTGATTAATGACCTAAAGTGCAAACTTCAGCATTCCAGCTGTTGCCGGGCTGCTCCTTGAAAAATCTGGTGACCTGTGTTGCTGCCAGTTGTTTTTACTGTAGCTGGAAACATGAAAGCCTACGTCTAGCGGGCTTTTGCTTAAATATACCTTTAAGGAATCTATTTATTTTTAACTCATTGCAGTTCTACCAATAAATGGAGTAGAAATGACTTCTGAAATCATAAAATGACTGCTTTGAGTGCCAGCTTTGCCTGCGTAATATGGAGCAATAGCTTACAAAACTTTGTTAGGTCAGTATCCAAGCCTAAATTGGCCATATACTCTTCAAACTTCTCTTGTCTAGCCCATCAGGGCTAAACAGCTTATGTGGAGCAATCCCTGCTACCAGGTATTGTGTTCAGCAGCTGAATACCCGGACAGTTCCCGTATCTGATTGGATGCAGGGGCTGTTTGGGCAATAATTTGTGGATGGGCTCATTCAACAAAGGTTAGTGAAAAGTTGACTTTGTTTGAGCAAAGGGGTGCTGAGGGGTGCTGGCAGGACCACCCAGGGCTCGAATTTTGAACGGTTTATTTTATTTAGAAATTTTAAAGTTTTATTGAACCCCTTTGATAGTCTAAGATAGTATACGATAAGATAGACGCTAATCTAAAAGTAATCTTCCTCTCTGACGCCTCATATTATACCCATCCATTGAAAGGATTTCTTGCAAGACTGAAACGTGCAGGTCTGTATGATTGTTGTGGAGAAGATCTCTCTGGTTGGGTCATTATTTCAAGTATATCTAAAATCAAAACTTTTTTTGGGTAGAGTAGGGAACCATTTAACCCTGTTAGGTTTTGTTGTGCTGAATGTGGCCCAAGACTGAAACGTGCAGGTCTGTATGATTGTTGTGGCGAAGATCTCTCTGGTTGGGCCATTATTTCAAGTGTATCTAAAATCAAAACTTTTTTTTGGTAGAGTAGGGAACCATTTAACCCTGTTAGGTTTTGTTGTGCTGAATGTGGCCCATTTGGTAGATTTCACTCCACTTCTTGTCCAACAAAAAGTGAGAAGAGATCTGTTCAAAGTGAGGGAAAGTGCCATCTTAGACGGTTCCTACCTGAAAAAGTTGTTCCCATTGAATGATTTTCCCCCCAGTCTTGTTCTGACAACTGTAAAATGTTGGATTTTCCATCATTTTCTGTCCAATTCACACTAGTCATGAGGACAAATAGAGATGATCACAGAGGAGACAAATACTGCCATAAAAAAATAAAAATAAAACAAAAAACAGAAAACGTTGGCTTAGTGGTTAGCACTTCTGCCATAAAACACTGGGGGTCCCTGCTTTGAATCATTTCAAAGACATGCTGGATGGTTAATTGGCTCCTGTCTAAATTGGCCATGTATGTACAGTATGCTTGTGAGATAGGGTCATTAGATTGTAAGCTCCCTTGAGTGCAAGGATTTGATGTGAATGTGCAGTATGTAAAGCGCTGTGTAAATTGTGGGTGCTATATAAATACCTGTAATAAATAAAAAAACCATTGGCTTTAAGTATATTATAATATCTAATGAATATATTATTTTTGTAAGTTCACCGTGACCCCATAATCATTTATTTTCCCACATTATTTGTTTATTATGCTATTGTCAGCATGTTTTCTGCGTTGTTCAATAAGGAAAATGTGTTTGTTTAGTTTTTCATTTTCCAATGGCTTGGCTGTGTACTTTGAACATGGTTGTCTGCAAACAGATGTTTTCACAAGTATGTGTGAAGTTCGTTGGCTAGGGCGATGGAAATGTCTTTTTAGTACAGATGTCAACTATTTCATGCTTGTAACATAAATGTGATTTGTTCAAGAATGTCTATGCACAGAGATTCTTCGAAATGATAGTGTTTGTACAAGAAGGAACATTAAAGGTTAACTCCAGGATGTGCAAATATTGTCTAAGTAGAAGAGTCATGTGTATTTTTACTTGAATCTTGGTGTGCTCTGTGTATTTCTTCCAGATCTGTTCAGTAATCCACTGCGAACCATTGCCTCTGTGCAGGAGCCTGGAAGACCAGTCACTGCCGCTCTCTCTAGACACAAACGAGCACTTAAAGGAGAACTATGGGGTCAGTGTTTTTCCCCATAGTTCTCCTTAGGGTAACGGGAGGACACAAACTAGCGTCCTCCCGTTACCCTAAGCTCAGTATACTGAGACGCCGCACCTGGAGCGGATCCCGACGTAGATGACGGGATCCGCCCAGCTGCGTGAGTGACAGCTGGCTCTGCCTACCTAGAGGCAGAGCCAGCTGTACCCGCCCCCTCCCCCGTCCGTTCCGCCAGTCAGTGCTGGCAGATCGGAGCGGGGAAGGGGGAATCCAGCCCCTCCCCCTGTCACGGCAGAGAGCCGTGACAGGATCGAGAGGTGAGGGAACCCGGTATGTGTTCCCTCACCTCCCGATCTACTGAGCCGACCTGTGACAGTCTCATTGTCACAGGGCGGCTTAGAACTATGAGGTGAGTGGAAATCACTCATCTCATAGTTCTCCTTTAACCCTTGCAGTGCGGGGGTAGCCCCACTGCCAGGGTTAATAAAACATTTCTAGGAGTTCTTATTTAAGAGGGGGCATTTACAAAAAAAAACAGAACCCGGAGATGAGCTTTATAAAGCTTCTGGGTCCCATTGAGGAAATCCACTCACCCACAGCTCAGACATGGTTAGCCACACATCTCAGGACTGAAGAGTTAAAACGGTTCCTCAAAACACAGATGTCCTGCTATATGGGTTGCTTCATTCTAACAAAATGCAAGAAGTTTTTCTTGGGGTTTTGAATTGGTTTGTATGGTGCGTGAACATTGATAACCACCTATTACTCTAATTAAAAGTAAAAGGACTATGACTATTACTTAGTATTTATTACAGGTATTTATATAGCACCACAGCACTTTACATAGTCGCACATTCACATAAGTCACTGCCCTCAAGGAGCTTACAATCTAAGGTCCCTATCTCACATGCATACATATAGGGGTCTATTCACGAAGCTGCCGAAGGATCTAGCCGTAGCTTCGGCCGATCCTTCGGCTAGCTTCGGCCCCAGGACCCCTTCGGTTCTGTAGAACCGAAGGGGTGCTGTACGGGCTATTCACTATAGCCCGTACAGCTCCCGAACGTGGCCGAGCGGCTCAGTCGAGCCGAACGCATATGCCTCGGCTCGGCTGAGCCGCGCTGAAAGCCGAAGCTGG
>NW_017306503.1:811978-823253 GCF_000935625.1 Nanorana parkeri
TGTTTCTCTCCTGGGCGGCCGGGAGCGGGAGACTCCCAGAGCACCCGGGAGAGTTTTTTCTTTTTTTCTGACGGCAGCAGAACCGCCGGACAGTGGAAAACTGTTGGGCGGAGCTAGCTGTCACTGCTAGCTCCGCACAATCGTTTTCTATTAACTTTTTTTTTACTTTTTAAAAAAAAAATCTGTTCTGCTTGGTCCCTCTGAGGGACCGAGCAGAACAGCCGAGCCGAATGCCGCTCAGCGGCATTCGGCTATTCACTCGCTGCTGTTCGGCATCTATGAGAATAGGCCGAACAGCAGTGAGGAGCCTGCCGGAGGTTCGGCTTAGCCGATCCAGATGTTAGATCGGCTGAGTCGAACTCCTTCTGCACTTCGGGTCGGCCGAAGATGCTGAGCATGTTCGGCCGACCCAAAGCCATGCGAAGCAAGCCGATGTACGGCTGATTTCAGCCGATATACGGCTGAAATCAGCCGTACCAGCCTGAAGTGAATAGCCGAACAGTGTTTTCGGCTCACTTCACTTCACTTCAGGTCGGTCATTCACTCGGCTGCCTACGGCAGCTTAGTGAATAGACCCCATAGTATCATATGCATACGTTTAGACTCTGCCTGAGTATTAATTGCAGCTCAGTCGAATCTCCTATTTACAGAAACACTTAAAAACAGGGAATCATGGAGTATAAAGTCCTCAAAGAGACATTTTGACATATAAAAAGTGTTTAAAAGAAAATACGCCTGTGTTTGCCATAGCAACTGCTTCCTTTAGTTTTTAATGACTTTATGGTTGCCACTTAAGAAATGTTTCCTTTTTCTTACAAAGGTTTATTGCGCCCAACATGAAGTTTTTTAAATGAATGGCTATGTAGAAGTAATTTTAGAAGATTTTTGGGAATTTACAGGCTCAAGGCCCCTTTACATTGGTGGACAATGGTTAAGCCAGGGGTGGACAAATTTGTATGGAACTTAAGAGCCAGTCTGTCCAATCCAGGAGCCAACAGGATTTTTATTTTAGGAGTCAGCTCCATTGATAACTACTAGAGAAAACCTCAAGGTAACTGCCAGCTTGAATTTTTAGGGAGCATTGGCTACCTGGCTCCTGGAATTTGTCCAGCCCTGGGTTTAATACCTCCTTTACATTGGTGGCCAGTGGTAAAGCTCCCCCCTTACATTGGTGGCCAGTGATAAAGCTCCCCCCCTTACATTGGTGGCCAGTGGTAAAGCTCCCCCCTTACATTGGTGGCCAGTGGTAAAGCTCCCCCTTACATTGGTGGCCAGTGGTAAAGCTCCCGCCTTACATTGGTGGCAAGTGGTAAAGCTTCCCCTTACATTGGTGGCCAGTGGTAAAGCTTCCCCTTACATTGGTGGCCAGTGGTAAAGCTCCCGCTTACATTGGTGGCCAGTGGTAAAGCTCTCTCTTACATTGGTGGTCAGTGGTAAAACGCCCCCTTACATTGGTGGCCAGTGGTGAAGTCAGCTTGTTCATTAATCCACAGCCTGGGCTGATTGATCTGCTGGCTGACTGAATGAAAAATGTTGTTGCAGACATGTTCTGTCAACAGGGTTGTTTGTCAACATGTTTCCAAGGAAGCAATTCTGTCCTGGGCAACATAGCAGCCTAGGCATCACTGATCCTGAGATGTGTCATCATATTTATTATTTCATATAGTTTTACATACCTTTTCGCTTGTTTTCTGTAAACCATTTTAGCTCCACAGTCAAGAATGTCCACCAGTAGTGTCTATTTCCAGTTGTATCTATTTAGAATCCAGTCAGAGAGCACCTATGAGAGAGCAGGCTGGCATCATGCCATGGATCCTATTGCTTTTTATTATGGATATGCTTCAACGAAAGCAGTTGCTCACTTCTCGGCTTTCAATGATGATATCAGCTTGAACTCGCATGCTCTGTATGTGCTAATTTTTATATCTATTTGACATATAAATTAAAAATTTGCCCTTTATGTTTAATTGGAAATCGTTTTTTCCCCACTAAACTTGTTATGTTAAAAGAGTAACGATTTCCAACTTGTCCTCACTATTTGCATAGTTTTTCTAATTTTAATGCCATGGGTGCAGGCACAATGGTGTATTTTGTTTAGGCGATATTCGTTAATATGTATTGACTGCAGCCTTAGATGGTGTTGTGGGGTTTAGCATGACGGGTCCCCAGAGGGAATCAATGATACAAACAATGATCTCCGATTTGCAATTGGGGAGTTATAGAAGCATTATGGATTAGTGGAGGTATTTTTGGATTTATTGTAAATATAGCGAATGTTACTGAGACTCAAATTTCCCATTTAAGGAATGACAGTATATGATATTAGGAGAATGCCAGCAAATATTATTTCATTGACAAATACACTGGCAAACCCATCCGACTAATCTTTCAGCAACTGTTTGGTGTCAGAAAATGGCAAATGCTATATTAAATGGAATTGGAACATTTAAGGTAGCTTGTTAATCTGATAAAGGCCAGATAATTGCAAGCAAAGGTCTGCAGTTTGGAAACCACTGCTCCAGATCTGAGATGGTAAATTTTCATCTGACTTGGCAACTTTTCTTGACTAATGTAGAAGTAGGTGCTGTTACACCTCAACAACATAGAAAATGAAATTACCTGCACTGGCTGGCACCCATCCCCATGTATTAAAAGAAGCTCTAAGGCTGGGTTCACACCTGAGCTTATTTTTTCAGCTCGTTTTTTTCATTCAGTGAAACGTGCGTTTCACTGGCGGTATGATTTATTTTTTGGTTCTTTTCCTTATTTTCTCTATTAAATTTTTGTTGTTTTCACTTTCAAACTTCCCGCCGGCTCTGCCCCTTTGCGACGCGGCTGCTCGCAAGGGACGGAACACAGAAGGCAGCAGCGGGGGATCGTGGACAAGGTAAGACCTGTACGCTGTATTGCCGAGTGTGGCTCTGGGTTACCGCTTTGTTAAGCCCGATCCACACCTCGGAATACCAATGGAAACGCGCGGAAAAACGCCCCAAAGAAGCAAAGAAGCTCCTGTACTTCTTTTGGCGTAGGGTGTTTTTCAGCGCTTTCTTACTTGCTGTAAAACGCCCAGGTGGGAACCATGCCCATATTGGTTTTCACGTGTTGAGAGCTTTACAGCGCGTAGGAACACACTGTAAAACGCCCAGGTGTGAGCCAGGCCTAAGTCCCAGGCTGCTATATCTTATTTCCTTAGGGCTAGTTCACACCAGAACTGCATTGGAACTACCTGCGTCTGCACAGCTGTAATGCATTTTGTTGCGATTTTACTGTGATTTATGCATTTTTTGGGCTTAAAATCGGATTTCAGGTGTGTTCCGATGCATTTTGATGCTTTTTGATACGTTCTGTTGCGATCTGGATCTGGAACAGACTGCTCTGGTGTAAACGGAGCACAAGAAATACCATAGGAAAGCATTGTGATACGTTTTTGATGCAGCTGCAAAATGGAACTGACTGCTTTACAACTGCACCTGGTGTGAACTAGCACTGTGTTTTCATGGGGCCAAGCCCTCAAGGCTTCCATACACCTGTTGGTGTACTGTTATTTTAGAGGTAAAAAGCTGACCCGGCAAACTATAGATCAGTAAGCCCGGCTTCTGTTATGTCTACATTTTTTAATGTTATTGTAATGGAAGACATATTCAAATATGTAGTATAACAGTAGTATAGTATAGATAGAATGGTCTTAACTACAATGCTCAGCTAGTTCAAACGTAGATTTTGATGATGTGATACCTTTGGATTTCATAATAGCGGTTGCTCATAATAGAAAGCCAAAAATGAAAAGGTAGAAATGGTATAGATCGAACAATAAGGTCACTACGGGAAAAAGATTAATCAGTTTTATTAATAAAATAGAAAAAAGTGTGCACTTCTTTTTAACCTTTTATATAATATTGACTTAACCATCATTCCCTATGCCTAGAAAACGTATTTTTTTTATTCTTTACAAAACCGTTACTACAGATAATAAAATGCAGATTGAAAATTGTGTTTTAATGTTAGCATCTGTGTACAAACACAGTAACAACAAATATTTATGCTTGCTACCGGTTACATACTGTATATGCACAAAGTCTGTATTATGTAAATATATTTAAATGCTATGACAACAAGTATGTTCAGAGACGGTATTGTATGGATATATGAGCTACTGCTGGAGTAAACACAATGATTATGTTATTTAAATATATGTGATTGCTATTAACAATTGGTAAATGCAGAATGTGTTGTATAAATGTTTCAAAACATGAGAAATCGATTGGCGCAGGAAGTAAACCACTCTGACTTAGTCGAAAGAGGTTATCCTGACTTCAAAAAATACAGAATTGTGGACATATACAGGGTTATTCACAAAAGGGTGAACAGTTTGGAGAAGGGAGGAGAAGTGAACAATCTATGACAACATAACTGATTTGAAAAGTGAGCTGAATTGGAGAATTTTTCCAAATCAGCTGTGTTGTCCTAGATTGTTCACTTCTCCTGCCTTCTCCAAACTCTTCACCCTTTTGTGAATAACCCTGATAGTGTTAGAAGCTTTAGGTACTCTCATGCAGTCGAAATGAAAGCAAAAAACAGGAAAAAATAAACCATCAGGCTAAAAGCGTACCGTATATTCCAAACATTATCAAATGTATTTATTGGCACTAAAATGAAAATTAATAAATACATTTGTTCTATTTGTTTGGAATACATGCTTTTGTCTGACGTTTTATTTTGTTCCTGCTTTTGCTTTCTTTTTGACAGTATGAGGGTACCCAAAGCTTATAACAATATGTACTGTATATCCGGAATTTTGTATAAATGTATACATTTGCAACAAATGCATGAGCCAGCAAGTCTGTGGGCCTGATTTACTGAAGTAAATTGTAAGCCAAAGTCAACCTGAGCTCAATTCAACGTTTGCAACAGAAGATATTTTTTTCCATTTTATTTGCACATGATTGGAATGCATGCAGGTTCACATCAGATTACTTCCCACTTCTGTAAATCTGGTCCAGGATCTGCACTTCAACTCTCTTTATTGCTCTTCACACCTTAGTAAATCAGGCCCATTATGTAACCTAGATACCGTATATTCAATTGTTTAGATAACAGATGTGTACAAGGACCCTGGTACTGTAAGGGTTGTTTGTTTCTATAATTCTTCACTGAAAGTGAAAAACAGTATTTTATTAAATTAATTTAATTTTCAAAACTATCTGGGGAAAAAACGAAAATTTATAAAAGATAGAGACGAAATGGCGATTACATAATGATATTTATTTTTAGTTATATAGGTACTGTTGTAGCAGTTTTGCAAGACAGGTGGTGTAGCATAAGCTGAAAGAAGTTGGCAGTAGAAGAGACAGCTGTCCTATCTACAATTGTAAAAAGCTAATTATGATCAGTTTTCCATGATCTAGGTACTGTTGTAACTAATCTTCTCTAGTAGTAAATAACTGCCAAAAATAATACTTAAAAATAGCCAATAGAGGAGACAGGCTGTCCTGTGTACCTGTATTCTACTGCTGAGATATTTACACCTAAACTGTCTGATGAGCTGGATCACCTCCCTCCTAATAAAACTATATATCTACCAGGAAAAGAAAACATCTGTGCTCTCAGCAGATTTAAGTTAGTATTCCATAAATTAGCATAAATACAGATATGCAAATTATTTCAGATTTCTGCTTCTTTTATGTGGATATTGCAAAAGCTGAAGAGTAGTATAGGATAGAGCTCACAGTGTAACCAAAATGTACTAACTCATCTTTCTGACTATTTTCATTGTCCACATTTCATATTGTATAAATGTTTGCAAAGCTACATAGTTAGGTTGAAAAAAGATACAAGTCCATCGAGTTCAACCTACAGAGAATTTTACAGGTACAGAACAATTAGACTAGATAGGCTAAATGAGAGAAAAACTATAAACTGTGAAGATGCAGAAATATCTGGCTGCTGGCTATTGTATTTACCCTAGGCTCAGTATTTACCCTAGGCTGAGTATAGGCTCAGTATACCGCGAGCTGTAGCTCGCGGTATACTGAGACGCCACAGTATACCGCGATCTGCTGCTCGCGGTATACTGAGACGCAGCAGCTGAAGCGGATCCTGACAATTATGCCGGGATCCGCCCAGCTGCGTGACTGACAGCTGGCTCTGCCTATCTAGAGGCAGAGCCAGCTGTAATCAACTGGTTAAACAGCCATTGGATTGCAGCTGCTGGAATACCCGAATGGTGCCTGCAAGCTGATTAGCTTTAGTCACTTTTTGGCTGACAATTTTCCACCCAGCTTCTCTGATTTTTCAGTTGAAGTTTGTGGGGCCAACAGGGCCTCTCACAGATTGAATGCTCATAATTTTACAGGAATCAGCCAAAATGCGAGTTAGTTTTATAATGTCTGTCAGGTTTTTGTTCTGTTTACCCACACCCAAACAGAAGTTACCTGGAAGAAAGTTGAATGGAATCCCCTCTGTAGACATTTGCAAGAGCAAACACTGAGGGAAAATATGTTTTGGTGACAGCTGTCAAAATTGGGATTTCCCCTAAAATTGCTGAGTGGTCTTTTCATTTTTCTCTTGTGCCTCTGGGAAAGGAAGTTCCTAAGTGGTGATATAAACAGACATAAAAAAATCTGATAAAAGGTTTTACTCATAATGAGTATGAGATGTCCTCCTAGATCTCCAGCTGCTGCGGACCTCTCTGTTTAGTAGCATAGAGGGGTTCACACTCTTACAGCCTCAATGTAAGCAGGAGACCATAATTATGTTTGAACAGATGAGACTTCAAAAATAGATACACCAGGTGGTGCTGGCAGTAAAATGTGCAGTGTAGACTTTTGGCTCCACTAAAACTGGGAACTGCAGGACACCAATCCATTCCAAGAGTCAGCGGCATCCCCCAACTCAGGATTAGTTTAACACTTTTTTCCATTGCTGATGATTAAGCTGATCATACATTGGTAGATTATTGTCCAAATGTTCATATGAAAAATCTCGTCAGAATATTCAAGCAATGTTGCCATCAGAGGCTTGACGAATGCCATTTGAAATTACATTTGGTTAGAACATTTGATTTTGGAATAAATAGACTTTTTAGAATGAAAACCCCATTCACTAATTTTTCCATCCTGCTCCTTCCAATTTATTTTAGGGCTTGTTCACACCATGTCCGGATCATGTCCAGACCAGAACAGTTTGGTATTTCTGGGCTCTGTTCACAAAGAAATTATTAAAAACACATACCAATGCATGCAAACGCACAGGACCACACTGGACCGCACCCGAAAGCCCATTTTAAGCTAAAAAAAAACCCCACTAAGGAACGCTGCAAAATTGTGGTAAAATCGTGTCAAAAACGCGGTAAAAATACACTGCACAAGTCATGAGTAGACCCCATTTACTATTAGAAAATTTAGCAAAAGTTCCAAAAACAAATTTCTTTCTAAAGAGATTCTACAGGTGTATGGCCAGCTTTACTCATATAATGAATATATATTGCAAGTGATCTCTCTTCTAAGGCCCCATTCACACGGGAATCAGCCGGCACGTAGAGCTCTGTGCTGCGTGCACGGCCGTATCGGGCAGCTCCCGGGAAGGACAGGTGCTGCATGTGATTAGTACGCAGCCCCTGTCCTTCTCTATGGGACTTTGCGGCCATACGCCCCCCTACGCTCACCTCAAGTGCAGGTCCGTGCAGGTGAGCGTACTCGTACGCTGACAGGATGGGTCCTGTCTGCGTCCGAGCCAGGAAACACGCACCTGCACGGACCTGCAATTGAGGGGAGCGTAGGGGGGGCGTATGGCCGCAAAGTCCCATAGAGAAGGACAGGGGCTGCGTACTAATCACACACAGCACCTGTCCTTCCCGGGAGCTGCTCGATATAGCCGTGCACGCAGTACGGAGCTGTACGCGCCGGCCGATTCCCATGTGAATGGGGCCTTAGTATATAAGGAAATAGAGTGAGGGGTACAACAGCTAAAGCATGTGAATCACGGTGTACAATCTCCCCTATGTGGACACTTTGTATTTTTTTTCTATGTCACCAGAAGGTTGTTGAACCTAATGTGTTTAGTTAACCATCTCTAACTCTCTGAATTGCTGATAACTCTTATGAACTTGGGATAGACTGGTTGTTCATTTTTATCCATTGCAAGATCTCAAAACTATTTTTACAGCTCAATAACAATGTCACAGTATTCTCATTAGGGCTTGGGGTCAGTGTATTGTAACATTAAACATCTACTTGACCAGCCCGTGAAAGTGAGGATTTGATTTGTCTTTTATTTGAATTTAGCTATTTGGCTGGAGTTCCGCTTTAAAGAAAAAGGAAACTCATTCATACACAGTTTTTGTTCCTCACAGTCTCATGACATTAGCCCGATTCTATTTTTAAATCAAACACCTTTTCTACTTGCATAAGATTTGCTTAGGATTTGCTAGGCAAATACAGCTGTAGGAACTATATTGGAAAATGGAAGATAATGCTAGCCAATATCCGCTAAAACCAGTTTTATAATATTAAAACATATGTGAGGGCTTTCAGGGCCGGTGCACACCTATGCGACACCCCACCGCGTGGCAATCGTGCACGATTCCGCGCGGATTGCAGCGCGGTCAAGAGTCGTATAGGAGTGCACCGATCGTGCTGTGGGTGCCATTATTTTTCAATGGCACCCCAGTCATGCCGGGCAGATTGCGCAGTTTCCTGACGCGATTCTGCCCGTGCTTCTGAACAATATTACTTATATGACTCCTGACCGCGTGGAATCGTGCATGATTGCCGCGCGGGGGGGGTGTCGCATAGGTGTGCACCGGCCCTGAAGTACACCACTGTCGAGCAATACAAAGCTGTATTAAAATACATCTTTATTGGTGCAAAGTTAAAAAATTAGTTTGCATAGTTAAATTTTTTAACTTTGTACCAATAAAGATGTCGTTTTATTACAGCTTTGTATTGACCATCAGTGGTGTTCTGGATACCTAAAAATCCCTCACATATGTTTTAATATTATATACTACTTTTGGGGTGTGACATCACCTAAAACCCATAATTAGTTCCCAAACTCTATATATATAAAAAACTTGTTTTATATTGATTTCTTTAAAGGAGAACTATGACATGAGTGATTTCCACTCACCTCATAGTTCTAAGCCGACCTGTGACAATGAGACTGTCACAGGTCGGCTCAGTAGATCGGAAGGTGAGAGAACACATACCGGGTTCCCTCACCTCTCCATCCTGTCACGGCTCTCTGCCGTGACGGAGAAAGTCAATTTTTTTTCACCAATATTATCAGTATTTGAGGCCGCCTTTGCAGCTGTGACCAATGACAATTTTTACATTCTTGGATTAGTTCTTGTATGACTTTCTAACCTGTTAGCTTGCCCTCCTTGCCTGAGAAACTTTGCTTTAGCTTAGTATACACGTGGCACTGGCAGTTGCCCAGATCTTGAAACAATGAATAGAGTAGGTCTTACTCTGAATGGACTGTTTCTGTGCCAGAATGTCTTTGCATGAGGCCCTTGGAGTACAAAAGCAGTTCAACCAGATCAGGCTGACATAGCTCAGCGAACACAAAATAACTGTCCTTGAAAGTGTGGCTGGCTGACATTTCAGTTCTTTGAAGTAGAATTCCGGGAAAATCAAAAATGTACCCTTGCAATGGGGCTACCCTCACACTGTAAAGGTTAGGCGTTCATTTTGTCTAGGGGTCTCAAATAAAGCTGTATTTCCCACCTGATCGTCGGCCCCTCTGGCTCCCTTTGGGCTGCTAGAATGGTCCTCGCAGCCTCTTCTCCCCTGGGCTCTGGTGGTCTAAGGGCCGCTGATGTCATCACGTCTTATGCAGGTCCATTGACCTACATTAGACGTGAGAATACCGAGGGGCATGCCATAGCTGGAGCAGATGGAGAGAGAGGTGAGCAGTGATTTGGATCAGCAGGGGAGGTAAATTAAGTTTTTGTTTCCCTTATGAGGCCTAGTAGCTGGATTTGGTCCTTGTTTAGAATGTCATACAGGAGCCTTTAATTGTACTTTTACTCCAGGTCGGAAGGAGCCAGTTTGGAGACTGAAGAAATCCTGAAATATAGACACATGGAAGCTGCCATTGCTGACTTATTTTGCAAAAGCTACCGGCCTGGCTGTCATTCTGACATCCTGCCTTCAGGCTGCATTCACACCCAGACAACAGTGTTTTCTCTTGCTTCTAGGCGTGTTTTTGCTGCACATTCTTACCCATTTTTTGTGCGTTTTACATGCGTACATCACGTTGTGTGTTTTTGCGAGCAGATTGTGACACATTGAAAATGGGCAAACGTGCATGAAACGCATGCAAAAATACATGTGGTTTTTAAGCATTTCCACTGAAGTCTATGTGGCCAAGAAGTGCTTAATCTGCCAAAAAGATTTTTTTGACAGCGACAGACATTTTCTACAAGCGACAAAATGCTCAGATGTGAACATGGCCATAGAAATTAATGGAATTAATCAGTTTTTTTTTAGCATCTTGTAGGACTGAAAAAGCAGTACAAAACGCTTGAGTGAGGACACCGTGTTTTGCTTCTCTAGCCCACAACAAGCGTGTAGATAAAGACTTCTGACTTTTTGCTCACTTTTCTGGTATGCATACTTGTTTTGAGTCCGTGACTAAAAGGTTATTAAAGCCAGAGGGTCAGAAGAACAGCCAGTCAAGTAACATTTTCTAACGGGGGTCAGCAAAAGCCCTCCCTCCCCCTTCCCTAATATGTTGATATCTCTGTAGTTCTGTTAACTTTGTGGCATAATTTTACAAAGAAGTATTCAGACAGTCATAGCACCTGCCCCTGCCTGTATACTGTAGCTTTAGAGAGATTTCTCCTCACTTACCTTCCTTGTGACCATGGTTTTACCAGACAAGAAGCTGGTAAAAATATCCAACAGCGATACAGACAGAATTCATGATAGTTGCCAAATGCAGTTGTACGTGCACATACAACTTGGTATAGTACAGGGATGGACAAATTATTATTGAATTCAGGAGCCAGTATATCCAATCCAGGAGCCAGCAGGATTTTGTAGGAGCTAGTTCCATTGATAATAAGTAGAGAAAACTTTAACTGCCTCCGGGCCGGCCGTAGTAGAAAAACGGCTGGCCCGGAGCTCTCTAGATCTGAGACACGACCCCTCACGAGCGGGAAATGGCAGTTTTTAAAAAACAGGCAGCGATGCCTGTTACCATACAAGCGACCTGCCGGCTTTAGAGCCGGCGGATCGCGTGTATGCGGTGCCGATCGGTGTACCCCCCCCTT
>NW_017306503.1:823301-826494 GCF_000935625.1 Nanorana parkeri
AAAGTCCCCACCCATACATACACGCATGCAAACATGCGTCGGGGGCGCATACGTGCAAAAAAGACGATTGCGCCCATTACGCCGCACATGTTACATATCGCCGCGAACGTCGGAGTGAGAGCAATAAGTCTAGGGCCATCAATCACTGATAACACTAAACTGATGAGCGGTAAAAGCTTGTAAAGTGTCGCCTATGGCCAATTTTGGGTATGGTAGTTTTCTGCGATTTCGCGGGTGCAAGCAATTTTAAAGCTTGACATGTTTGGTGTCTATTTACCCGACGTGACCCGATCTTTTATATTTTACTAAAAAACTGGGTAATAATAAATGTTTCCTAACATAATGTAAAAAAAAACTTTTTTTTTTCAAAACTTTCTGTAATTTTTCCTAATTATAATAAAAAATAAAAACCCCAGTGGTGTTTAAATACCACCAAAATAAAGCTCTATCTGTCCCCAAAAAATGGTATAAAATTAATTTCAGTATAGCGTTGCATGACGGAATAAACGACAGTCAAAGTACTGCAGTGCTGAACAGTAAAAAATGGCCTGGCCAGGAAGGGGGTCTAAACACCTGGTCTTGAAGTGGTTAAAGGACAACCATGGGGAGAATGAAATACACTCATCACCATAGTTAGAGCCAACGTGCAGCACTGAAGCCGTCACAGGTCGGCTCTATTGATCGACAACTGAGTAATCACATACCGCTGATTGCTCAGTTCCTGATCTTTTCACTGCAGAGATTCTGCAGTGACTGTCAGTCACCGCTCCCTGCCGGGATTCACCCCTCCCCTCTCTGTTCCTCCAGTGTGGACTGGGGGGACAGAGAGGGGAGGGGGCGGGCACAGCTGGCACTGGCTGTAGAGAGGCAGAGCCAGTTGTCAATCAGGCAGCAGAGTAGATCCCGACAATATTGTTGCCCGCTATATGCTGTGTTTTGGGTCACAGGATGATATTAGTAAATGAGAAGAGAACTACGGCCAAAAAAGGTTTAGCCATAGTTCTCTTTTAAAGGTTTTGTGCCAGCTGTAACTTTTAAGGAGCATTGGCTTCCTGGCTCCTGGGACTTGTCCAGCCCTAGTATAGTACTTTTTAAATCATGTTTGGGGAAATCCCAGGAACCAGGTAGCCATTGCCCCTTAAAAATGACATGGCACCAAACCTTAAGGTTTTCTGTAGTTATTGTCAATGGAGCTGGCTCCTAAAAAAAATCCTGCTGGCTCTTGGATTAGACAGACTGACTCCTGAACTCCATATTAATTTGTCCACTCCTGTATTAAATGTAGAAATGCGTGACTGGAATTGGTGAATGCAGACAGTTACTGACGGTGACAGTATGGTTAAAAATTAAAAGCAGTCTGTAGAACATTAACATTCAGATAGTCTGAAGAAATGGGAATGTGTAGTAGAGGAATTGACGTTCCATGGTACATTTATTCCTCTTAGCAGAGTGAGATGTTAAAGTCTTTGTAGTAGTGAATATTCTTTCCGGTCCATGCATGAGCACATTTAAATACCAAATGTTCACGGTAGAGTTAAGCAAGGCGTGTGAGGTCTTCTCTATAGTTTTGAATTTTATAAGAGTTACTGGATACTATAAATAGGGTAACATTTCTACCTTGGAATTTTGGCACCATTTGCTACATATAAAACAGTGCCTACAGTCTACATTTTGGGACAGCAGCAGTTCTTGGTTACTGAAATATTGCGTGTTTGTTTGTGGCTTGGGAGCTTTGGTACTATAGCTATGCACACAATTATTTTATGAACTATTAGCTTTTACTGCATTTGCTATACACATGCACCCCCAACAATGTATCACACCTGATATAAATAATAATGTACTTCCTTCCCCTAAACCTGACCTTAAACAAACTAAAATTCAAAGTACAGGTATATCTAAAGCTAAAACTCCTGTCCATGCAGGAAAAAAGGGTTCTAACCCAGCGTTAGGCATCTCCGCACTTCAGCTTTGGTGGAACTACAACAACCATAATGCTTTTGCAAATCATGCCTGTCTCTGTCAGAGCCTTGCAGTGCCTCCTCGGACTTGGAAGTTCCACAACAGCTGGAGTGCTGAAATTGCTCACCCCTGTTCTAACCCCTAACTAATAAAACTGTAGATTCACTTTAAGCCTACTTGCACCTAACTAAACCTAAACACAACTCTTAAAGTGACACTCAGGAGTTAAATCTTAAAAATACATTCAAGTACCCCAGCTATTAACAAAAATGTATCTTATTTGTGTATCAGTCAGCCATAGATCCTCAAATCATCTCTGAATTGGTGCTGACACTGTCCTTCCTTCTTTTGTTCCCCATGGTCCCTCTGTGTGTTGTAAAGTAGCAACTGCTCCAAACTGGAAATTAACACTATCACGATGAATAGTTTATCATCAATAAATACTATCATGGCCAGGGCTTGAAAATTAACTCGTCCTCTCGTCTGTGACAAGAGGACGCCGGAGCCGGACGAGTAGCAGCTTGCGCCAGTTTAACCACAGTTGTAATTATACGGTCAGCCGGGAGCTCCTTGGATGGCTGTTTACATACAACCGGTAACAGAGATATACTCACCGGAACCATGATCCCGGCTGGCTCATAGACTGCTCCCTTCAGCCTCTCTCCCCCACCACTCCAGTAGTTTAAGGTCTAGTGAGCCATCACGTCCTATACAGTGTATTGGACGGAGGGCGCCGAGGGACACAGCATCGCTGGACGGAGGAGGAGAGAGGCTGAATGGACCGGTCTAGGAGCCAGCCAGGATCATGGTTTGGGTGAGTATACCTCTGTTAGTTTAGCTCGCTAGAGAAAATTAGCACTTAACCCTTGTAGTACAGGGGGTAAGATTTTATTTACCTAGAGTTCTTCTTTAACACACCAAAATTCAACAGATTAGATAAGTTCATCTTAGGGTTTACATTCACTTAAAGTGTTATTAAACCTAGAAGTGAAAAAAGAAAAAACTAAAAACATAAAGTGCTGCAGACCTCAGCACTTACCATCTTTGCTGGGTAGTTTTCTTTTTCAGCCATTGCTTGCTTTACATTATCTCTTTCAACATTCTCTTTTTCCTGGGTACTGTTCTCAGGTGGCTCCATGCCCTTACAGGGTGCCATGGAGCCACCCTTGCGTGCATTCTCCCAGCTGCCACCTAAATGGATCCATAGAAAGAGATAGATGCTTGGCAAGCC
>NW_017306503.1:826705-855833 GCF_000935625.1 Nanorana parkeri
CCTGCACCTGCGCTGCCTCCTGATCAGTAAATGTGAGATATTCAGGGAACGTGCTCCACTATCCAGATTTCAGGGACACGGAAGATAACAATATCAATAGTAAGTGATCTGTGCTATATTCCTCTATAGAAAAAAACAAGAAGATAGGAATGTATGTAAATGTTCGGGCACAAATATGAATTAAAAAAATGTACTCTGCCATGTTTAACCACTTTCTTAGAATGCATTTTAGAAAAAAGGGCATCTATGGTCAACAACTAAAAATAAATATGTATTTCTATATTGAATTTCCATAAGTTCTATCCCCCTTCTAAAACCCATATTGATCTAGAAGTTTGTAAACTTAGTTAGATGCCCATATGATGTACTGAAGATGCCCATAGGATGTACTTCCTCAAAGCACTGATACCATTTTACTCAGCCCTGTGAATATGCACTTCCTTGTGTCACAACACTACAAAGCCTGCCTTCAGAACTCCAACTCAACTCTTGAACAATGCAACATTATCATTGCTTGCTGGAAGCAATGCATGAGGGGCTGTGTAGTCTTGAGTCACATCAAACAGCAGGGAAAGAGATGCAAAGCATACTGTGAATCCAGGAAGTTGTTGAAACTGATGGGCGGACGGAAGGCAGCACTCACTACATAAAAGGGATTTTTTCAAGTAAGCTTTAAATGTATTCTCAAAAACAGCAATATGTATTCCTATTACAATGCTGATGTTATATGATAGTACATGCTGGAACTTTACAATTCCTTCAAACATTTAAGCTCTTCCAAAATCATCAAAAGGGGATAAAAACGCATATAAAGAGTTATTCACAAAGCTGCCGAAGGATCTAGCAGTAGCTTCGGTTGATCCTTCGGCTAGCTTCGGCCCCAGGACCCCTTCGGTTCAGTAGAACCAAAGGGCTGCTGTACGGGCTATTCACTGCAGCAGCGAGTAGCCTGCCGGACGTTCGGCTCAGCCGATCCAGATGTTGGATCAGCTGAGTCGAACTCCTTCTGCACTTCGGGTCGGCCGAACATGCTGAGCGTGTTCGGCTGACCCGAACCCAGCCGCAGCAAGCCGATGTACGGCTGATTTCAGTCGGTGTACGGCTGAAATCAGCCGTACAAGCCTGCAGTGAATAGCCGAACAGCGTTCGGCTCACTTCACTTCGGGTCAGTTATTCACACGGCTGCCTTCGGCAGCTTTGTGAATAACCCTCATAATATTTTGCTGCATAATAAAATAGTAAAAAGAAGAGTAGAAATGATGTAGAACATGAGGGTGTGTGAGGGTGCGGTCAGTGATTTGTTGGTGTGATAGAAACACTTGCTTAGAATGTCTGAAGTAGGGCTGCAACAACTAATCGACATAATCGATTATAATCGATTATTGAAAAAGTTGTCAACTTTTTCAATAATCGATTAATCGGCTTCCGATCAGTTGGCCCTGTTCACGGCTCCACCCACGCTGCACTTCCTCCACACCTCACGCTCGCTGCTGCCAGACCCGCCCGCATCCACGCTCTTCACGCCACACCTCCTCCCCGCCTCACACTGACCGCCCGCCCACATCCACGATCGGCACAGGGACGCGGCGAGATGTAGTAAGGAGGAGCAGGTGTGGGGGGATGACAGCCGCCGATAGACAGGTCCGATCTCAGAAGCAAGTTGCTGGAAGACTGCTCAGGTAAGCCTGCGCTTTCCCCACACATGGTGCTCTATAATGTATTTCTGGGATTTGTATTCCTCTATAGCTGATGGTACATTGTGCTGTATATTATACAGAGCAATGTACCATCAGCTAAAGAGGAATACAAATCCCAGCAATACATTATACACTATGTATAATGTATTGCTGGGATTTGTTGTATTCCTATATAGCTGGTGATATTCTGCACTGCGCTGTATAGAGGACTACAAATCCCAGCAATAATACATTATACAGCGCAATGCCGACTAACACCAGCTATAGAGGAGTACAAAACCCAACAACAGTACATTATACAGCGCAATGCAGAATACCGCCAGCTATAATGTACAATTGCTGGGATTTGTTGTAGTCCTCTATAGCTGGTGGTATATTCTGCATTGCACTGTATAATGTACTATTGCTGGGATTTGTAGTCTTCTATAGTCGGTGCCATTCTGCATTCATTGCTGTATAATTTTACACTTTCCTTTTCACTATATTGCACACCACACTATTTTTTTTTCTTTTTTACTTCCACCGCTCCAAGCTTGCTCCTGTGATGGAGTGCAATCTCAATACAAACTAGTAGTCCATCACTGGAGCCATTTTTAAAAATGTATTTTATTGTTTATCCGATTAACCGATTAATCGAACTTAATAATCGGCTAACTAATCGATTTTGAAAATAATCGTTAGCTGCAGCTCTAATCTATTGCATTCAAAATCCTCAAGTGGTAAAATGAATTAGCTCATTTGATTTGGGAGGTCCTCTTGATACAGTTCAATAACATTTTGGAAACATTTGCTAGTAAATGTTTGTTAATCACACATTCAATGACTACTGTAGCAGAAGTTTTTTTTATTTTTTTTGTTATTTGGCAGACAAAATTGTTGTATAATTTCCGCACATACATACATAAATGTTAAACAGACATTTTTTTATACAGTCTCCTTATTCTTTCAAACATTTTATTATCTTTTTGACCCTGTAAATGAAATAGTGTAATCCAACTCATACCTACTATCTACACAGCAAAAAGGTAACACTGCATTGGTGGATTCTGCCTGATGTGTTCTGCCAATGTGAAAACAATTGAATCTTGCAATTCAGGTCAGTGAAGATTCCAAATGTTCTTGTCATTGTACAGAAAGCAGAGGAAACACCCAGCTATTCTCTGGTGGAAGTGGAGGGAAAAAGCGAACTTGTGTAAGACAACAAATATTATTTACAGGAACATCTTGTGGGCCATCTTTTTATCCAGCTAATGAAAGGGAACACTGTGCTCAAAACTATGTCTCCTATTTATTGCCTTGTTCTGCTCATAAAGCATGACAGCCCTCTTTATCAATCACTATTAGTGGCACACAGAAATGTCATTCTTTAACAAGTTTGTGTTTTATGATCTCTTTTAAATGTTAACAGCCTTGAAGATTTGACTCTCAAAAAGGCCATTTATGTGCACTGGTGGCCATTGAGAAGCTAACCAAAGTCTTTATAAGATAAACTCGAACTTGTAATAAGTCCTTTGCAGGCTGTCTCTTTATTGATAAAGTTAATTTAAAATCAAGTATCTTAGGCAGTTTAAAACATGTATTTAATGAGGTAGTAGGCAGTGCAATCGCCATATGTAATGTGTGGTAGCCCATGACAATGAAAGTTCTGAATCAGATGCCAGCAAACTGAAAATACTTCCTCCCTTTTCCCTTAAAGGAGAACTATGAGGTGAGTGCTTTTCACTCACCTCATAGTCTAGCCGACCTGTGACAATGAGACTGTCACAGGTTGGCTCAGTAGATCGGGAGGTGAGCGAACACGTACCGGCGTTCGCTCACCTCTCGATCCTGCCACGGCTCTCTGCCGTGACAGGGGAGGGGCTGGATTCCCCCCTCCCGCTCTGATCCGCCAGCGCTGACTGGCGGAACGGACGGGGAGGGTACAGCTGGCTCTGCCTCTAGATAGGCAGAGCCAGCTGTCAGTCATGCAGCTGGGCGGATCCTGGCACAATTGTCGGGATCCGCTTCAGCTGCGGCGTCTTAGTATACCGCGAGCTACAGCGCGTGGTATACTGAGCCTAGGGTGACAGGAGGACGCTAGTTTGTGTCCTCCCGTTACCCTAAGGAGAACTATGGGGAAAAGCCTTAACCCCATAGTTCTCCTTTAATACCACATGCTGGCTTCCATGAGTTTATGGCCTTATGATTCCTACTTTGTACAGTAAAAATCTTTTTGAAAGGATCACATGTACCATTTACTAAAAGCAGTGCTCCTTGTTCTGCCATTTCTCTCCCAGTCTGAGTGCTGCTGTACAGAGCATTATCAAGACAAATTTCCAGTAAAAAAATATTTTAGTGCACACAAACACAGTATAATACCCAATTTATGGAGAACAAAATAAATTATCTGGCTGTTTCGTGTACATAGATACCAGAAATGTCAAACCTTAAAAGCTTTGTGTGCCTGTGGAACGGCAAAATACTGTGGTGCCCAAAATTGTCTAAAGGTGACTCTTTAAAAGCCTTTACAGCTCATTAATTTAGAGTTGGGAGTGAATGATGGCCCTAAAGGTTATTCTATCAGTCCAGCTTGTGTGGCGATATCTAACATATAAACGACAAAATCAAGCGCACTGCCAAGAAGTACAAACTGGTGTTTGTTGTAATCTAAGGGTGGAGGGTACAGTGTGCAAGCTCTATTAAAACAGAGAGAGGAGCCCTGTGGTACAACAGAATAAAGAATGTATTAAGAGCGCTACAACTGTGTTGAAATATACCGGAGGACTCACATTTAAAGGTGGCCATACACTCTACAACCATCGCAAGACTTTAGTCTTGCGATGGTTGTAAAGGGATTAAAAAAACGTACGATCTGCCTATCTTGGACAGGCAGATCGCACTCTCGATCATCGCAAGCCCGCCCCCCTGAGGGGCGGGCTTCCGATGACCGCAATGCTGAACGGTCAGTGTGCGCGTGCGCACACCGGCCCGTTCAGCATTTATCTTCCGAGCACCGTTCTAACCAGCCGAGAATCGTACGATTCCCGGCTGGTTTTCGAACATGCTGGTTCGACAGAAGACGTGCGGCCGTACAGTAGAAACGGTCGCACGTCTCCGTTCACACTGCTCGATTATCGTACGAAAAACCGATCGCATACGATTATCGTACGATAATCGTGCAGTGTATGGGCACCTTAAGAAGTCATCTGCGGGAAGACGTCCGGTTGGGTGTCTAGGTGAATACAGACCTGGAGGGTCCAGTAACATATCTAACATATGTGGGCCATTCATAATTTCGGTGTGTGTGTCTGCACCTGATGTGCTTGTTTGTGTATGTGGGAGTATATCGGGAGTGTTTATTGGTTCAATCTGATTTTTATTGGAAATTTTAAGTACAAATCAAGGAAAACAATCATAATGGGGGAAGGAAAAGGCTATCCCGAGCGGGATACAGCATGGTTTTCTTGGTCTCTTACGTGTTCAAATTTCTACTTGCTTTTGGTACTTTTTAATGTTGGGAGGGCGTTATGAGGGGGTTAAAGGATTACAACCCAGCCTTCTACATTCAGATGTTAAAGAAGTTCATGAGAGAAGCACAATCCTCAAATTTCAGTCCTAAGTCTTTCTATAAAGACAGACCATTTTGAAGGGGCTCAGAAAAATTGGATCCAGCCATGTTGCCTGCTGCAACAAAAACATCTTAAAGGTGAGATATATTTAATTTTTTTAATTATTTCTCGGTTTGCTGTGTGAATGGAAACACACAGCAACCATAGAGAGGGTTTTTCTCAAATGTGACTGCAAAAGTGCAAATACTCCTTAGCTTTATTGCTATCACAATGGGGCTGATAAGACTTATATGGGGCTCTACTGTGCAGGTGCAGTAAACAGCGAGAGGGCTTTGGTGCTGTATGTATACAAACATGGGTGGTCCCTGGGCACCGGATCTCGGTTAGTATACATCTGTGAATGGGTAGGGTGGGCTCTGTGATTTCAAAAGAGGGGGCAAAAAGAATAATGCACTTTCTCTAAGTGTTCACTTATTCCTTAAGCTAGCCAGTAAAGGGTATCACTTAAACCTTTCCCAGTGCTTTGTGGGATTTCAGAATCTCCAATGCCTTTCCCCCAACGGCTGTAGAATGCTTCAGCAACACTTTTTGAATGCACCTATCCACTATTAGAGTGGCTGTAGGACTGCGGTTGTGGACTTGTGTAGAAGGAGCCAGGTGGAAAATTGATGGCCGAACAGTAAATACAGCCAATTAGCTGAAGTCACTTTTTATGTATTCTGAGAGCAGTGGGCACCGGGAGTCATTTAGATTTCTTTCATTCAGCCTGCGGGAAAGAAGTCTATAAGTGTATGGCCAGTTTTATAAGTCAACATGAAATACAATCCTGACCTGTCACGATATATAGCAATTGTATAATTAAAAAAACAAACATATTTTTTTATTTGAACAACAGTCGTTGAAATGAAGTCAAGTGATCGTGTCTGGGCAGCGTGTATTGGGAGAGGAGAGTACTGGGAGAATGATGCCATCAGTTTGCTGCAGATCATACACATTTCCCCAGTCTTGTCCTTCCTAGTGATCTCTCACCTACACTGTACAATCCACTTTCTGGAAATCCACAGGGTAGGAGGGGCTAGGGTGGGGCTTGATTTATGTGAGACAATTTGTACATAGCCAAAAACACTGACACTAGCTCCTAGATTTACATGATTATATAATCTCTAGGCCGGCAAGTACATACTAGTAGTCCAGGAAATAGATGTTGGCCATGGACAAAGATGTGCTGGCCTTCTGAGCAGAAAAGAAAGCAAAAGCATTGCCAAGAAAGTTTGTTAATTCCTTTAAGAAGTAATACATAACTGCAAGTGTCACACTGACTCATGTCTTAACATGTCTACACTTAACAAGATAAAATATTCCTGAGGCTAGGTCTGCTTTAATCTAGTGTATGAATTAGTGCCCTTTAAAGTGTTATTAAACCTTTGTTTAATCCAGCATCTATAGAGGCATACCTCTATATATTACTCTCTGCTCTACTCTTTCTCTGTACAGGCTTTCTGCCCATTCAGATCTTTCATTAAAATAATGTGCCATGCGTTTCCACCTAGCTACACTGTCAAACAGGGCCTTCCTGATGTGTGCAATCCCAAGACCAAAGCTGGATTAATGAGCTGATAGGTGAGGAATCCACAAAGCCTTCTAGCCCAAGCCACTTCCCTGCTCCTCCGGCAAGCCCAATGATTGACAATGGCTCTGCATTCCCCCAAGCCAGTGCTGTACACTGTACCAGGAAGGTCAATGGCATGGTGGGGTGCCCTCCCCAGCAGGAAATTCTGGGACGCACTGACATTTTTTGGGAGAAAATGCTGCGAATCAACTATGCAATAGTGAATAATATCATGGAACAAAATGGAAAAAAACATCTTTAAAGTGAGGGTTTAATACCCTTTTAATTCTTTGGAGCACAGTGCAGTACTGAGACCCCAAGTGCAAATCTCAGTAGCAGGACCTTATCTGCATGACCATTTGGCTAGGTTTTCTTCCATTCTAAAAATTCCTACTGGTAGGATTATTGACTTCTATCTAAATGTGTGAAATGAAATGTGTCACTGTCAAATACTGTATGAGTTGTTGGCTTTTTCACATACTGACCTATATATTATTATTATTATTCAGAATTTATATAGTGCCAACAGTTTGCACAGCAAGGTAGACCGTACAATTACACTACAATACCATGCAAAAGGTTTGGAAGGACCCAGCTTGTGAAAGCTTACAATATACAAGGGCCTATACATATCTATTTTTTTTTCCTTACTTCTGTCTTGTTAAGTTAAAATAACATTAACTTTCAGTTTTTTTTGTATTTTCTTCTTTGGGGGGCAAACATTTACTATTATTTTATTTGTATTTCCTCGTTCTCTACTGGACTCCAGACCGCTAGTGCCACTTCCCCTGTACGGGTGCCTCCATCAGCTAGCCGACTGCTGTGAAGGCACCCGTACATTCACGGTCACGGGCGTGCCCACACCTAGCTGCGTGGGTCCATAGACACACACAACGTGCAGCCGGTCACGCCTCCACCCTTGCAGTCACAGCTTGACTGACGGCAGAAGGAGCCTATGGCCCTCTCCTGCAACCAGGAAGTTTGGGGAAACTTAAGTAACTTCCCGGTCATGGTGGAAGAGACGGGCGGCTGCAGGTAAGTGTGGGGGGACGGGGATATTAGAAAAGTGCTGGGTGTTTTTTGCCTTAATGCAAAGAATGCATTAAGGCCAAAAACACCTAGCCCTTAATACTACTTTAAGTTAAATTTCTGCAACCTATTTATCCACACATTCAATATATTCTTCTACCTTCTTTTGTCTTGATTGGAAATGGAGAATGAGTGCAAAGCAGTCTGTGCCATTCTCACATGTTGGATGGATATGTGGAAAACTCTGCCCCACTTCTGTCTAGTGTCTCATTACAGAGAGTCTTCTTTCTCAAAACCTGCTGTTCTATTGTCTGGTTGGTTCCTTTGTCCATGAGAAGAGGAAAATGAATTGAATGATTCTCCCCACCCAAGTCTGAGAAACATTAGCCCCTCCCGGGGTGTTAGTGTATGGAGGACTTTTATTCAGCCCATTGTAATTTGCACACAGTGAATGTGAGACAATAAGAAATGTTTGTGTAATGTGTCTGCACATTTGGCTTGTCTGGTGTTCACCCCACCTGTGAAGAGATATCACTGGAGGCATTTATAGTGCACATCCTTATGGGACTTTTCACTTTGTATGTAAGGTGTGGTTTTTTTTTTAGGACAGACACCGGACAAATGTCTTCAGGCTTTGCCTTTTGAAACAGTTAGGAGCCACCTAAATGGGCCATGCACTGGTTGAAATATGTGTGTGGCCCCGTTAGCTTTTGTTGAAGAAGCCGGTATGCCAGCCAATATACTGTAGCAGGGGGTGGGGGGAATGGCGAGGGGGGATTCCTCCATCATGTGGGTCTGCATGAGAGGAAACTGACAGTGTTTGGCTAGCTTGAGTTAAGCAAAGCCTAGGCATTAGATGTACAGTAATGTTTTGATTGAGTCATCTTAAAGTTCATTTTGATCCAAGAACATAAATTGTATTTATTGCAGCTCACCAGGCCTTAGGCTCGCTATACACTGTTAGAATTACAGCTGATTCACAGAAATAGACTGACATTTTTGCAATCTGTGACCCTGCCCAATTAACAAAAACATTTTCAGCTAAGCACTGCAGCCAATGAACAAACGTTGATACATAAAGTGCAAGAATAATTTTAAAGGTTTATTCTAGCATTAAAAAAAATAGTTAAAACTTTAAAACCAGTTGAATCAGCCCAAGAAAGTGCACATCCGATGACAGCAGCGCTTAACATTCCATGTGATAAAACAGAATGACATCATGCTCATAGATAACGCCTATGCCTCAACTCAGCTGTAAGTATTGCCTTTACATTTGCAAGTATCACCTTCCCATGTCACATATTTTGGATTATTCTAATCATACTGGAGACACAGTGGATTCCTTAACACCAGTGACTTTCGAAAAGTGCACACTCACCTCCTTCAGGGGCCATTCACACCACATCCAGATCATCTCCAGACCAGACTGTGGACCCAAAATGCATCTTAATATATCCCTATGCTATTTCTGGCCTCTGTTCACACCAGCACAGTCTGTTCCAGATGAGACCAGAAAAATACTGCTTGTCTCATTTTGTCTGGTCTGGAATGACTGGAACTGCGGGCAGGTCCACACTATTTTCCGGGCCAGATCTGGTCCGGAAAATGGTGTGAACCTACCCTAATTATCTGGTAGGAATGAATTGCAGTTATGGTGGACATGGCTTATTCTGTGCACTAGGGTGGAATTGGTCACTGACATAAGCACTGAAAGATCACTCTAGATCAGGAGTGAGCAATTCAGGCCCTCCTGCTGTGCTTTAACTACAAATCACAACATGTTTCTGGGAGTCATGCCTTTAACTGTCAGTCTTGCATTGCCTCATGGGACTTGTAGTTCCACAACAGCTGGAGAGCCAGAGTTGCCCACCCCTGCTCTAGATTTATGGCCATATGTTTTTATGGCTGACTGGAGTTCTGTCAGTTTGTACAGTCTGGACATCTGTTGTCTTCCCATCTACTTCCACCTGTTTAGTAGCAATGTGTATGGCTGCTGAGACCCAAATGAACAGCTTGTTGTAGATGAACTGACCCTCGAAGGAACTGATAGACAGTCCATTTTTGTTATATAAGATGTAAGGAAGATTTGAAAATTGTGGTATGCTGAACCATGAGTATCAAACAATTTGAAAGGATGAAAATCTATCACATAGAGCTCAGAATATTTTGTGTGAGTTGGCTAATGTCTTTATTTCAACCTTAATATTATTTGTAGTACTAACAGCCAGCCAAGATGCAGAAATTATCATTTTATTGTGCAAACAATTAGCTTTTATTGCGGAAACAAAATAGTTTGGAAGGAAATAAGTGTGGACCCTGCAGGGTGCCAATCCTTTTTTTTTAAACGGCTGAATACAACATCTTTTGTTGATAATATAATTCAAAGACCTACCCAGATGTGGCCAGCATTTTCCCTTAAAGTATATGAGATGCACAACTTCCAATAGATATGATATACTTTTTTGTTCTTTTGTATTTTTTCCCCCAAGCTTTTATTGTTCTGTCACATGACTGCTCACCACTTGTTCATTTCCTCTTACTGGTAGCAGGTGGCGGGTTAGCTGTTAAAGTGAATGGGCACTCCATATATCACACACACACACACACACACACACACACACACACACACACACACACGGAATTAGGTTCCATGTCTACGTACACTTAGCTCTGGAAGGCTTTGCATTCAACAGGGCAGGGTGGGCGGGAAAACTGGCGACTAAACAGACTGTGAAAAATACAGGCATCCTGTACCTCTGAAAGATTGTCCGTGCAAGCATGGATCTGGTTCCATACTTTGCTTGGTCAGCTAGAACAGGAAAGACTGGCCCAGGTACACCTAATGAATGTAGTTTATGTAGCAGTTGAAGGCTATATTGTTTAGTATACATATAGAAAAAAATAATTAGTGTAACCTGCACTTTAAATTTAACAATACATAAAAGTCAAGCATGTAACTATTTAAACAATTCTAAATAATGTATCCTAATATTTATTTATTTATTATCTTACTGCAGAAATGTGGATTCTTTTAATATATAAAGGCATTGTTGCATTGCTGTTAGGATTTGAATTCTGCACCTGACAGTGGGAACCCTGTGCTAACCTGCACACACTTGCCCCTTGTAATTCAGTATTGACAAGCCTTAAATGAAAGGATGCCAAAGATCATTGTGAAAATGTAATCCATCCTATGAGAGGTGAACCTGTGACCTCTCCTGTATCCCTCAATGAAAAGAAAATTTGGAGTCAAATAAATGGTGTTACATTAGTTGGGTTTGTCTATTATTTCCCTATGGTTGCAGTAGCTTTTCGACATTCTAAACTCAACAGATAGTTTTCTGTGAGCAAATGACTCTTAGGCCCCGTTCACATTGAGCGATTTATCGCGCGGTAATTCCCGCGATATCGCAGCTATTTACCGCGCGATATCGCTCTTCAATTCATCTCAATGGGGCAAAGGGTCCTACTGTCGCGGGTCGTGTGTCGCTACAGTAGGACCCTTTTTGGAGCGGATTTTGCCGCAATCCTCGCTTGCTCAATGCAAGCATTTGCGCGATATCACGCAAAATGCAAATCGCGCAACAAACGCGCGATTTGCGAATCGCGCAATGTGAACGGGGCCTTATAGAGTATAAGGCCTTGTTCACACCAAGCGCGTTCTAGGAGCAGAGCAGTTACAGAGAGGAGCAAAACTGCGTCCAATGTATTCCAATGGTATTTTTAGCTCCAGTTCACATCGCAGCGTTCCGTTCCAGAGCAGGTCCAGGGTAGGTAAAAAAAACTGCAGCAGGCCCTATTTTACCTGCTCTGGAACGCATGCAAATGCATCAAAAATGCATGGAACGCACTGAAAACCCATTTAAACCAAAAAAAATAATGTTTTTTTAACAAACAAAAAACGGCCCTGAATGCATCAAAAACGCGGCAAAAAATGTCGCAAAAACTCGGCACAACCCACTACACTGCGTGTGCAGTAACTCTTGCAGATCTGCTCTGCATTTGGTGTGAACAAGGCCTCAGACATTTCTGTTCCATTTCTTGCTTCCTCTGTGTGTTTGTGTACTCTATATTTTGACAGTCTAAAGTAGTGGTGCCCAACAAGTGACCGTGTCCTACTGTGCTCTAGAGCTTAAGGGCTCCTTCATACCAGCAGCGCACACTACTTTTCGGCCACTGGTGTCAGAAGGTGGTGCAATGCGTCAATTTGAGTGCATCACCCTCTTGACATTTCATTCAGTTCAATTCACTACAGCATGTTGCGATGCAGTGTAGTACTTCATGTCGTACATTTTTTTCAGCACCCACTACTGCAACACAGTGATCATTTGAAGTATGAACCGTGTTGTGGAGGTGTGAACTGACTTGAATGCAAGGCAAACATTCCTTGTCAATAATTTTGAACTGCACTGGGAAAGGCTATGCAGCACAGCCCAATGGACCTGGTGTAAATCAGGTCAGGAGCATAGCTCCTGCTAGAACCTCCTACAGGTCCTAGTCAGCTTCAGTGCTGGAACCACCAGCTGTCAATGACAGTGGCACTACAGCACTAAGCTTTGTTGCTGAATGGAACAGCACCTGGGCTTTTCCTCCTGCTGCAGAACCCTCCACAGCAGTACTGGTAGCAGGCGTTGTAAAGATGTACATTTGCCCTTTGTTTACAGAGGGATTAATCTGATATCCGTTCAACATCATAACCCACCTGTCAATTCCAAGGTTTGGGCAGAGCTGATATAGGGAATTAATTATCAATAAATGTATTAAATTGGTTAAAGCAGAAATAAATCGCCAGACCAAGTGTAAACTTTTAGGCTCCGAGAATGTTTTTGCCATAAAGTGCAAGTATGGGCAGAATATTTACACATTATGACAGACGTAGCTAGCACAAAGATCTGTTCCAGCACAACAATGTCAACCCTTCCCTCCATTGCTTCCATCTTCTTCCAGTCTTTTCCAGAGTTCTTGGCCTTTGCCCTCTTGATTGGCAGGGCTCTAATTATATAACTTTTTTTGCATGCTCACAGGAGTTATTTTGTTGCTGCACAGAATTGTGCGGAGACTGCACACTGAGCTATGCATGGGATAATTGTACACTAAGGGCCAGTTTACACCATCCGCTGCGCAAAATGTACAGTAGCTGGTGCGTGACAGTAATGAATTGAGATATCTACCCAGCTTGATCAGTATGTGAATTTCGAATATTTGCAGTGATATACGGCTTCCTTTTTCTCCATACAAACAAAAGTCTTTGCCAACAGCAAAATATTTTCGTGGGCAGAAGAGCTTGTTCTGGGCACTGGCCATGACAGAGTTAAACAGTGTGTTAGCTAAACTAAATGTATGGGCATGTGCAGTCCTGTTACATCCATTCATAAAAAGTTAGTAAAATACGGTACACTAAAATTCAGAGTGATAACGTAGCCTATAAGTAACTCTCTATGTCTCAGTCATTTGAATAAATCATTTTATTTCATTTTAACCCCTTAATGACCTAGGCTTCCCCCCCCCCCCCCCCGTTTATTGCACCCATGTTATAGTCCACAAGAGCCTGTAGAATAAAATTGTGGCAGTTGCAAATTTTTACGTTGCACCATATTAGCGCAACTATTTATGAAACCCAACAATTTAGGGGAAAATGCACTTAAGTTAAATTTAGTGCCCCAAAGCACAATAAAATACCAATTTTTTTAAAATAAAATATAAAAGATGATGTTACAAGGAGTAAAGAGATACCCAACATACCCAGGTTAAAATTGTGCGCTTCTGTGAAATGGCGACAAAATTCAGTACCCCAAAAAGTCCATAGACGACGCTTTAAAAGCCCCTACAGGTCATCAATTTAGAGATGCACATAAATATTGGCCCTAGAATTATTGCTCTCACTCTGGCGTATGCGACGATACCCAATATGTGTAGCGCGATCATCATTTTTGTACGTAGGCACACTCAATGTGTGTCTACGTGAAGATGCTTCGGGGGCTGGGGACTTTAAAAAATGTTTTTTCATTATTTTTACATTTATTTCATTTAATATTATTTTTAAAAACATATTTAGTTTACTTTACTTTAATTGCTATCACATAGGGGGGCTTACAAGCCCCCATGTAATAGCATATTGGCAGTGACAGGTACTCTTTATGGTGATACTGGGGGTTAAAAAAAAAAACCTACTATCAACTTTTCTCCTTAAATAAGCTGTTGAAGTGCAGATCACACTTCAATAGCTTATTGCTTGGTTTCAGGAGCCCAGCAATGACAGCTCAGGGACCGGAAGTGATGCAATACGCGCCGCTCCCGGTCCAATGGAACGAGGAGGAGATCGATAAATGGACATTCGCCACTCTCCTCCCCAGCTTCCCGCTGACACCTGAGATGCCGGTCCTGGGGCCGCAGGAGGGGCAGCGGACCCGGGGAAACATGGCGGGGATGTCAGGGGGGGTTGGACAGTTTACTGGGCCATGGAAGCGATCTGGCGACAACTGGGTCGCCAGAATTGCTTCTATTGTAAAGCCGGCCGCCGGTTCTGCAAATGTAAACAGTCTGTTTAAACGGCCCGCTGCCATTGATGTACTTTGGACGTCACTGGTCACAAAGGGGTTAAAGCTGAACTCCTGGATCGGAAAATATTGTCTAAACATAAGAGTCATGTGTAATCGAATATTTGTGTGCTTTGTGTATTTCTTCCAGATCCGTGGAGTATTCCAATGTGAATCTTTGGCTTTGTGCAGGAGCTTTCTGTAATGCTGCTTTTCTAGCTCCTTGTACAGGGTGACTAGTCTTGTATCCGCCCCCTTCTTTAGTTTTATGCAGGCAGCCTGTAGTGGGTGGAGTCTGCTGGGCCCTCCCACAGCTCTCTGAATAGGCTATAAACAGCATAGCGATGATGTCACTGCTACTTTCACAAGGTAATATACTGATTTGCAAAGGTATTTGGTGCACACAAAGTGGATTTATAACCTTTGTACTATTGAGGAATATTTTTGTGAGTTATGTAAGCTTTTGTGCCGGAGTTCAACTTTAAGAGATTAGATAGGGTATACGTTTCATATATAGTTATGGTATATTCACTTGTTACTTTCTGTTAAAAGAGTTTGCCCTGGACTTTTAAGCAGTAAAGGATCGCCTTTCTGTTTTGCGCTCTGTTGCTGTTATAATCACGCTGTTGATCCACATTTTTCTTTTGACTACATGTGGAATAATAAGGGGCCTAGGCAACCAGCCAGAGGCTGTTGAATAATAATAGAGCCAGTGGTATGTACAAAATGTGATTACTGCTGTCAACACCACAGACAACCAAATGGAGATGCAGTAGACAGAGAGTGACCAGAAAAACAGACTACCAGACTCTGTGATAAGAACCATGTTGCAGCTTCCCAAAACGGAATGAAGGGAATTTATCAAAACTGGAGCAGACAGAATCTGGAGCAGTTGCCTGTGACAACCAATCAGCTTCTCTCTTCAGTTTGTTCAGTTAAGCTTTGAACATAGATAGAAGCTGATAGCTTGCCATGGGCAACTGCTCCAAATTTGGTCCGCTCCAGTTTTGATAAATTCCCCTCAATGAGTTTACAGTTGTAAGACATTGAGGAGGAACAACTGTAAAAATACGTTGATTTGAAGTGCTATTTTTGCCAGTGCCAATAAGCCCTTTGCTCTTGGATCTTGGTTACATGGTGCTATTAAAATAAACCTTTTTTATTTAACTGTTTTCGCTAGCTGTAGTTTTTTTTTTGTGTGTAAATGTTGCCATGTATTGAATGTTTACTATATATATTGAATGCTGAATATATTTTGTAAGGAACACTTTCAGAAACACTCTTTGTCAGGAACTCCCTTTGACAGACGTGCAAACAACTTAACAAAAATCACATGCTTACTGTATATGTGTATAAAAAACAGGGAACATCACATAACACAAAAATAATAAATACTAAGGCTGTTACTGATTAAAATTTCGATTAATTCTAATATAACATACAGATCCAACTACATTGCCCTATACACATACAGCGCAGCAATGAAGTAATAAAATAAACTAGGATCACACTAATCCAGCACCTTATTACCGTAATCTCACGTGCCCCAATCAATATGGCCGCCGCTTGAGTGGGGCAACTCAGAATAATAACGTGCTGGATTAGTGTGATCCTAATTCATTTTATTACTTCATTGCTGTGCTGTATGTGTATAGGCCAATGCCTTGGCTGAAGCTCGTGTAGAAAGTTTCAAAAAAATGTTAATCGATCAAAAATTTTTTACCCGATCAAAAAGATTAACGATTAATCGAGAAATTAATCGTTAATTTGCACAGCCCTAATAAATACATAATAATAACACAAGCTAAAGTCTGTATCAGGCCAAAAAGTAGCTTTCTACCATAAATGCACACGTTTTACTTAAAATATTGCAAGTATAGAAAATGACCTGTTAATCTGCCAGAAATTCAGTGTCCTGCTTGGAGTGCTTCTGCTGCACTAAATGCCAGCCAGCATTGTCACACCTGCCTGCTGGATTACAGACCTCCATTTATCCCTCACCCCTCTCTGTTCTATTCCATATCCATGTAATGACTTTTTCCCCCAGCAACTGTGCTGTTGCTTTATAGAAAAAAATACCTATAATGTAAAAAAAAAACAGTTTTCCCTACATTATGCTATGAAACATTACCCAATTTCTTGGTAAAATATAAAAGACGGGGTTGTGTCAGGTAAATAGATACAACACATGTAAAGTCTTAAAATTGTGAGAGCCTGAAAAAGCGCAAAAAAACTACCATCCCCAACATAGCCCATAGGCGACACTTTAAAAGCTTTGACTTTCCATCAGTTTAGTATTAACAGTGATTGATAGCCCTAGAATTATTGCTTGCACTCCAACGTTCGCGGTGATATGTAACATATGCGGCACAATTGCTGTTTTCACATGTAGGTTCACCTGGCGCGCGTTTTATGTTTGTATTGATATCTATGGGGGTTTATTAGACCACTAATGTCACCTATGCCCCCCCCAAAGAAGCTGATCACGCAGAGATCTGCTTCACCAGCTTCTTCTCCGGCTGCTATGGCAGAATGAAACTGAAAGTTTCACACGAAGTAATATGATCTGTTCACATTCTAGAAACACAGGGGTCTATTCATTACGCTGCCGTAGGCAGCCGAGTGAATGACCGACCTAAAGCGAAGTGAGCCAAACGCTGTTCGGCTATTCACTTCAGGCTGGTACGGCTGGCATTCGGGTGGCTCCAGGTCGGCCTGGACATGGTCAGCATGTTCGGCCGACCCGAAGTGCAGAAGGAGTTCGACTCAGCCGATCCAACATCTGGATCGGCTAAGCCGAACCTCCGGCAGGCTACTCGCTGCTGTTTGGTCTATTCTTATAGATGTCGAACAGCAGTGAGTGAATAGCTGAATGCCGCAGAGCGGCATTCGGCTCGGCTGTTCTGCTCGGTCCCTCTTTGGTACCGAGCAAAACAGAAAAATAGTTTAAAAAGTAGAAAACAATAAATAGAAAACGATTGTGCGGAGCTAGCAGTGACAGCTAGCTCCGCCCAACAGTTTTCTATTGACTGGCGGTTCGGCTGCTGTAAAAAAAAAAAACAACAAAAAAACTCTCCAAGGAGAGAAACACTGATTTTTCTTTTTTTTTCTTTATTTTGACACGGTCAGAATAGAAAAAAATAAAAATAATTTTTGGCCATAGGAATGCATTGCTAGATTCCTATTGGCTATTTCAATTTGCAATAGCCAATAGCAAACTAGCTATTGTACCTGCCCTACCGTGCGGCATTTGTCTCCCGAGAACGCCACTAACCCGTCGACAATCGTACGACTCTCTGCGGGTTTTCAAGCCTGCTACGGGGAGACAAAAGACGCGCGACCGTACAGTAGAAACGGTCGCACGCCTTTCATACACCTGCCGATTATCGTACGATCGCAGGATTTCCCTTGATTATCGTACGATAATCGGCAGGTGTATGGGCACCTTTAATGTACCTCACAAGGGTATTGTATTCTCATCCGAACAGCTGATTGGCTGCAATCACTGTTTAACCAACATGTTTTGGACCGGCTCCTTCAACAAATATCATTTGACTCATGTCAGCAGGACTTGCCCAAAATTGAGAAGTGTATGGCCAGCTTAAGGGGCTCATTTATAATGGAGAGTGGATATTGCTATCCATTCTGGCAATCCACATAAGTTGTGTGGCCAACTCATAAAATGGAACTTGCAGTATGTCAAGGAGTTCTATCCGCTAATGTAGCAAAGAGAACTGTGTTACTGGAGGACAGGCCGGTCACATGACTTTGACCACGTTCTCTTATGACCTTCTTTTTTTCCTATTCATTTTGATAATGCTCCAATTGACTTCCACTAAGCACATTTATAAAGCACATCGCTATGGTTTATATGTGTGCATTTTTTTTTAAAGCAGCGCTATCACAGAGGTAAGACTGCACTCTGTTTATTAAAGAAGAAGTCTCACCTTGTGTTATTTTCACAGCTTAGTTACCTAATGCCACCGTGTATGTTGCTTTTTATCCCATGCTTTTGTGTGCAGCAGAAACGGAGATACAGACTTTGACAAAAAAGACGGCCTCTTGATTGACAGCTCTTATCTCACTGTCCCTGTGCTTTCCAGAAACAAGGGAGGTCACTGGAATACAGAGGGAGGAGGCACACTCTCACAGGAATCTGCAGAGACGCTAGAACTGGACGGGAAGCATTGCTTTGGGTTAGGGAGTTTCAGGTAGTTCTTTTTTGCGCTACTTCCACAATGTGTTGCTATGGTTGCGCAGTTCATAGACAACAGAATATTAACACCAACTCTAAGGTGGTGCACAGAGACAGGCACGCACACCTACTGTTTACTACACAGTGGGGCCACTGTGTTTGTGCTGGGTAGCTGTCACCGGGGCCCTAGCAACCAATAACTAGTTTCCAACCCCGCTAGGGATTCCCCAGCCAACAGCTGAATGTTAGCAAACAGGCTGGGAATGCCGGCTGATGTCACTACCCAAATATGGTAATGCCCATATTTGGTCAATGACATCAGCCAGAATCCCCGCTCCTTTGCTTACATTCAGCAGTCAGCCTGGGAATCCCCCAGGCTGGCAGCTGTATCGGACTGGGGATGAGTAATTGGTTGCTAGGATGTTTTTGGCTGCACAGCATCTTAGCAACTAGTGAGGTTGGCTGGATTGACAGTGGGCAGAGCCTGATGGGGAAAGTAAAAGGTCATAGAATTAATAGACCACCTGTAAAAGAGCAGGTAATATGCTTATCTTTTCAGCAGCCTGTCAATTGAAAGGCAGTCACTTCTCCATTACCCAGCGGCTGCATGTATTCTACACTCACTGCAGGACTGGTCTTTTGCCTGCCCCCCTGTAGTTCTCTGCAGGTAGTGGGAGATTCTGTGCATTTAGACATTCTGTCCGTAAATGAACATAGCCTCCTTTGTAACTGGCTGTTAAATATTTAGAAACGTATAATCCATACAGTTTACCAAGTGTGGTACTCTTATTTTTCCTTGTCCCTCTAAGGGCCTGTTCACACTATAGTGCAGAGGTGGGCAACTCCGACCCTGCTGCTGTGCTTTAACTACCAATCCCAATATTTCTCTGCCTACGGGAGTATGCCTGTATCTGTCAGTCTTGCAATGCCTTATGGGACTTGTAGTTCCACAACAGCTGGAGGGCCAGAGTTTCCCACCCCTGCTATAGCATTTTGCTAAATGCACGTAACCGTGCATTTAGCGCATTCTATCCCACAGCACACCTGGTGTGCAGTACTGTGCGCTAGATGCATTGTGTTGCCATTCATGTGAATGGAGCTCTAACTTGCCTCCTGGCGACCGTGCGTTGCAGCGCTATGCATGGTACCACATAACAGTACATAGCAGTGTGGTGAAAAAAGTAGTGCACGCACTACTTTTTTTCACTGCAACACATAGTTCTGTGATACCGAGCATTGTGCTTTGCTGCAATGCACTGCAGCTGGGAGGAATGCACCTAGCACATGGTACCGCATGCTAGGTGTACTGAGCGATAGTGTGCACACTAACACTATACTGTAGTGTGAACGGGCCCAGCTGGAGTTAGTACCGAAATTGATTTCAGTGCCCAGATGAATAATGGATTTGTGATGCTAGGAAACTGCCAAACATTTTCCTTGGCAAGTCCAGATGCTATTTTGTGACTGTTATTTTCTTTTCTTTTAAAAAAAAATGAATATCCCTAGATGAACAAAGCAGTGGAGACTGACTTGGTTCCCACACAAGCCAAGGCCCGGTTTGTTTTTGCATTTGACCCCCGAGGGAAATGATCAGCTTCTCATAGTTGTTGCAGTTCAGCGTGTCATATAGGAAATGCTCTGAGGACAGAACCCGCCCATAATACATTTGTCTGCAGTTCTTAGTTTGTATCCGTTTCCTCTAATGCTGGCAGTACAGATTAGAGGAAGGCATGAGCGTGAAGGGACATTACCTGCAAACAAGAAGTAAGTAAATATCCTTCACTGGCTCTTCAGGGAGGCTGTAACGTCAGAACAACTTTTCTGAAAAAAGGTAAATCTGTGTCCTACGTGACTTGGATTTTTCACACTGTCCTTGCTAAAATGGATGTTTGTTTAATGGTGACTTTCAAGAAAGTAATCGGGATTAAAGGATTATAATGTTTTGTTAAAAGTGAGGCAAACATATAATGCACTTGTCAACTCTTTCTCATTTCCAAGGACAGCCGTAGGTTTGGAGGATTCTCTTCTTCTGAACTTCAGCTGATAGGATGAGGATTTATTGGGGTGATAAATATACTTTCCTTGACCAGCTATTTGCACTTTTCCTCTTTCTACCTTCCTGTGTATTTGCTTTTATTCTCAGTAGTTATTAAAAGTCAATTCAATCAAAGGAAAATGAATGAATTGTTTTTAGAGGATGTTATAATTGGATGTTTCATGTCCAGCGAGAGACAGTACTGCAGGATGTGACTACTAACTCCAGCATAGCTTTAATTTGTTCTGGGATATGGACAAGAAGAGAGAGGAGCACAGGCGAATGATGGGATCTCCTTGTGTCCATTCACAGAACACCTTCCATACTGTAGAAAGAATGCAATGTTTTTTGTTTTTTTTGAATGGACAAGGGAAAGGAAAGGGACAGGCAAATGACAGGATCTCCTTGTGTCTATTCACATAAAGCTACGTATTCTGTGGAAAGAATACAAGATTTTTTGTGAATGGACAAGGGCAGAGAAGAGGACGGGTGAATGACAGGATCTCCCTGTGTCTATTCACAGAACACCTTGCATAATGTGGAAAGAGTACAAGGCTTTTTGTGAATGGACGAGGGGAGAGAAGGGGATGGGTGGAGCATAGGGTCCATTACTGTATGAGAGCCAGAACCTTTCAGTCACCGTGCTGGAAGAAGAACATTGTGTGTAGTATCGGGGATTAAAGAAACTAAACTTCCTACAGTGACTGGCAGTGATCCAAGCATAGGATTGTCTTCATCAGAGGTAACTTATTTACATTGTGGTATTTCCAAATATATTTTTTCTATATATAGAAAAACATATATTTAAATCCCTACTCCAACTTGAGGGCTTTAACCCTTCCCCATCTTTCTCCCCAGGGTTAAATCCCTAAACTAGAGATGGTCTTTATTAGAAGCATTTTTGTTGCTGTTTGTGCCTCTACTAGATATTTTTTTTTTTTAGTTTTTGTCCCTCTGAATTACTGTCACATGGACAAAAAAAAAATCATTACTGGAGTTGAGCTTTAAAGGAGAACTATGAAGTGAGTGATTTTTCACTCAACCTCATATTTCGAGCCGACGCGTGACAATAAAACTGTCACACGTCGGCTCAATAGATCGGGAAGTGAGCGAACACATACCGTCGCTTGCTCACTTCTCGATCATCTAACTGAGGAGATCCTCCAGCGCTGATTGGCGGAACAGACGGTGGAGGTGGCGGGTACAGCTAGCTCTGCCTCTAGATAGGCAGAGCCAGCTGTCACTCACGCAGCTGGGTGGATCTCGACAGTAATGTCGGGATCCGTCCAGGCTGCGGCAGTCTCAATATACCACGAGCTGTAGCTCGCGATATACTGAGCTTTGGGTCACGGGAGGACACTAGTATATGTCCTCCCGTGACCCTTAGGAGAACTATGGGGAAAAACACTTACCACATAGTTCTCCTTTAATATTATGACGTCAGCGCCTACTAGCATTTAGCCAGCCACAAAACTTGTGATTTAGACCTATCATTAATAAAAGGGATGAGTTTGCCACCATGTAAATGCCAGTATTTACTGATGCTGTGTTCTACCAACTATTGGGCTAATATTTTCTAGTACTTTTAATACCGTGCTTTATAGCTAGAGATTTAGCCCGAAGTGGGGCTTCAAAAGTGTATCCTTTTATTGACATTTCCAGAAGGAAGTCTAGATATAAGGAACTCATAAAAGTACTAAACTGTAACAAAGTATGCTTTTACAATATGTAAGTAGGAAAGAACACACATATAAAACTACATGCTGAAAGTATGAACAAAGATCCACATTCTTATCATCTAAAGTCTTGAAATGTTTTAGTACTCTCAGCTTTGAAACCTATGTGAATATATACAGTAGTATACAAAGGACAGCGGCTTTTAACCTTAGGTAGGGACCTCTATTGTTGTTTATTTGTCATTTTACATGCCTTCATCTACATGTAGGGCCCATTCACACCACATCCAGATCATCTCCAGACCAGACCACATTGTTTTTTGAACTACAGGCATTTTCCTGCAAACAACAGAACATACAGATGTGAACAGGGACCATTGAAAACAATGGGATTCCTCCTGTGACAGGCTGCGACAGTGAAGAGAGTGCACTGCACATATATGGGGCTCTGAACAAGGATATCACTCGCTCCCGTGATGCTGGGGGCAAGTGTCCAACAGCTGGCTTGTCCTGGACACAGGACAGGACAGAGCTAAGCACAGTATTGTGAGTTTTTCTGGCAGGCTTCAATGGGGCCGCAAATGGCCTATAGGTTTGGAAGATACGTTACGGAAGATTCTAAAAAGCTGCTTAATTTATTGGTACCTACTGGGGTTTCTTGACTGCATAGGCTTTTTTTTTTTAAACAAAAAGTAAACTTACCCTTGAAAGTGACACTAAACTCAGGAGTTAAGTTTTAAAAATGCATTTAAGTAACTTAACTATTGACAATACTGACAATATTTGTGCATCACTCGACTGTAGATCCTTAAATCATCTCTGAATTGGTGCTGACACTGTCCTTCCTTCTGGAGAGTGGCTACTTTTGTTCCCCATGGTCCCTGTGTGTGTTGTAAAGTAGCCACTGCCGAGTGATACACAAATAAGCTAAATTTTTGTTAATAGGTAGGGCACCTAAATGCATTTTTAAGATTTAACTCCTGAGTTTAGTGTAATTTTGCATTAGCATTGGTCTTGCTTTTTGGAATTTCAGACAATGCATATGCAGCATTGTAAAAATCAATATAGCAGTTATGTCATACTTGCTCTGTTATTGACACACCTGTTTATAGCTCACTATGACAGCTCAGCACGTGTTGGCCATGAGGTTTGGTAAATACATGCTGTATAACTAACTAGAAAACGTGTGCCTGTTCATGACAGGTTTATTAAGCCTCAGTGGATTTTGGCTAGCACACTGGTATGAATTGCTACCAAATTAGACATTATTATAGGAAAAATGTGCCATCTTAGTAATTTCATCATTAAGGGATGTAGGAGGCTTAGAAGGATAAGATCACGGACCATTTGATAAGATGGGAGACGGAATTGCACCTGTATATGGACATTGGGGAGAGAGAGATAGAGGAAGCAGAATTGCACCTGCTTGTGGACAAATGGGATATAAAGGATGTAGAGTGGAAGTTGTTCATGGCTTGGGGTCGAGAGGAAAGCTGAGCTGAATATGAAACATCGGCTGAGAAAACTGAGTAGATAAAAAGAGAAAGGTTGAAGAGCTTAGATTATTAAGTATCAGGTAGTGAGAGAGAAGGCAAAAGGTAGAGTGTAGACTTATTAAGTACAGAGAAATGAGAGAGTAAAAAGCAGATGAATATAGACAGGGGAAAAGAGAAAGGGCAGAGGGATATTTTCATGGACAGGCCATAGGAGATGCATAATGTGCTCATGCACTATTGGGAGAACAGAAAGAGGATAGGGAAAATACAACAGGAGCAGAGAGGCAGGATGAAAAGCAAGAACTAATTGTTACTGAGAGCTAGAAGGGAAACTGGTGAAGGACTTGCGAAAAGAGGCAGAAAGGGAAGTGATCGTGTACTAGAATGAGGGGTCATGTACAACATATGAGCTGTAATCTCTCTCTGAGGCAGGATTTGTAGTTCAAACTGAATCTTGCGATGTATAAATCTTGCTTTCATATATCATACTATATGCACCAGACATGACACCAGACATGAAAAGGAGTAGGACTAAGCAAAAAGCGGGTGCTTAGTGGGGAAAGGTAGGAATTAGCACATGTAGGATCCTTGCACATCTGTGAACTGTAAGGTGATGGTTTTGCTTGGGAGTTTATCTCCATTATTGCGGCCAGTAGACAGATGGTCTGAGACAGCATGCCATGGATAGAATTTTATTGTATAGAACGGGGAGCATAGAACACCGGAGACAGTAGAGCACAAAAGCATTGACAAGGCAGTAGCCAGAGTGTTTGGAGTTGTGATACTGTTCAAACCACTGGGAATCGGAGAGTGAGTACACAACACAGTAGATGGTATTGTGGAGAGAGATCAGTATGGGCGCACACATGATTGGGGTGCAGTGCGGACAGTGAAAGGAGACTTTCAAGAGAAACTACTGCAGACAGTGTGGAGGAGAACTTCTAGAGATTTTAGTGTTGCCTGTACACTGTCCTTCAACTTGAGTTTGTGAGATTCAATAAATCTGCATAATCATAGACTATAGACCATTGCTATTTAACTTAGTAAATATAGAGGGCCTTTGGTTCACCCCCTGACATGTTTAGAGGGCCACACAATAGATTTGTTTTGGTAAATGTTTTAATGTACCCCTAGTGGTGTGTCCATAACATCCTGGGCACACAGAAAGTGGGTTGGATGATTCTGGTTATAATTCAACTTGGATGATGAACATTGCTAGACCTTGAAGCTGTGAGTCTGTGGGGGAAGGGGGGGAAGCACTAGGGATAGGGTGAATATTGCAATTAAAGCTTTTTTTTTCTACTTTTAAAATTGCAAGGCTGTTTATATAAAAAAAAATACCAGTTTGCAGCTGTAAAAAAACAAACCCTGTATTGGCAGTCCTATGCAACAGACTTGCACTGAAGTCTGTATCCCAGCAAGCTGCACCGTGTTGAGCACCAGGGCTATAGGCACTGAGGACCCAGCTAAAAATTTATTTGTTACTAACATGAACTTCTGTCCTATATGTTGCATTATGTGTATAGCTCCTGTCAAACAAATACAGTCCCAGTCCTCGAAGCCATGTTTTGTCTTTCAGTTTCTTCTGTCAGTTACTAAGCTCTAATGCAGGTTTGTCAAAGGGACACATTTATTTGGAAAAGTCCTCAAGAGCCGAATTAGATTTACTGAGTGCCGCACCCACCTAATTCCAACAGCTGCTAAAGCACTTTGGTGACTTACATAGTAAAGTAATAATAGGCTGAACTATAGTATTTACTGCAGACATTTTATGAGTTATAATAAGAGGCAGTAGACATTTTTATGAAGTAAATACATTTTTGGCTTCAAGAGCTAGAACATTATTTAGTTAAAATAAATCTAAACCCAAAATCAAAAACATAATATACATGGGGTTGATTTATTAACGACAAATAAGAATTTTCCCTTAGCTTAGTAAATGGTTTGTACTGCTGCATAAAACCATGCAACTTCCCCTCTCTTCCTCAGGATAATCCTCTATCCTTGTATACTGTTAATTCCCTTATAGTACCTCTGAGCATCCCTTCTCTTCAGAGGGTCTTACTGACCTACAAAGCTGACTGGGAACATCTCTGACTGTCTCTCACCTAAACATGGCACTTGTTACTACTCAGAGCATTGGCTCTAATGTCCACCCTAATGTTTCCTTCTTGGCATCCCAATTATGGGATGATCAGATGACTTTCTCTGAAGAGAGTCAGTGTTTTGGATCCTTGCACTCCGCTACCTTCGGAAGGGCTTAATACCTGCAATATTCAACCAAATATGGTCTCATAGGGGTCTGTTGTTGGTAGAGACTTATTGTCGGCAGTTGACGCTTTTCAGACAAAACCTTTGCTAAAAAGGTCTACATCCTTTGTGTCAATAGACCCATTATCAACATTCAGGGAGGTCACCCCTTTCCCCCATCTGTGATGTGTTGGGTGGAGAAACATGAAACACAGCGGCTCTGCCCACCCAGTGGCATCATCCATGCATAGATACATTCACAGGGATCCGTGTATGGAAAGACAACAAGCTCCATCTTCCATGGCAAAGGGGCTTACAGATTGCAATGGAGCACAAGTGTGCTGACAGGCCGTGACGTTGACACTTGAAGAAGGGCCCAGGAATGTCACATGACTACAGATTAAAGTGAGTAAAGGGGGAATTTAGATAACTGTAGTGTTAGAGTAAGAAATTCACCAATTGTTAGATTGTATTTTCACTTGATAAATCTTGTTGAGTAGATGGGTGCACAAAGATGCAAGTTTTTCTAATGCGGTGCACTTCACTTCACAGATATAAAATAACTTAGTTAAAATGTAAGATTATATTAGGGCTGAAACACAGCATTGCGATGTGGTGCATTGTGGTAATGAATGTGTTAATGTGTACGTTACCGTAATGCACATTATGTGCGCAAGCTCATTGCAGTCTCATAAACTTTGAATAGCACCCTAATGCATTACCACAGCACAGCTCCAAAGCACAAGCATTGCGGTACACCATAACACACGATAACACGCTACCATAGTACGATGCATTGGAAAAAATGCTTTATGTCTGTTATTTGGTCTGTTCTTGTGCGTTAAAATAAATGGTCTTCCTTAATGCAACACAAGAATGGACAGGGCTAAATGGGCCCTTACCGATTTAATAAAAGCATGATCAGCTTTTGTCTCTGGTAAGGGGGCAATGGCCATTTTTGGTCTTAAGGAATTGCAGTAGGACATGCAATGGAGTAGGGATTCATACTGCAACCTCCTGTCCTTACCCACTGGCAACCATAAGCCCCCTCTTTTCCTGGCTTATGTTTAGAAGTGTTTCTCCTCGTTGCTTTGGTTGTGATAATGGATTTTAAATTGAGTGCTTTCTATGTTACAACTAAAGTCACTCTTGCCAAATACTTTATCTCTGTTTTTTAATCAAAACTGATGGAAATTCTCTTGTATTTATTTAGATCTTATATACAGAAAGTCAATACGTTAAAGAGATCACATAATGTTTTTTACATAAAATGCACCCGCTATTGTATTGCAAGTTAATGATCTGATTTATATAAAATATTTATAGCTGCCAGGAAATGGGTGACCTAAAAGAGAGTTGTAAAATGTTAAATTTTACACTCCAGTTAAACATGACTGAACTACAGAGCAAGTGGGTATACATACTGAAAGGCATACAAAAATCTAAAAGGACAGAAAAGTTATTGTGTTTATAGATCAGAATGTTTTGTCACTTTTGTCACATCTATCTTTAGAAAAGTATAGCTTATATCTTATATCATCGGTGTGGAATGCTGAAAAGTTAATGTATTGGCAAAACACGGATTCATTGTTGCAAGTGCCAGTCTCGGAGAACTTGGCTGATCTAAACAGCCTGAATTATACAGCCATCTTTCAACGTCTTCATTGTTCATTTTAAATATGCCAATATCTGTACACGTATTGTGCAATTCTGGCATTTACCATTGTTTTGCAACAATAAGGCAACTGATCTTTCCCTTGTAGGTGTAAAAGATGGAATACAAAATGTATTTTGTAGGCCTAGCTGAAAGAACTTTGCAATTGTAGTATAACATTGAATTGTTATTCCCACATATATTTTGCTCTAATTATTTGATAGCCACCAGTGTCAAGAATCTGCATCAAATCATTTCTAAAGCAAATAGTGTTTATATATTTCACATATTTATACAGTGCCGTTATATAATGAAGCAGTTTACAAAGGGCATAAACCCATTAATATCAGTTCCTGCCCTTAAATGAACAGTATGATGTTCCCATATACACTCAACACAGGTTCTTGGGGACAGGGGGTGCTGAAGAGCCTAGTGCTCACCACCATCTGGTACTGATACTGTGGCAGGAAAACCCCTTTTTTGTGGACACCTCTCAAAGCCCCGTTTGATTCTGAAGGACATGTGTTCTGGTATAATCCTGACAGGGGATCCACACACAGCCTTTATTGTCAAAGAGGATCTTTTGGAATAGGTAACATACGGTAACATGGCAGGAGCAATGTTGGACCTTGCGGTGTTAGTATTCCAGTTGTTTTGAGCAAGATGGTCATAAACTGTGCGAATTTCAGTTGGTTTATCAAAAGTTCTCACAGTGGGTGTTTCTGTCGGCACACTCTTAGCTAGCATCCCTTAATCAGCTTATTGAAGGAGGTGGTCGGAAAATCTTCAAATGAACAGAGCAGGCAGACAGGGAGCTGCCTGCTCTGTTTGAGGATATTGAATACAATACAATTAATTTTGAATACCATGATGAGAGCGGGAGATTCCTCAACCAACGCTCATAGCTATAATATTTTCTTCAGTCAGCCCGCAGGTTAAACACAGAAAATATTACAGTGAATGTTCAGCTTTAGGCTGATAGCAGATGGGCCACTCTGCCATTAGAGACAGAAAGCGTTCCATCTAAAAGGGAATACCGGTATATTGTAATTGTGTGCGTACATTATTTTTTTACTTAATACCTATTTATATTATTTTGATTTTTGTCAGGTAAATATGAAATATTGCATATTGATATTATGTAGTCTTCTACTAGCCAGCACATGGAGCCCCGTTCAAATGTAATGTATCACAAGCACATACTGTAAGTAAAGTCACAAGCAGGCCTTGGTCTAGTTCAGTGGTGGCGAACCTTGGCACTCCAGCTGTTTTGGAACTACAAGTCCCATGAGGCATTGCAAGGCTCTGACAGCCACAGACATAACTCCCAGAGGCAGATGCATGTTGGGATTTGTAGTTTTGGCACAGCTGGAGTGCCAAGGTTCGCCACCACTGGTCTAGTC
>NW_017306503.1:856683-886027 GCF_000935625.1 Nanorana parkeri
TTTTGGAACTACAAGTCCCATGAGGCATTGCAAGGCTCTGACAGCCACAGACATAACTCCCAGAGGCAGATGCATGTTGGGATTTGTAGTTTTGGCACAGCTGGAGTGCCAAGGTTCGCCACCACTGGTCTAGTCTTTGACGTCTATGACTCAAGGAGCAATACAATTTACTATACAATAATTTATAAAAAATACTGTAAAAGACAGTGAGGCTGATTTACTAAAGGAGTCGAGAATCTTCACTTAAAAATATGTGAATATTTACTTCAGTTATCCAGCCATGTGAAAAGCATCTTCACATGGTTGGGTATTCAAAGCAGATATCTCAACTCTCCCGGACGTTGTGGGAGTCTCCCGCTATAAGATAGCGGCTCCCTGATGCCTGGGATAGAAACATTCTCTGCGAGCAGAGTAAACCTTTTCGGATCCCCTGCTATCTGTTTTTTTAATTTTTAATTTTGACATCGGCCACCTTCCGCCGACAGAGTAAAAAAAACAAACAGACATGAATAAATGAATAGCTTGGCTACTATTGGTTATTTCAACTTGCAATAGCAAACTGGCTATTGCACCCGCCCACTGCTGTTGTCAATCAGCAGAGGTGGACCTGAAGTTCTCCTGATTGACAGCAACCGAGGGCGGGTGCAATAGCCAGCCTAGCTATTCATTCTCCTGCTATCTGTTGTTTTTGGGGTTTGAATTCGGACGTCGTCCGAAACATCAAATAGCAAGGGAAAAGCATTAGCTCCTCTGCTACCTGCTATCGTTTCAGAGAGGTCACACAGGGGAGAGGGCACCTCCCTGAAATGAGGACACCTCCCTGAAATGAGGACACCTCCCTGAAATGATTTTTTCCAGGTTGGGATGTCTGTCAAAGTGAATATGAATTTGCTTTTCACATGACTGTATAAGTGAATATAAACACAATTTATGAGTGAAGATTCTCAACTCCTTTAATAAATCAGCCTCTCAGTCTTTTAAAGTATTTTTCATATATTATTTTATAGTTATTTTTATTACTGTTCAGGTCAGAAGGTCAATGACTAGAACAAGGCGTGTTTGTGACTTCCTGAGCAAGCCCACGTTCTTGGCTCAGTACACAATTAACATTGCTTTGCTGTGTACGCATTCCTGCTCTACAGCATTATGAGACTCTTAGGACCATTTTCTCAGCAGGTTGACGCACGGTACCACATATACATAACCGATCTGCGACAGTTGTCACCGGTTACACTTCCTGTTTTTGTTCATTGTGTATAGTCCTACCCTTTTCATCATGAAATCACTGAGTTGTGTATTCTCAAAACTCTTTAATAAAAAGTAATTTAAATAAAAAGTAAAAAAATGCTGTATGGGGGAAGTTAATAAAAATGCTTAACCCGCCCATCTTCTGTCTGCAGAATCTAGACAAGGCTGACGTCACCATCCAGCTGCTGCCAATTAAATTCCCAGCCCTAAAAGTGATCTTTATATCAAATTATATAGAGATCCATTTGGTTTTAGTATCTTTTGATTTCAATCAAATTCTTATCTCATTCTACAGTAAGGCCCGATGCAGCGGGAGTGTTGTTGCCACTGAAATGCATGTTTTTCATTTTTATTTATTGAATTGTAACAATTAAAGGCACTTTTGGCCCTTTCCATTTGAAGATTGAGTCATTTCTGGTTACCCTACAAGGGAGTCCTGTCTTGTCCAGAAGCTGCCTTGTCAGTGCTTGTGAGCTTATTTGCAATCTTTCCTGCATTTGGACAGTTTGGGTGAGCACACAAACCCCAGTAACTCTTAAATGTCTTCCTTTTGGAGTTCACCATCATTCAGACTCATTAGCCTTAATCTTGAAAGAAGATGGTCCTGCACTCTGCGACATTTGGAGTACTTAACATTCCCCAGGATCATGCAAAAAGGATTGGTACTTCACCAAATGCCGCACGGAAACTGGGTGTATTTACTAACTTTTTTCCCCACAGGCTTTTTTTTTTTACATTTTACTGCAGTGTTTCAGCATGTGGTGGTGGGGGAATTATTTGCCAGTTGGTTTATGCCAACACATCTAAGTGTTACAGCCTGTTCCAGGCTTTGCTTACATCTTCCTGAATGAGGCAGATATCAAATTCACTTTCGTTTTTTGGAATGACAGCTTTAAAAGAGATGGCTTGTACATATTTATACATAGGGGTCTATTCACAAAGCAGCCAAAGGATCTAGCCGTAGCTTTGGCCGATCCTTCGGCTAGCTTCGGCCCCAGGACCCCTTCGTTTCAGTAGTATATAGTGAATAGCCCGTACAGCTCCCGAACTTGGCCGAGCGGCTCAGTCGAGCCGAAAGCATATGCTTCGGCTGAGCCGCGCTGAAAGCCGAAGCTGGCCTGCTTCTGACAGCTGGGTGGAGCCAGCCGTGATCTTACAGCTGGGCGGAGCCAGCCGTGATCTTACGGCTGGTCTCCGGCCACTTGCAAAGAGATCAGCGTCCCTGGTTACCAGCTAACCAGGGACACTGATCTCCAGACAGCTTAACTCTCCCTTGCGCTCCGGGAGTCTCCCGCTCCCGGCCGCCAAGGAGAGAAACACTGTTTTTTCTTTTTTTCCTTTTCTTTTTTTTATTCTGACACGGAATTCATAGGAATTCATTGCTAGATTCCTATTGGCTATTTCAATTTGCAATAGCCAATAGCAAACTAGCATTGCACCCGCCCTCTGCTGCTGACAGCAGCAGAAGGCAGGTACAATAGTTTGCTATTGGCTATTGCAAATTTAAATAGCCAATAGGAATCTAGCAATGCATTCCTATGGCCAATTTCTTTTTTTTTTTTTCTATTCTGACACGGCTCAGTGTCAGAATAAAGGAAAAAATAAGGAAAAAGCAGTGTTTCTCTCCTTGCCAGCCGGGAGCGGGAGACTCCCAGAGCACCTGGGAGAGATTTCTTTTCTTCTTTTTTTTGACGGCAGCAGAACCGCCGGCCAATAGAACAGTTGGGCGGAGCTAGCTGTCACTGCTAGCTCAGCGCAATCGTTTTCTATTAATTTTTTTCTACTTTTTAAACTATTTTTCTGTTCTGCTCGGTACCACAGAGGGACCGAGCAGAACAGTCGAGCCGAATGCCGCTCTGCGGCATTCAGCTATTCACTCACTGCTGTTCGGCATCTATAAGAATAGACCGAACAGCAGCGAGTAGCCTGCCGGAGGTTCGGCTCAGCCGATCCAGATGTTGGATCGGCTGAGTCGAACTCCTTCTGCACTTCTGGTCGGCCGAACATGCTGAGCATGTTCGGCCGACCCGAAGCCACCCGATGTACGGCTGAAATCAGCCGTACCAGCATGAAGTGAAAAGCCTTACATTTTTGGTTCTTGGATAACTTGCCTTCCAGTGGAGTTGGCCCCTGGCAAATGTTTAAATGCAAGACAGGAACCTTAGTTATAGTGCGCATTTAACAGGTCCTTTATTTATGTATTACAGCTATTTATATAGTGTCGACAATTTATGCAGTGCTTTACATAGTTGCACATTCACATCAGTCCCTGCCCATATGGTGCTTACAATCTAAGGTCCCTATCTCACATTCATACATACTAGAGCCAATTTAGACAGGAGCCAAATAACTCACCAGGGACCCCCAGTGCTGCAAGGCAGAAGAACTAACCACTACGGTCACTGTGCTGCCCTATGGTTCTCATTGGTTCATTGTTTAGTGGTATGTCTTAAAGCAGAACTCCAGGCAGAGAAAAAATGCACAAATAAGTGCAGATATGTTATTTTTTTTATATAATGTAAATACATGGATTTTACTTTGTCTTAGCCTTTTGCAAACCCCTGAACAGCAGCACTTGGAAAGGAAGAAGCATCAGGCGTGCTCTATGCAAATATGATGACAAGAAACAAGGTGACAGGGGGAAAGAGCAGATTGAGCAGAAGGAGGCCTAATCAGACTCCTACTGATCTTTCACTTCCCAATGAGCAGTCTGGGTACAGGGAGTTGTCACCATTGTATTCCTTAATTGTAACTGAGACAGTGGTGTCATCCTCCTGGCTGTACTACCGTGTTTCCCCGAAAGTAAGACCTACCCCAAAAGTAAGACCTAGCGCTATCTTCAGCCAGTGGGGTCGAAGTGGACGGCATCAGAGCGAAGAGCGGACAGCTGCAGCCAGGTAAATATAAGACATCCCCCGAAAATAAGACCTAGTGTCTTTTTTCGTTGAAAAAAAATATAAGACAGTGTCTTATTTTCGGGGAAACACGGTATTTAACTGGTCTGTGCACATCTCAGGACTGAATGTACAGAAAAGCAAATCATTTAGCAGGTAAAACCGAGCTTATATATGTACTTCATGTGTGTATTTAGATGTTTTCCTGGAGCTTAGCTTAAAGGAGAATTATGAGGCGAGTGATTTTCACTCAGCCTTATAATCTGAGCCGACCTGTGACAATGAAACTGTCACAGGTCGGCCCAGTAGATCGGGAAGTGAGCGAACACATACCGGCGCTCGCTCACTTCTCGATCTATCCGTGCAGAGAGCCATGACTGTCACTCACGGCTTCCTGCAGGGATTCCGCCCCCTCCCCTGTCCGATCCTCCAGCGCTGACTGGCGGAACGGACAGGAGAGGGGCGGGTACAGCTGGCTCTGCCTCTAGATAGGCAGAGCCAGCTGTCACTCACACAGCTGGGTGGATCCAGACAGAATTGTCAGGATCCGTTCCGGCTGCGGCGTCTCAGTATACCGCGTAGCTCGCGGTGTACTGAGCTTTGGGTGACGGGAGGACGCTAGTTTGTGTCCTCCCGTTACCCTTAGCCCTCGTTCACACCTGAACGTTTTGTAGCTCGACGAACGCTCTACAAAACGGTCAAAAATATAAATTGCATTGTAGTCAATGGCCTCGTTCCCACCTTGGCGTATTTCCGCCCGTCCCTAACACCCTACGCCCACGCCTGAAAAGGTCCAGGTACTACTTTGGGCCGTTTTGTAGGGCGTTTTCCATTGGGATACAGCCAAGCAGCCTTCGGAATCGCGCGACGGTCGCGCAACTTTTTAACCGCAAATCGCGCGACAGACGCGCATATTACAATACGCCTAGGTGTGAATGGGGCCTTAGGAGAACTATGGGCAAAAGCCTAACCCCATAGGTCTCCTTTAACACTAGACACTAGAGAAACCATTCTCCGAAAGTCTTGGATTGAAGCATGCAAAATGGCCATGCCGTTTCATCTCTTTGTGCACTTATCCTTCTTTATACAGTGTAGTGAATGCAATTTATAATCCTCAGATTGCTTAATTTGTATTTGTATGTGTTCATATCTATGAATGTTCTGGCTAAATATTTATTTACCATGCTTCCAGCAAGTCGTGTGCTACCCAGGTTAAGCCATAATTTTGTGTTCAGCCTACTTATTTTCTCATTTACCATTTAGTTCTGCTTTAGATCAAATTTCATTAAATCTCATGATAACATACTGTATGTAAGAAAAGGAATAAAGAACAAAGAGGGAAACATTTCTTTTTCTGGCTGGGGTCCATTCTTCAGTTAAATTTCTGCTACCATCTTTCTTTATGTCCTGCCAAATCTAAAACATGTTTTTTAAATCCCACAAAGTAAAATGGCTTTTATATTGGGAGAATTACTGTAGTCCGGGCAAAATGAAAGATAGGCTTTCTATTAGCATTTTCAATGAAATAGAAGTGGCTCCTTATTTACCTAAAGCCTTACTCTAGCCAATTTTCTTATTTTTTCTTTCTAGTTTTAGATAGCATGAGGAAAAATGAAAGTTTTTCTAGGTTTTTATTTCTGTCTGTGTGCCTTTGAGGGAATTTTCCTTCGCTTCCTGTCCTTTCCTACAACGGGAAATCACAGACAGCAATAACTTGGTACAGATAATTAACTGGTTACTCTCCCACAGCCTTATTTATTTTGTTGGAAAATGGCTTAACGTGTCTGCTTACTCTTAGTTAGCTTCAGAGTTAGTATCAAAATGTCTTGGGCACTTTGGGTGTACAGCATGAGCACTACAGTTGATTTAAAAAAAAGTTCCATTTAGTTCTTAAAGAAGAGCTCCAGGCATAATAAAACTTAACCGTAAAACTTTTTGTGTAATTCGTAATAGAGTAAGGGAGGGTTATGACTCCTGTCACCTTTTTTTTTGCCATGTGTGTTCCACTAGTCACAACAGGTAATGAGAAGAAGTCCCTCCAAAGACAGGAAAATCCCTGGTGGTCAGCAATCACCAGAACTAGTGTCCCCCTAGGATCATTTTCCATCTTTTCCTTGACTGATGATAACCAAGAATTTGGGATTTTCTTTCACTTTTAATGATAACGGTCACCAGGACTAATAGAGGGGGTGATTCATCTGACAGGTGTGCTAATCCTTCTCCACTCTATCCAAAGCTAAAAAAAAATAGTTTGGGCTTCAGTTACTTAAGTATATGGTTAGGTTTTAAATAGAGAAACAAAAGTTTAAAACCACTATCCGGAAATTTATTGCTGCCATGTCCTACTGTGAAGTGTAAAGTTGGGGAGCTCAGAGCACTCGCACAGGGCTTTTCCATAGAACCACATTTTTTATTTTTCCTCTTCAAGGCAGTCAAAGACAGAAAACACAAATGAAAGCTGAACTTCAGCCAAACTCAAACAAAATCCGTATCTGCAGCACAAACATGAAAACGTGTCTCACTGACTTGTTATACAGAGTCCCAATCCCGGGGAAATCCCTTCCCAGTTCTTGGCTCAGCAACACCAATCCTATAATCACAGGTTTCTCACACCTTGGCCACAGCTGATAACTTTCTTCTTACAACTCCCACACTCCTCTCTGGAGTTGCTGACTTTAAAGGTGCCCATACACTGTACAATTATCGTAAGATAATCGCGGGAAATCCCGCGATCGTACGATAATCGCAAAGTTTATGAAAGGCGTGCGACCGTTTCTACTGTACGGTCGCACGTCTTCCGTCGAACAAGCAGGCTGGAAAACCCTGGTTAGTGGCGTGCTTGTTCGACAACTGCCGAAGGGGCCGGTGTGCGCACGCGCACACTGCCCCGTTCAGCATTGCAGTCATCAGAAGCCCGCCCCTCAGCGAGCCGGGCTTGCGATGATTGCAAGTACGATCTGCCTGTCCAAGATGGGCAGATCGTATGTTTTTTAAATTACTTTACAAACCCTTGCAAGACAAAAGTGTTGTGAGGGTTGTAAAGTGTATGGCCACCTTTAAACTGCTTCCTGTGGCAGGAAGATTAACAGGGCTATTCACAAAAGGGTGAAGAGTTTGGGGAAGGCAGGAGAAGGCAGGAGAAGTGAGCAATCTAGGACAACGTAGCTGAACTTGAAAGTGAGCTGAATTAGAGAATTTTTCCAAATCAGTTATGTTGTCCTAGATTGTTCACTTCTCCTGCCTTCTCCTGCCTTCCCCAAACTCTTCACCCTTTTGTGAATAACCATGTAAGTCTCTGGTGGCCCTTAACCCTTTCACTGCCAAGCCCTCCGAAACGCTTTTAACTTCAGCTTACACCATTTTTGCAATCTTTTCCATTGTTTTGATTTTCTACTGCTGCGTTGATAGTGTTTGTAAAAGACCCCCCAAACCTTATGTTTTCTGAAAGCACAGGCCCGGTAGAATAAAAAGATGTAGGTCTTGCGATAATTGCGCTAATGTTTATTAAATAAATATTAAACTGATAGAAATACACAAATAAATTGATAAAAGCACACTAAAAATCAGTATCAGTGCACAAAAACAACAACAAATTCCAACTAAATCTAAAAGATAAAACTGTATTAAGTAATAAATAACAAATATTTATACATTTTAAATTGTGCCTTTTTTGAAACGGTAAAAAAATTAAATAATGCAAAACTGTAAATAAGCGACTTATGTTAAAAATAATTTGTGTGTGTGTTGTGATAAAATGATGCAGGTGTACATTTAATCGCAACACAGCTTATCACAATGCACCGCAGTGCGCCACAACACGCTACCACACAGTTAAATTAATCTTATTAAAAAAAGTCAAGCACTGCAATGCATTTTAACAACGCACCACAGCTCATGTGCATGGCGTACACCACAATATGGTGCACGTGTATGTTATCTGTGTGTGTGTGGGGGGGGGTTGTGTTTTATTTTTTGTATTTTTTTTGTATTTTGTATTATTTTTATAATTTTGGTTTTGGTTTACTGTTGGGGGGCCTTCAGGAAAATATCAGAGGTCTAAACAGGGGCCGTCCAAAAATTTTTTTAATAGCTCTCATGAGCAGCTTTTTAGCAGCTGATGACAGCTGTTTTTTTCTACAGGGGACTGTAAATTGAACTGCTTTGGTATAAATTCATGGTCACTTAAGCAACCATGAGCTTATAGCAGAACAGTAAAATCCACTGACGCAAAGCTTACTGAGCTGGCCAGCTGCAAACGGTTGTGTTCCGCCGTAAGTCATGTTTTATGTCAGTGGCAGCGAAAGGGTTAAAGGGACCAGAACCCGAACAGTGGTGAGATATATCGGCCTTCAAAGACCAAGCCATGCCGTCCACTACAGAAGATTTCTCTTGACTTCTTGCCCTGGAGACACAACCGAAGAAAATCTCCCTAAGATCAATGGAATACCCATTTTAAAAAGTTGTCATAGGAACATGTGTCACATGACCCTCACTTCTTGCTCTTGTGAAAACTCAAGAATTTTGAATTTCCCATTGATTTCGGTCTTAGTAACAGTGATCATCAGGACAAACAGAGGAAGAATCTCCTCAGCTGAGACACAGAAAATATAAAATGGAATTTGATCTTTCTCTACTCTTTACAAAACTTAAAAAAACATGCCTTTACATACATTTTACATAGTTACATAGTTACATAGTATTTGATCTTGAATAAAGACATAAGTCCATCAAGTCCAACCTATTGGTGATTTTTTTTTTAAGAGTACCTGTACCCCCTGTATTTTACAGTCTCTCAGGAAATCGTCCAAAAGCTTCATGAATGATTACACACTCTTAGCTGAAATCACTGCTTGTGGCAGCGAGTTCCAGACCCTAACCAATCTCACTGTGAAGAACCCCCTTCGCTCCTTGTGCTGGAATTTTTTTCCCACCAATTTTAGGTGGTGGTCTCTAGTCTTTGTTACGGAGTTAATCGTAAAGAGTTTGTTGCCAATGTTGCTGTCACCATTGAACATCTTGTACATGAAAATCATATCCACCCTTAATCTCCTTACTTCCAACGTGAACATGTTTAAATTTAGTAGCCTTGTCTCATAGCTCTGGTCCTCCATTCCCCTAATTAGTTTGGTTGCCCTCCGCTGGACTCTCTCCAGCTCAAGGACATCCTTTCTGTGGACTGGTGACCAAAACTGGACCGCATACTCCACATGAGGCCGAACCAGTGATCTGTAAAGTGGCACAATTATAGACTTGTCTCTGCAATAAATCCCCTTCTTAATACAGGACAGGACTCTACTTGCTTTGTTTACCGCAGCCTGGCACTACAAGCTATTCTTCAATCTGTGGTCTACAATGACCCCCAAATCTTTTTCTATTTCTGACTTGCCTAGTGGCATACCCATAATTGTATAGACCATTTGTTTATTTTTAATCCCAAAGTGCATTACTTTGCATTTCTCGACATTAAACCTAATCCGCCATATATTTGCCCACTCCCCTATTTTATCCAGGTCCTCCTGTAATATTATACTGCCTTGGTCCGTTTCTATTACCCTTCCGATTTTGGTATCATCAGCAAGCACTGATATATTGCTATTCACACCCTCCCCGATGTCGTTAATAAACAGGGTGAATAGCATGGGACCCAGCACAGAACCCTGAGGCACACCGCTCATGACACTAGCCCAGTCTGAAAAGGTGCCATTTACCGATACTCTCTGGACACGTTCCTGTAGCCAGTACACACCATTCCATCTATGCCCATGGATCTCAGCTTGTGTAGTAAGCGTTTATGTGGTACCGTATCAAAAGCCTTTGAGAAATCCAGATATACCACATCCACCGGCCTCCCCCCATCCTGATCTCTACTTACCCCCTCGTAAAAAGTTAGCAAGTTGGTCTGGCAGGAACGGTCTTTCCTGAACCCATGCTGATTATCATTTACTATGCCATTAATCTGAACAAATTCTACCAAATAGTCCTTAATCATTCCCTCTAACAGTTTGCAAACTACCAATGTAGGACTAACTGGTCTATAGTTCCCAGGTTGGCATCTTGCCCCCTTTTTGAATATTAGGATTACCGTAGCCCTCCGCCAATCACTTGGAACTCTACCAGTCATTAAAGAGTCCTTCAAAATTTAGGAATAATGGTCTTGTTATAACCTCACTTAGTTCCTTAAGTACCTTGGGGTGTAGGTTATCTGGTCCCAATGCTTTATTTGCATTAAGTAGTTTGTTGTATCCCGGTTTCAGTCAACCACTGAGGTGTATTTTGTGTTGAACGTTGTGTTTTTATCATGTACATTAAACCCGTCTTTTTCCCGAGTGTATACTGAGTATATTTTAAAGCCACTATTTGCATATACATTGTCATGTCCCCTCCACCACATTCACATGTTAAAGGAGAACTATGAGATGAGTGATTTCCACTCACCTCATAGTTCTAGCTGACTTGTGACAATGAGACTGTCACAGGTCGGCTTAGTAGATCGGGAGGTGAGCAAACACATACCGGGTTCGCTCACCTCTCGATCCTGTCACGGCTTTCTGACTGGCGGAACGGACGGGGGAGGGGGCGGGTACAGCTGGCTCTGCCTCTAGATAGGCAGAGCCAGCTGTCACTCACGCAGCTGGGCGGATCTCGACGTCCATGTCGGGATCCGCTCTGGCTGCGGCGTCTCAGTATACCGCGAGCTGTAGCTCGCGGTATATTGAGCTTAGGGTAACGGGAGGACGCTAGTTTGTGTCCTCCCGTTACCCTAAGGAGAACTATGGGGAAAAACACTGACCTCATAGTTCTCCTGCCTGGGTCTGCAGGTCAGCTTCCAAGGCCCTGACCATTGCATTTAAGGATGTGGGTAGGGGGCATGCAGGTTCTCCATGATCAGGAAATGCAAATCTTTAGGTTACAGCGCTGGAGGGGGACATGATGGCAAAGTAGGTATAATATATACCTACTATATATTATATACTATATACTATAGTAGGTATATATATATATTTGTCTCCAATGCTCTATGAATTCCAGGGAATGTGTTGGCCACAGGTTTGCTTTACATCCAAAGTATATTACAGACTGGATACATTTTGAAATGTGGGGCACCGAGTACAAAGAGATAGCACTGTAGACGTTTTTTAGATGTAAACTTTAAAGTTGAACTACAGGCAAACATTGAAATATATTACAAGTACATTACATGCTATACAAACAAATAAGGTTTTTAAAACATTAACACACATTTATAAGATTTTTACATCAGACTAGATATCTAAAACAAAATGATTGAAAATAACGATACTTTCCCTTTTCAGGCAGCCTTAAAGCAAGCATGTACTTTGCCAATGCAGGGCAAAGCAACAGGTTTGCTCTAATGCCTCCCTGCTCAGCAGGACCGACTCACAGTTCCTTGATTTATCTGCCACTCTTGCTGGGAGCAGGGCCTTCCCAATCCTCTTAAATTGTATTGTAACTGTACTGTCTCCCTTAATTTTATAAAATGCTGAGCAAACTGTTGGTGCTATATAAATCCTGTATTTTAATATTATTCATAATAATAATAATGCCCTCATGTGACTGTGCTGGGGCAATCACCAAGCAACAGCATTGTCACGTGGTGAGTCTCCTGATACTCCTTACCCTGTAGGGTATTTTCTTCAAATCCAGGAGATGAAGAGTCCAGTGGGGTAGTAAAGAAAAGGTATGAACTGCAGGGGAGGGGGACATATAGATAAAAGGGCTCCATGTTTTCAATGCTTCTGTTGCTTTTTACATAGTTAGGTTGAAAAAAAAAAATGCAAGTCCATCAAGTTCAGGCTATAGAGATAAGAGGGGGGAAAAAAACTGAAAACAGAACAGAAAACGTAAAACAGAAGGCTATGCCCACAGTTACCCACTGTAGGTCCAGAGGATTTATCGTAGCTTTTTTGTTTTTAAAAGCGAGGAGCAGCCAAACTAACAGATTCCCACCCAATTATAGCTCTTTTTTGAACAAGTATATCATTTGGTGTATAATAAGTATATAATTTTGGTTGTGAATGCTGTGTTATGTGTATGATGTGTAGTGACAGTGGTCTTTTTTATTGTATTTTATGAAGACCCTTTATTTTACATGTGCTTTCAAGTACTCTACATGCTTGCAGGAATCTGCACACATTGGCAATTCCCTTGTACTTTTTTTTTTCAGCAACATATGTCATTTTTTCCCTTTTAATAGTTGTTAGCGCTTAGAAACACTGACTCATTTGGAAAGAAATCGGCATGAAAATGTGAAGCCCTTATCTGATTGGATGAGCATTGTTTTCCAAGCGTAGATGACCACTCTTGGCTTTCCTAATGGGAAATCTCTGTACAAGGGCCAAAGGATTGAATGTGCTTGCGGAAAATAAACATCCCCTTCTACTCATGCACTGGAATCCAAACTCTCCCTCATAACAAAATGACTCAACCTCCATGCATGTGCTAAATAATTTAGCGTGTCCATTTTTGAGGAAGAAAGTATTTAAATAAAGTCTTATATAAAATATTAAATCATGACTCCAGGCACAATTCATCTCAGGATTTCAATACAATGTTGCACATCCTGTATATGTCCTACTTTACTTTGTTAGAAGCAAGCATGCTCCATGTGTGCAATTCACCCCTTTCCTCCCTTTTATAGTAATGGTACCCATCTATCTGATATGTGACTTTAAAGTAAATGCCTAGCTAAAAAATATATTATTGTGTATTGCATGCACAGTACTGTCTCATAAAGTTTTAATGCTGCAGGAGGCTAACCCTTAAGCAGCAAGTGGAGTTTTAGCATTTTTACTGACATGATCAAAACTTGTGAATCACAATTATGTTTGAGATGCATTGTTGGTACATTTGAATTGTTTAGGAGGCATTTGTAAAGTTCTCGAAGCTATTATAACACCTTGTTAACTGTAAAGCTGTGGGCGGTCGCACATGTGATACTGCATATGGGCATTGTCCAGTCTTTCGCATTGAACAGAAAACATGCACTATTGGTCATGCACGTGCAACAGAACTTGCGTGCAAAGATGCGCTGACGGCCGGTGCACAGGATGTGACAAGCTTCCCCTGATGGATTGGCCTATATAAACCAGTCTTCCCTGCTTACAATGGTTAAATGGTACGATCACGTACCTGGTTGAAGACCGAATAGGTGAGGGAAGTAATTTGCTGACACAAGGCCACCAGGGTAGAAGCACTCCTCTTGGTCTCGGACATCTTGGCTGAACAGTAGGAAGGACAATGTCGGCACCTATTCAGAGATAATTTGAGGATTTGCAGTCCAGTGATGCACAAATGTCAGTATTGACAATAGTTAAGGTACTAAAATGCTATTTTAAGATTTGATTCCTGAGTGTGTTGGACAAAGTCGGGAAGGCTTAAAATCTCTATCAAATAATTTTTTCCTGTCTGTGTCCTGCTGATGAGATTTCCTTTCACTTCCTGTACTGGAGACGCAAAAGCAAATGAGAGGAAAACTCCCATTTTACAGAGTTGTTATACAAAACAAGTGTCTTTATTGGAGGATTTTCCATCACTTTCTGTCCTGGTGACAATAGTCACTATTACAACTACAGGTGACTCTGCTCAGCAGTGACACAGACAGCAGTAAAAACTTGACAGAGGGTGCAACTCTTTTCTGCTCTATCCAGTGCTTAAAAAGATGCCTTAACATACATGCCACGCCTGAGAAGTACCTAAAATCATAAAATTAGAGTCTAGTAAATGAATTGTTTCCCCCAGGAATAGTAAGGATTCATATACATGAATGACTATCTGTTCTTTAGATGAATCACATTTCAATTCTACTATATCCTGAGTGGTTCTGATTGCTACTGTCATTGGCTGTATGACCAAGGTGAAACACAGTGTGATAATAACCTTCCCCTTCCCCTGAAATCTTCATAGATAAAGTAACACCAAAATAGACCAGTTAATGTCTATCATAGCAAACGTCTTCTCAAAGGAAGCCTAGCAACACTAGTAAGGGATGTTGATCATATTAAAGTGGCTTAGTGGCTTCTGGATAAAGATTAGCCTGCCACTACCCCATGTCCTCCTTGGATATGATTCGGTTCATGCATCAAAATGAATGGGACACACAATCAACACTTGCCCCCTAATTTTTTTTATTTGTCCAGTTGACCCAGAGTTGAAAGCAGCACAGTGTATGTATTTTGCTCATAGGATATGGAATGAACCAGTGGTGGGCAACTTACTTAATACGGGGGTGTCAGATGTAGCCCCTGAAGTCAATGAAAGGACTTGCATAATATTCAGCAAATGTAATGCTATAAAACACTGTCAGAGATTGCAGAGATGCGACAGGATATTGTCAGAGACAAACATGCTATAGGAGTGGCTGGATTCTGGAAACTGTGGATATGCTTCAGGAAACATGGGACGATATTGGATTACTGCGGCAGGAACCTACCGATTCCTTCCCATTTAGATGTGACCGCTGTGACCATTCAAGTTGTAAACTGGTTGACAGAAGCTGCATCTGTGTGCGGCAGTGCGCATTTCCTCATATGATTACATTTGGTTTGGACTAGATCACTGTTGCAGGATAAATACATCCAGGGACAGTGATCTATTCCAAACTGAATGTAATCATATCTGCTTACAGGAACAGCTTCTGTCACCTGGTCATCAACTTGAACCCTGTAATGCTCAAGCTGGCCCTAGATGTTACAATCTGAAATACAAACCCCTTTAGGCCTTGTTCACACCAAATGCAGACCAGATCCGGTCAGGTTTCTGCACACGCAGTGTAGTGGGTTGTGCCACGTTTTAGACGCGTTTTTGATGCGTTTAGGGCCTGTTTTGGTTTTAAAAAAAAACAGTTTAACATGGACTTTCAGGCACTTGCATGCGTTTTTGATGCGTTTTTGCGTTTTAGATGCGTTTTTGATGCGTTCCAGACCAGATCCAGAGCAGGTAAAATAGGGCTTGCCGCATTTTTTTCATCCGGTCTGGATCTGGTCTCGATCCGCACGCTGCGATGTGAACTGGAGGTCAAAATACCATAGGAATACATTGGACGCAGTTTTGATCCGGTCTGCACCTGCTCTGGTCCGGATCTGCTCCGCGCTTGGTGTGAACAAGCCCTTAGAGCTTGTTCACACCAATTGCGGTGCGTTCCAGAGCGGTAGCTGCTGGAACGCACCGCAATCGCTCACAAAGCGTCCTCCTGTGTTTTGGGGTGGGAGGGGCCGTGACGGTGCAATGAAGTCAATAGCACTGCAGCCAAAAGATTGCCTGCATTCCGTTCCACTGCAATCGCAAAAATAGAGCATGCAGTATTTTTTTGCATTTGCAGTGGAACGGAACGCAGGCAATTTTTTGCCACACGTCCGATCGCACTGCGGGCGGACGTGTGACTTCAATGCACCGCCACGCCCCCTCCTGCCCCAGAACACACGTGGAGGTTTTGTGTGCGATTGTAGAGCGTTCCAGCAGCTACCGCTCTGAAACGTACCGCAACTGGTGTGAACAAGTCCTTAGATTTACCAAGTACCGTGTAATGCCAGGAGAGAAACCTCAATTCCCCCATCCATGCCAAACAGTGTGGATGGGGGAATCTCTCTTGCTGTGCTATTGTATTCCAACAGCGGCAGGTGTCCTAATGTCAGAATACCTGAGCAGTGACTGCAACGGATTGGCTGTAGTCACTGTTCAGCTGAGACTATTCGGCCTGATTTCATAGACAAAAGTCGACTGAGAAAAAAAGGGATGCCGTCTGGGCCACGCACTGCTAGGATTTCAGCAGTCAGACGTACTAGGAAATTAGCAGTGAGAACCTCCACACTTCTCACATGACAGGCTTACTTTAATTATACAGCCTAATGCCCCTTTCACACTATCCAATCAGGAGGCGAGTGGATAGGATGCACGGATCCCCTCCTGATCGGACTGGTACAGATTGGGTGTCACCGCTGGGACATCCGTGTACGTCCAGTTTTTCCTTCATCTTGCAATGGAGACAAAACCTGAAATGACCGGACCAGGTCATATGTTGGTCTATGGGAAATAAGATGTAAACGGACATATGTTTGTTTACATCAGATTACTCCCGATCTGGCACGATCAGGTCCAGCAAAATGGAACACTGTTTCATTTGCTTTTCCGGACCTGGCCGGAATCGGGGGCAACTGGATGTAATTGGACACCTGTCCATTTAGCTCCGGCTTCCCATAGACTAGCATTGGGCATCCAATGAGGCCCGCATGAAAAACTGAAAGGGCCTATGTGAAAGGGTCTTAATGTCTGCACTGGTAATATCTATAGACATTGTAACTAAATATTGCCTATGTTAAGCAAAAACATATATTTTGTAAGAGAATATTGTTTATTTATTCCCAGCTTGTGTTTATATTGCAACAATACCTTTCATGTATAGTTTTTGCTGCTTGATGTTGTTGAGTAAAATCTGTGTTTGTATTGGCATTGCTGAAGTGAAATATTTCAAATTCTTAAGCTATTAAAGTAAATATTTGAAACACAAATACATTGACAGATATTTATTTTTTATACAAGTGTGTATGTTAACCCTTTCATGACGGGATAATCACATCATGAAGTCTGAAGGGGTTAAACAGACTGTTCAGTTTTGTAGAGCTATGGCCGGCTTTATAGTGGACGCGATTCTGGCAGCTCAGCTGCCGCCAGATCGCTTCTACGATCCGGTAACCACTAAGGTTATCTACAATATCATAGAACTAATATTATTAATTTAAGCCCATTGAATTATATTAAAGTGACACTAAACTCATGCATTTAGGTACCTTAACTATTAACAAAAATGTATCTTATTTGTGTATCACTCAGCTGTAGATCCTCAAATCATCTCTGAATTGGTGCTGACACTGTCCTTCCTTCTGGAGGGTGGCTACTTTTGTTCCCCATGGTCCCCTGTGTGTGTTGTAAAGTAGTCACCGCTCCAAGCTCACTCCCGTGATGGTCTACAATCTCAATACAAATGAGTAAACTAAATGGAATACTATAGTCCATCATTGAAGCGAGCTTGGAGTGGTGGCTATTTTTCAGCACACACACAGGGACCATGGAGAACCAAAGTAGCCACCCTCCAGAAGGAAGGACAGTGTCAGCACCAATTCAGAGATGATTTGAGGATCTACAGCTGAGTGATACACAAATAAGGTCCATTTTTGTTATTAGGGTACTAGAATGCATTTTTAGTATTTAACTCCTGAGTTTAGAGTCACTTTAAGGGCTCTTCTAATATTATACAAGGGTTGGCAAGATTGTATAAGGACCACTTGATTCAGGGGCTTTTAATGAAGAAAGTAATAGTCTTAACCTGTTTGCCAGGAATTTTGAGGTGAGCTTAAAAATATGTAAACCCTAACAATGAAGTTATCTTATTTATTCCACTTTGGTCTGTTAAATATGCAATTGGAAGAATTTTGTTACAGCTGTTTCATAAGTGCAAAAATACCTGTTGGTTTTGTCAGAATTCCAGATCTGTCCTGAGTCCTCTTCACACTTTCTGAGTTATGTCAGAGAGGCTTTTTTGCTTACACTTTATGGTCTATATCTTTTTTAATGAAATTGGTTGGTAGCTTTCTCAATTTACATGGTCTATAATGTAACTTGTTATTCCTTCTAATTCTTGATATAAGTCATATTCTGTTTATTTTATTATTGTGAGTGCTTGTTATCACCCCACAAAGAAACTGGGTGCTTCATTGTTTTAACTATTGGGCTGTGTAAGGCTACACTTGATGTGCCCATTGACATAAGAAAACATTCACCTTATTCGGTAGGATACGGTCAAATAGGACAGCAGGCTAGTGTCTGTCCTAAAGTGTATTTCCGTTTTTGCCACTTTTGCAGTCAAATGGGAGAAAACACCTCTATATATTTGTTATGTGTTCCCACTTACATAGCAAACTGAAAAAAAATATCTATATTTTTAAAATTCTTACCTTTTAAAAGTCTCTGTGTAGCAGGCCTTTGCAAGCTTCTCTTATTTTTAAAGTCACCGGAAACTCTGGATGTTCCCATAGAAAGACTAGGGACAGACTAAGCTTCCTCTCATTAACATACAGTGCTTGTAGATCTTTAACCCATAGTTAGGACAGACGTTGTTCAAATCTACTTTACAACTGATAATGAGATCTGCCAGCATAATATAGGTGTTTTTGCATATATCTACTGCTAGCAAGCAGTAGATATATGTAAAAACTTAAAAAAAACAAAAACACCTATGAAACAGGTTTAAACTTACCTATGTCTTCGCCGCGCGCTCCCGTTCGAAAATATGAAAAATTTCGGGCAGCCACAATGCATCTTGGGGCGGGCTCATGTGCAGTTTAAATTTTCGGCCGGGAGACGAGGAGAGACACAAGGTAAGTATATGGACGGCATGCACCCGCATGCAGACACCGTGGGACAGGAAGTGCCAGCAAGGAAAGAGGAGTCAGCGCTGGATCGGAGACCCGCAGCAGCGCTGGAGAGAAGGCTGAAAAGGACAGGAAAGAAGAAGATGATCGGATTAAGAGGCATCATTTAAGGTAAGTGCTGACATTAACATTGGGGATGGGAAAAAAATGTAGACTTTAATGTCACTTTAACTCAGGAGTTAAATCTTATATCTTATATGGCTTATAGGCTGTAGATCCTCAAATCATCTCTGAATTTGTGTTGACACTGTTCTTCCTTCTGGGGGTTGATTACTTTGGAGAACTTACTTTTGTTCCCCATGGTCTCTGTTTGTGTTGTAAAGTAGCCACCACTCCAAACTCACTCTTGTGATGAACTACAATCTCAATACAAATGAGTAAACTAAATGTGAGATTGTAGTCCATCACAGGGGTGTGCTTGGGGCGGTGGCTGCTTTACAGTAACAAATGGGGAACAAAAGTAGCCTCCAGAAGGAAGGACAGTGTCAGTATGAGTTCAGAGATGATTTGGAGATCTACAACTGAGGGATACACAAATAAGATATATTTTTGTTAATAGTTAAGGTATTTGAATGCATTTTTAAGATTTAACTTGAGTTTAACATCACTTTAAGTACAGAGAAAAAAAACATTCTTTCAGGGAAGATTAAGTAATATGCAAGCAGCAATTTTTATTATTTTATATCTTAACTTACAAAAAAATATAAAACATGTGTTATCCCAATTTGGCTGCAAACGTGGAAACACACTTTAGGCCTCATTCACACTATAAATGGTCGGCACGTACAGCTCCGTGCTGCATGCAGTGATTGGAAAAAGGCAACTCTAGCCAATTGCTTTATTCCCAGAGAGTGCTCCACCATGAGATGTCTGACGACTTTAACGCCTCATTCACACTAGAAACGGCCGACATGTACAGCTCCGTGCTGCGTGCACGGCCGTATAGGGCAGCTCCCGGGAAGAACAGGTGATGCGTGTGATTAGTAGGCAGCCCCTGTGCTTCTCTATGGGACTACGCGGCTGTTTGCCGCCCTACGCTCACCTCAAGTGCAGGTCCGTACGGGTGCGGGTGTCCCGGCTCGGACGCAGACAGGATCCATCCTGTCATCGTACGTGTACGGACACCCACAGATGTGCAGGGCTGGTGAGCGTAGGGCGCCATACTGCTGCGTATTCCCATAGAGAAGGACAGGGGCTGCGTACTAATCACACGCTGCACCTGTTCTTCCCGGGAGCTGCCCTATACGGCCGTGCACGCAGCACGGAGCTGTACATGTCGGCCGTTTCTAGTGTGAATGAGGCGTTAAAGTCGTCAGACATCTCATGGTGGAGCACTCTCTGGGAATAAAGCAATTGGCTAGAGTTGCCTTTTTCCAATCACTGTTGTTTCCCTTGAGATAGGCTGGTGCATAAGTGTTCCCCCTTCCCCCCAATCTTCATTGGCAAACATGCATAATTTGCCCAATATACATCTTTTACATTTGTAGAAGACCTCAAATGTGAAAGGTGGCTGGATTGTGCATACTTTACCAACCTTCACCTGCAGTCTATAGGTGGTGCTCAGCTCTGTGATGGCATTCTGTGTGTCCAGGAATGAGCTTGTGGCCATAACCTGATTATTAGCAGCAGGATTTCGGATAAGAATAGACTTGTACTATGTAATTATACAATATATTTTCACATTCTTTACATTTCCATAACAGAGGGGCAAACAGTTTTTAGTATGTCAGTAAAACAATTAAAGTCACCCACTCCCATATTACACAGCTGTATTTACAAGAAGTCTGCTTAGTTAACTTTCTGTCTTTGACAGCATAATTTCTCAACCCTTTTTCAGCCACGAAACCCTTTTAAAAGTAATCAAAATCTTGAGGCGCCCCAGTATGTAAAAACCATAAATGTAAACAATTACGTGGGGCCCCTCCAAAATCCATACCAGACCCTTATCCCAGATCGGGGTCTGGTTTGAATTTGATGTGGGTAAGCCACACAAGAACACAATCAAAGTGCCACCTTCCACATAAGAACCCCCATTTACATCAGAAGCCCCCTTCACATGAGAGACCCCCTCTTTCACATCAGAGTCCCTCTCTTTCACATCAGAATCATAAAGCCGTGTGAACATTTTGAGACACTAAAACTATTGTGACAATTATTGAATTAATTGTTTTGGAATACAGTAAACTTTGGCCTTGTACTTCCTAACCAAATAATTTCCCTTTAGGTCAGTATCTCGTCCCATTAAAAGACACATACATTACTGATCTCCTCATATCTCTATAGCATATTTATTTATTTAGGGGGTTATTCACTCGGCTGCCATTACCGAGCCGTACATCGGCTAGCTTCGACTCCCTTCGGTTCAGCCGAACATGCTCAGCATGCTTGGCTGAGCCGAAGCTAAGAACACGTTCGACTCAGCCGATCCAACATCTTCTCATTGGGGCTGAACGGCAGTCAGTGAATAGCCTAAACCTAATGACATTCGACTCAGTTATTCTGCTTGCTACCTCCGAGGTAGCAAACAGAATAAAAAAAAATGTAAACAACAACAAAAAATGGTGTGGGGTCCCTCTCCCGATCTAATGGGTCCGCATCAGACCCATTAGGTCTGGTAGAAAAGTTAGGAGGGACCCCACCCCCAAATAATGGGGAAAAAACTTGGGGTCCCCCTATATTTCCTAACCAGACCCTTAATCCGATCACATGCCTGGCAGGGCAGGCAAGGGGGAGAAGACAGAGCACCCCCCCTCGCTGCACCATACCAGACAACATGCCCTTGGCATTGGAAGGGTGCCTGTCCCCCTGGAAAAGCACCTTGTCCCCATACTGATGAGGATGAGGGCCTCTTCTGCCACAACCTTGACCCAGTGATTGTGGGGGTCTGCGGGCAGGGGGCCTAATTTGCATCGGGGTACCCCCTTTAATATGGCGGGAGTTCCTTGGGTGTGGGCGGGTCGGAGGGCATCAGTTTTTTATATTTGTTTTTATTTTGATGAGTTGTTGTCATGGCGGACAATGCTGGATGTCGTGATTGACCCTTGGATTACATCGGTACATTTATTTTTTTAATTTTTGGGATTTTTATTTTTTTATTAAAGGAATTGTCAAAACCTTTTTTTTTTTCAATTAACTGATTTTTTTAAAAAGTGTGGGCTCTTTTTTTTTTTTTTACTTTAATCCTTTAGTGAATGAGTAGTTAAAAAAAACCTGGTATGGAGTGGTAGAGGGACCCCGCGCCTTTTAAAAAAAAATGTGTTTACATTTTGCTTTGGCAGACCGTTCTCCCTGTTTCGGCTGTGACTTCAGCTTGTGTTTTAGCAGGAGAAATCTGATCACTTTTTCTATTCAGACAAAACAGAATGTACTGACCTCCTTCTCAAAATGCAAGTTGCCTGGCGGTAGCTGGCTTCAGTATGTTGAAAGTCACTGATCTGGAACAAATATGCGGCGTGTGAAGTCAGACATAAGTCAGAAATAATCACCATACTTGTTTGGGTTAGTGACTAAGACAAAATGAAAGGCAAGGTCCATATTTTTCAAGAAAAAATTAAATGCACGCACATTAATAAAAGAAAAATGTGTGTTAATTTTTTTTTTTGCTTTGGAGCCAGTAAAGTACTTGAACTAGGATCAGTAGCTCATGGGTGCAGTGCTCTGGCTCCAGCAGACTCTTCTCCCCAGCACCTGTCCCGATTTAGTTACAGGGATGGGAAGAAGTATGAATGGACTACAAATGCAGTAATGTCACAGTACTTGAGAAGTTAAAGTGCTATTCACGCAGCCCCTTTGTGATAGCAAAAGTTACGTTAAAATTGAAAAAGGTGATAAAAAAGTAAAAAATACTAAAATAAAAAAATAAATAAAACCAACCCTGCTGCTCCAAATGAACACATGCGCATAAGGCATGCACGTGTATGTAAATGGGGGGACTTCTAACAAAAAAAAGAACAAACAGTGTGATGCGCCTTGATTGGCGCATCAGCACTCTACCTGGGAACATAAACCATCAGCTGTGCAGCCTACTGCATTCACAGAACTGAGTGAGCATTCTGTCCGGACCACGACTCGGACCTCGACTCCATGAGCATTTTAGTCATTGGACCTCCTTGAACTTTAATTTATTACCCCTGATCTGAAAAAAATATATATAAAATATAGTTGTTTAGTAAATAATATTTTAGGCATAGGCATAGGGACCTGATATCAATCTAGGTTTTGAATTGGCAGTTGTCCTTGTTTTGTTCCACCCATATGCACGTATTACCAGTAAAGTAATTTTGCTAAATTGTTGCTTTCAAGTAACATCTTTAATATATAGCCTTACTGGTAATCTTATTTAGTTATGTCTTTACCACTGTTGCTACATTGAGTGTTTTAATATCCTTTTCTACACTTTAGAAACTGGCTTCAAAAGCACTTAGTTTCCCCTTGGACATTGCTAAAAATTTATTTAGTTGCTATTGAAATTCTCTGTTTAAATCTTGCTGGGTCTGACGGCTAAATCCCGCATCTGGCAGGTGAATGTAAACAACGGGCAGTGGGCGTGTGCAATAGCCAGCCTGCTATTGGCTATTGCAATTTAAAATAGCCAATAGGAGAGTCTAGTCTGCAGATTAATGGGGCGGGAGTGCTTGAGAGATAAAAGAGAACAATGGGGTAAACTTTTTATCCCATAGTTCTCTTAAGGGTCACAGGAGGACATATGCTAACGTCCTTCCGTGACCCAAAGCTCAGTATATAGCGAGCTACAGCACATTCCTCCATCAATGCTACGAGCGCGTTGATCGAGGAATCCCTGCTGTTTCTTTTGTATTCTGATTAGCCACCCGCTCTGTTTGCATAAAGATTCTCCAACTGGCTCATTCTATCAGCGAATCGAGGGCTGAAAGGGTGCCTACAGCGGCATCCACTGTTCGAACCCTAAGCCTTATGCTAAACTTTGGTTAGCATGGATAATAAGATAAACACAATAAGACTGTCATGGTTTCAATTTGTTTTTTAGGGCTTGTTCACACCAATTGCGGTGTGATCCAGACCGGTAGCTGCTGGAATGCACAGCAATCGCTCACTAAACTTCCCCATTTGTTCTGGGGCGGGATTTTTTGTGTTTGCAGTGAACCGGAACACAGGCAATGTTTTGCCATGCGCCTGATTGCAGTGCAGGCGTGGGTTAGTGGCTGCGGTGCCATTGACTTCAATGCAACGCCACGCCCCCTCCCGCTCCAGAAGGAAGGGGGAAGTTTCGTGAACAATTGCTGTGCGCTCCAGCAGCTGCCACTCTGGAACGCAAGGCTATTGGTGTGAATGGGCCCCTTTGTTGCTATTTATGAATATTTGTTTTTAGTGATCCTTTGTACAAATACATTGGAATTTTGCACAGTTATAATTTTGTACAGTTAAGTTAAACAAGTTTGAGTTAAGCTGGCCATTTACTAGTATGTTTTTCACTTTTGCCTGCTGGCTGAAAGAAAAAAGAAATCTAACAGATTCCTCCATCAAACTAAACAGGATGGATGGATAAATCTCCTGCTGCAGCTCTTGTACTCTGACAGCCAGCGCCCAAATGTACATGAACACTGATGGCAGCTGGTTGACTACAGTGTCTGTTGGGGCTAAACTTTTCGCCTTGGCTCCTTCGAGAAAAGTTGATTGAATAATTGATTTTCATCAAGCCAGCGGGGCCAACTCATTGTTGGAATTTGTATGATTCCTGTGAATTAGCTGAGATTTTAACAGTGTATGACCAGCCTTACTTTCAAGCATTTTCCACCTACACTCAAAAGCTTGTTGAGATGTGTACTATGCTGTACTGCTTGTGTCTTTCTCCCCCCATGTTCCAAATGTGAATTTGGTATGACTGTTCCATAGTCTGTATTCTTGTATGTGTGTAGGCTGATCTTTTGTTAAGGAATTCAGGGAATTTTGCCCTCTGGATTACAAATGCTTCATTAACACAAATATTTGTTTGTTCAGAGTAGGAATGTCTTTTCCATATGTAGTGAACTGTGTTGGTGTGACTATCTGCACTTCCAAACACAAAAGGCATTTGTATTTGTGCATCGTTTTTCTTAGAAGTTTAACAAACTTCTAGGATAGGCTGTGTTTAAAACCAGCGATATCAGTATTCAGATGCCTTAATGCAGCATATGCCTTGCTTGGTACAAATAGGCACTGTCCACACTTAAAGGACAACTGCACCTTTCTTTTAAAGATCAATATTGTAATCAGCCTAGCACACTTCAACAATATTAATGTTATATTCTTTTTTACAGCATAAACAAAGATCCATGATCTGTCAGATTTAATACTGTTGCTAAAATCTAACAAAAGTATGTCCGCTTATAACATCAATAATAGACCATCCAGGCTCTTGTGAATGAACAAGTACACAGGAAGTACTGTTCTGTACTCTACAAGTCCCAGCATTCAAAGCACCTGACAAACCTCACTTCTTCTACTGTGCCTTCCACATCCTTTTCCACATCCAGTGTTCACTGTGCTCCCATATCCCAAGTGAAACAATCTTCTGTTTAATCCCACACTGCTGTAAAAATGCTCACCTACCTGTGGGGTCCAAAAACTCAAATACAGGTGAAACTCGAATAATTAGAATATCGTGCAAAGTTCATTTATTTCAGTAATGCAACTTAAAAGGTGAAACTAATATATGAGATAGACTCATTACATGCAAAGCAAGATAGTTCAAGCCGTGATTTGTCATAATTGTGATGATTATGGCTTACAGCTCATGAAAACCCCAAGAACCCCAAATCCACAACCTCAAAAAAGTAGATTATTACATGCAATCAATAAAACAAGGATTGTACATAGAACAATATCGGACCTCTGAAAAGTACAAGCATGCATATGTACTCAGTACTTGGTTTGGGCCCCTTTTGCAGCACTTACTGCAATTACTTTTGCACGATATTCTAATTATTCGAGTTTCACCTGTACACTGCCTGGCCCAAAAAAAAGATTGGATCACCTTTAGCTTTGATTATGGCATGCATTCGCCGTGGCATTGTTTCCATAGGCTTATGCAACGTCACAACATTTATTTCCGCCTAGAGTTGCATTAATTTTCCACCAAGATCTTGTAGTGAGGATGGGAGAGTCTTTCCTAGCACATCCCAGAGATTCTCGATGGGGTTAAGGTTTGGACTCTGTGGTGGCCAGTCTATGTGGGAAAATGATGTCTCATGCTCCATGAACCACTCTTTCATAATTTGAACCCCATGAATCCTGACATTTACATCTTGGAATAGGCCCATGCCATCACGGAGGAAAAAAAAAACATTGATGGAAAAACCTGGTTCAGTATATTTACCATTCAGTATATTTAGGTAGGCAGCTGATCTTATTTTTGGGCACATAATGTTGCTGAACCTAGACCTATTATCCAGTGGAAGGCTCTGTCCTATTTGCTGAGCTACATCCAGGTGGTGACTTTTTTTTGGCCGGACAGTGTATATTAATATGGTCAAATGTGCTCTTACATACAAGTATTACATATATGTAATACATACATGTACGTCGTTTACCTGCCAAAGAGTTTGTTTCTGCCCATCAAACCCTGATAATTTAACTGCCATGCAGCAGAGCCAAGCTGATGACACCACCTTACTGCCCCCTGCTTGTGATTGGACAATGAATGGGCAGTGACAGTCTGAAGAGTTCATATCTCTCGTCTGTCTACCTGTTGTCATGTTCTTTGCCATGTGCATGCAATACAATTAACTGGCTTATAGTAATGGCCCTCTCTTTCTCAGTCTAAAATCTACTGTATAAGGGATTATAAGAGGCTGCTACCAATGTCAAATTTCAGTACTTATATCAGTATCAGTTGCATTTAAAAGTACATTTAGTTATTTAGTAATGCATTCATAACTACATGATTAGTATTTTGGATGTCTACCCACAGTTCAGCTTTTATTATTGACTGCAACAGCCATAATTGTTAATTGATGCATTGTCACACTGTGCATGATTATAATAGAACATAAATATTTCACATCAAATCGATTGGGGAGATATGTCTGTATTCACGGCACCAGGAGCTACAGCTACTGCCTTTTTCTGTACTTGTGAATGCATGGACAGAAAGCACTATACCAGCATGTAGGCACGAAATGGGGGTAAGTTTCTGCACGCAGATGTCTCGTGTTTGGAAATGTACCCCTGTGATCATGCACATACAAATGCTGATACCAGCAATTGCAGGTTTACTCACAGGTACGGTGTTTTCTATCCATACATGCGTAGGGACAGAAAAACACTGCAAATGCAAGTGTATTTTGCACTGTATGCAAATGCACCTGTATTTGCTCTCGAATACACCCGCCTGCATGAATGTTCATCCAGTGGCCTGGGGGCGCACGGAGCAGCATGGTATACAAGTGATTGGGCGGCTCTACAGCCGCCGGAACGCTTGTATGTAAACAGCCATTGCTGGCTGTTTCAAATCTTTACAGTTTTGTTGCGCATGAGCATGGACGGGCACCAGGATGTTTTAAAACGCCCACCTGCATCTAGAAAGCTCCCATCTGGCCGGTTATGTACAGGCTTACACCCAGGTACCGTGTTTTCTGTCCATACAAACACTACAAATACAGGCATATTATTACTCATTTTTTTTGGGGTAAAATATAAAAGATGGGGTCACGTCAGGTAAATAGACACCAAACACGTCAAGCTGTAAAATTGTGCACACCCTCGAAATAAAATAAAAAAACTACCATACCCCAAATTTTGACAGTTTTGGTGAGCACGAGTGGGCGTTTTAAAACGCCCACCCGCATCTAGAAAGCTCCCGTCTGGCCGTTTATGTATGACTGGCAGATGGCAAATAGTTAACTACAGTCCTACAGGGTTATTCACAAAAGGGTGAAGAGTTTGAAGAAGGCAGGAGAAGTGAACAATCTAGGACAACACAGCTGATTTGGAAACATTCTTCAATTTAGCTCACTTTTCACCTTAGCTATGTTGTCCATTTCTTGTTCACTTCTTCTTCAGTATGTCTCTATAATGTATGCACATATCCCAAGTCACATGCTCATGCTATAATGCCTTCCTTTGACTTCTACGACAAGACTCATCAGTGATGTAGGGGTTGAAAAAAAACAACTATTGCATGCAGTAGGGAACACAGACATCCAACACTCCTGGAACTGTTGAATGGTGAAGGTCATACACTGCTGACTTTTCAATCTGTGGGTCAAAAGTCAATTTTTCCATCAACTTTTGTTGAAGGCGCAGGGCCGAAAATTGTCAGCCGTACAGTGACTGCAGTCGGTCAGCTGATAGAAAAGCTTGGCAGGGGATATTCCCCTATCCACCTGAAGCTGAATGAAAAAAACGCCTAGTATATGGCCAGCTACAGCACTGAAATGGAGGGAAGATAAGAAACACAGGCCAACGTTTTGATTTGTTTGGAGACCTGACAGGTTCTTTTTATTGATAGTATGTTGTAAATGGCACTCGTGATAGCATTGTTGTGTCTTTCCAATCATTAAACTTTTTTTACTTTTAATTCTACCCTATATTGCTATCTTTCCACTTTTAGTGATCTTTTCCACTATCTTTCCTTTTAGTGATGTACGGCTTTTTTTGCTAGTGCTTTTGGAAAGAGCTGTGTCCTTCTGTAGGCTCTAGTTACACCTATGCATACATTAATGTACACCTTCTCTTGCATTGATGCCTTGTGCCTTAAGCAGCCCATTCATTTTGAATGGGCCCTTAATAAGCTTCAACACATGATGCTACACCTGCGCACCATGTGGGGCACAAATGTATTCACCCACTTGGAGGAGACCTTTGCAAGCATGCATTAATGCACATTTATTTCCTAGACATTTTGCAGTTATTGAATACTTAAATGCTGAGACTACACTTCTGCTTTAAATATTTGATGTATAGTATATCTTATAATGCAAGAGCCTATTTATATAGTTGTTCTGACTACACAGGAAAAGGGCTCCCTCATCATGAATGATAAAAATCAATTTGTAGACAATTTATACAAACTCTAATCCTTTTCTTTAAGTGAGGCATTTGTCCTTGTATAGCCATGTAGTGCACAGCAAAGATCAATGTAGTATCAGTGATTAATGTGGTAGGGGAATGTATGTAGCAGGCAAAGCTTTCAGGAAGTACATCAGTTGTAAGAATTCTTTGTCTTTTGGCAAGTAAAGACATTTAACAATGACCTTCTTCATTAGGTAGACGGTAAGTCACATATTTAAAAAAATGCTGACAGGTAGAGTTTTTATGCCAGAAGAGACTCTGTATGTGTCTTCTGTCATATTTGCTTTTCTCTGCCTGTTAAAGTGTGTGTACACTGAGCCGTGCATGTGCAGCTCAGTGCACAATCTCGGCAAGGTCCTGTGCCAAGATGAAGTAATCCCCATGCGCCTACCTGGGAGTTACATCATTCTCACCTGACCAATCAAGAGGATGAAGAAGCTGAAACTAGGAGAAGAATGTGTAGAAGGTTGAAGCTCCAGCAAAGAAGGAGAGTGCTGACATTGTAGGGCTGGAGGAAATAGTTGGCAAAGGTAAGTCAGCCATTATGTGTTAAAATTAAAATTTAAAAACCGAAACAAAACCGAAATAAAAATAATTGTCAGGCCGAAACCGATACTAAATTTTGATTTTTTCACATTTTTCAAATATTTTATTTTTATTTATTTTTTATAAACGTTTAAATGTTTTAATATTTATTTTTATTTATTTATTCATTCTTTATTAAATATT
>NW_017306503.1:886068-894586 GCF_000935625.1 Nanorana parkeri
TATTCATTCTTTATTAAATATTACTATTTTTTACTTTACTTTTAGGGGCTTTGGGGAAATTATTAGGGGTCTAAACAGACCCCTGATATTTCCCTTTTAAAATAGAAAAAGAGATTGAGAACACAGTCCTCAATCTCTTTTTCTGTATCCTCTGTTATCAATGAACAGGAGTCCTCTATAAGTGTTCCTGTTCATTGAAAACTTGAGAATATAGTATGATTACTATAACCACAATCATGAATGAACAGGAGGTGATATAGATCACTCCCATTCATTCATAATTGAGCATATAGTCCACATACCATATCCTCAATTATGTACAAACACTGATCGCTGAGTGTTTGTAGCCTGCTCTGACACACTGTCACAGGAGGCTGAGTGAGCGGTGTGATAGGAGAGCCCAGCCTCCTGTGACAGCGCTGTCTCCGCCCCCCACACAGCTCTGCCGCACTGTGATAGGCGGCCGAGCGGTGTGGGAGGAGAGACACCGGCCGCTCGCAGCGCTCTCCTCACGCAGCGCTCGTCGGCACTGCCGTCACTTTCTCTCCTCCCCGCTGGGACATAGAGCAGCGCCCAGTGGGGAGGAGAAAAACCTGGGATGTGCAGATGTATTGGCAGGAAAATGGCACTTTCTGCATTTAGCCAAAATTGCAATTTTCGGCCGATATGTTTCGGCGGCCGATATATCGGTGCATCCCTAGTTAAAATGCTTACTTGCATACTAGCACATTATGACAAACACCTCCTGGGCGCCCAAAATGTTAATTTCGTGTTGGAGGTTTACTACTACTTTAGCTGCTTAACTGAACATTTATCTTGTTTAATAAATGCACATTTATAGAAATATATGCATGACTGTTAATGTTTTATCAACTATAGAACAAAGATTTACTATTTGTGTACAGGCAACTGTTATAGCTATTTCTGATGAAGAAAGAGGGAAATGTTCTGTCACCCTAACACACTTTCTGCTCTTGGGTGACAATGCTGGTCCTCTATTGATACAGTACAGTGAGTGAGCTTTGTAACCCTAGGACAGGTGTTACTAGCAAGATCGCCAGGTGAAAATATAAGAAAAAAAGAAACTAATGCAGCCACCAGTGCTAAGGACTGTTAAAGGCCATTTCCACCTTTGTGGAGGTATTTCTAAAAAAATCCCATATGCTATCAAATGCACACTGAATATGGGGCAGGCATATGCAGTTGCTGTATGTGAACACAGAAACATCCGTGGTTTTTTTTTGTTAACTGTCCTCTTCATGGCTCCTTTGAAATAGCCGCCTCTGTGCTCTACAAGCACTCTATGTAAATTAACACTCTTCTGAGCCCTCTCCCCCCATTTATAGTGGCAACCCCCCCCACCCCCCCCCCCCCCGCCACTACTCGCCCCGCAAAAACAACCTCTCTGGACAGCATACTGTGACCTGAAAAGGCAGAGCTGGTGTGCAGTTATCTTGTTACAATGACTCACACACAGGTAGGGGATCAGCTGCTTTACAATCCAACCTCAGTGTCAGACTGAGTTTTTATTTGTAGGACTCGTCCCTACTAAAAAGTCCATAACATTTATTAAAAGCCAGCAATGTGAGTCATGAAAATGTGCACACATACATCACACATCTACATTACCACAATAAATGCTAATCACATACAAAGCTGGAAATAGACTTTAAGCTACAATATATTATATATTTGTTCTTGGTTTAGATACCATTTAAGGACTTTGATTTTTATACAATGACTAATTGTTAGCTAAGAAAGGTCATTTTTTAAACTTAAATCAAATAATAAAATTGTGGATGGACTTTTAAGGCTGTCAGATATTTGCCGACTTATGAAATGTCTGGAAGATGCAGTCATATGAAGATTCCATATGTGTGTATCCATAGTTCTCATGTGGCACCTTCTGTTGCCCTCGCCTGAAATTAGTTCTCAGCACTAGTGCAGAATGCCCATATCTCTCATATCTGTTATTGTTTATGTGATAAGCTACTTGAATAAAGCACAACCTGTTTATTGATAGCATGTGCATTTGTATAAGATGTTTTACTGCATAATGTAAGACGGCACATGGACACAACAGGATCCAAGCAACAAAAGATCTTTTTTATAAAAGGTATTTTCACAACCATGCACAATAATTCGGCTGAATGTGCACTGAGCATATTTTCCCGGTGCTGCGTTTATCTGTGGGAAACAACAGTCTGGAACTGTTAAAATCTCTTACGGTGAATACATTTTTCATCTGAGCCTTTTTGATCAGTGCAAGAGGTTGCAGAGTTTCCACAGACATAATGGGAAGAATTTATCAAAACTGGAAGAGACAAAATCTGGAGCAGCTGTGCATGGAAGCCAATCAGCTTCTTTCTTTTCTCTCTTCAGTTTGTTCAGTTAAGATTTGAAAATGAAAGAGAAGACAATTGGTTGCCATGCACTGCTACTCCAGATTTTGTCTGCCCCAGTTTTGATAAATTCCGTTCAATGTGATTGCCAGATTAGACAAAATACATATATGTTGATGGGTCGTCTAAAAATCTCTTTGGATATCAAGAAAAAATATAACCATCAAGCAGTGCTAACTTTCCCTCTCTTTTTACATCAGATGAACACAACGATGTACAGAAGAAGACCTTTACCAAATGGATAAATGCTCGCTTTTCGAAGGTAAGAAAATTAGATTGTAAGCTTTCTATTTCATCTAAAAACCAAAGAATGATTGTTATTATACCTAAACAAACTAGTACCGGGTGGGTGTTCTATTGTCAAAACCAATGTCATGTTATGTTTATTTGTTTCCATTTTTGTCAATCCCCCCAAAAAAAATCATGGTGCTGCTGTATGTTTCTGTAGTAAGGATTATGTTGTGTATGTCTCTCTTTAGTTATTTTTGGAATACAATCTTGTATAAACGGTGTCTGACATAATTGTCACCTGTTAAAGTTATTTGAACATTTATTGGTCTTTAAAATGCCAGATCTTACACCTCTAATATATGTATAGCATTTTACAAGATGCTTATAATAAAATATAATTCTTGTCTTGCTGTCCCAAGTTATCCTTACCATTGTGGATGGCAGGAGGAAGCTTACCACAGACATAAAGTAGAGTCATAAAGCCGTTAGCTATGGTATACAGTATGCACATTAATTTTCATTTATTCATTTAACAAAATCACAGGATTTTTGCAGCTATACAATGTCCAGCCAGATTTTTTTCTTGGTTATAAATAGAGTGAGGGAGGGTTAGTACACCTGTCAATTTTATACTGCTATTTCGGGCATTTTCACTCATTTCCTGCTGACAGTATTTTACCAGACAGAAAGTGATGAGAAAACCTGTTTTTTAGTTGGGGACGGCTAGAACCCCTGTAAAATTTTATGTTTGTGTCCCTGTGTTTTAGATTTTCCCTCAATATCTGTCTGGTAAAATCCTTATCAGCAGGACAGGAATCGAGGGGTCAAATCTCTCTAATGGAGCTAGGGATATCAATAAAAACTCAGCAGCATTTTTCATCTTTCCCATCCACACTATCCAAAACTAGAAAAAGGTTTTTGGCTTGACAAACACCAATCCTTTTACCGCTGGTGTGAGCTAGCCCTTTAAGATGTCATAAGGCTCCTGATCTTTGCTGTGTGACTAGGAGCTGTTAGGGCAACACCGCCAACCATGCTGGGAGCACAGCAGCAGAGTATAAAGCCCACCTCCATGGTGCAACATACTGTATGTATGCAAACGGCTGTGATGGGGTTGAGATTGTATTATTTTCCCTTTGCTCTGCAGGCATAGACTTGAGTTTTGTGTTCAGGTTTTACCTAGTTAAAGAATAATAATTTATGTAAGTCTATGAGCTACTCAAATGCTGACCCAATGGGTTCAATAGTATTTGCTAGACATGTGCACTGCCAAAAAATTTGTTTCGTTTCGTTTTAAATTCGGATTTGTGTTATTTCGTTTTTCAGGATTCGGGTGTGAAAGTCAATTCGGATTCGGAATTCGGATTCGGACGAAATTCGGTAGCGTTAGTACGAACGTTCGTTTCGTTTTCTGTTCTTATTCGTTTCTTATTCGTTTCTTATTCGTTTCTTATTCTTATTCGTTCGTTTGCAGCAAAAGTGACATTTGAGGGGGAAAAAATATTTTTCTCCTTCTCTAATGTCACTTTGCTCCAACGAACGAAACGAATAAGAAACGAATAAGAAACGAATAAGAACAGAAAACGAAACGAACGTTCGTGCGAACGCTACCGAATTTCGGAAATGGAAATTCGGATTCGTTTGCATTCGTTATGTCTGTAATTCGGAATTCGGATACATCCGAATTCACGAAAATTCGTCCGAATTTCGATTCGGAACGAAACGAATCGCACATGTCTAGTATTTGCACTATACTTAGTTGTGCTTTAGAATATTGCCTATCAAATAAAATCTAAACAATGGCTCTGTGAGCATGGTATACCCTGTTTTTTTAATGTTTGCTTATGTGTTCAATACTTATACAAATAAAACTGCAGTTAAACAGGTGCTTTGTACAACGTTGTAAATGGAAGTTATGACTATATGCCATTCCCAAGTCACAGGAATTTCCTGGGGATACAATTGTCATGCTATGTACAGCTCCCACACCCAGAAACAACGTTAAAACAACATGAAGTTTTTCTTAAAGATAGTTTATTGGCTTGGTCCAAATATTTGTTTTAGTGTAAAAGAAGAACTTCAGTGTAACCAAACACTTTTGCTTAGCCATGTATGGCATACCTATCTTGACACTTTAACAAACTGAAAATAAAAATAGTTTTGTGTGTTAATTCAAAACTACTCTGGACGTACTAATATGTAGATTGGTAAATCTACCTTAACATTTAGTGCATTATATTCTGTAACATTTCTTTATAATCTATTGAGGGACACAGGAATGTAGTAATTTTAAGACATTTGGGTTATACTACTGCCTTCAGGAGGTTTGAACACTGGCAAACAAACATAAAGCCATCCTCTCATATAGCCCCGCCTCCAGCCATCATGTCTCAGTTTTGTGCCAGTGTCCTAGGTGGTTGGATGTCTTTTCCTCAACTCTGTTGAGAAAAACTCTTAACTATATTTTTTACCAACCTTTTTTATTTTTCCTTCAACCCAAATACTCCGTAAATATGGTTGTCTTCAGTGACTTCAATCAAGTCTTCAAATCATACTGCTTGAGCTAGTCTCTACAAAGCCATATCTTGTCCCTGCTGGATTTAAAAATTGTGGAGTTTATATATTTATTACAGGCATTTTTATATACATCAGTCCCTGCCCTCAAGGAGCTTCTAATCTAAGGGTTATTGTGGAACGTGAGCTTCAGGCACTGGGCTCTGTGCAGTGGTGCTTTACAGATCTCTGCATACTGTGTTAGTTAGCGCTATTATGACTGCAAAGACCTTCCCACTACACTTGGGGTGTAAAACAGTACTCTATGAGGACTGGAAACAACCTGTGGAGTCATGGCTCTCTCCTCAAAATGTGAATGAGCGTTTTCACTTTGAGGGCGCATTCAAATCAGTGCGGTAAATTAATTGCATGGTTCCGAATGTTGATTGTTAGTTGAGGTCCATGCTTCATTCAGTTATGAGTTTCTTCCCAGTGGTTATTACCTGTCTTCTTCTGATCCTCGGTGCCTTTTTTTGGTAGTGACAATCTTAATACTGGCTTAAACACTTCTTCATCTAGCTATCATTCAGACGTTGTTTTCTTCAGATACTCTTATAGTAAGATGTCCACATTCATTGGATCTTTCAGTGGCTATGGCCCTCTAACCTGTTGGACTGCTTTTGGACACCCCAAATATCTAAGAATTACTACATCCTTGTGTCCCTCAATAAACAATAAAGAAAATAAGGTTTTTGGACTTACCGTAACATTTTTTCTTGATATTTGGTAAGATACTGGTCCCACACCCTTATGTACTGCTTGCTTGTTATGTATTTTCCTCTACCTTTGCATTGCTATTCACAAAGCACAACCGGTGATGACACCACAGACTGTGCTTTGTGAATGGCACAGCATAAATAATGGGCAGAGCCACAACACCGGAAACTGTTATCTGTAACACAAGCCTCGCTGGTGTTGAGGATTGCCCTTAAGTACAGTGGGAGCCGTATTATCTGGGCAGAGTATGAAGAGCAAATTAAAGAAGCTCGCAAGAGGATAACAACATGATAAAGGCACTTTAGAAGAAATGGGCAAATAGGGACTAAAACTGTATAAGAAGGAAAGGTCCCAAGGTGTTTAAAGAGACTGTTGGAGATGGTCAGAGGTCGCTGGACACCACCAGCACTATGAATACTAATGGGGGGGTTGACAGCTCTCAGAGGGAGCTCAGTTGTAATATACACTGAGTGGCCAGATTATTATGACCACCTGACGTTTGTAGGCAAATTAGCTATAATTAGCTATAATTTCGCACTGAAGTTTCTAGAGGGCCAGACCATTATAAATAGGGAAGCAGGTTGTTTACCACGACAGTAGAAGTGATTTTTTTCTGAAGATATGGGTAAACAACACGATTTAACAGCCTTTGAACGGGGGATGATTGTTGGCGCTCAAGCCATGGAGCGAGTATCAGCAAAACAGCAGAATTTGTTAAATGTTCAAGTGCAGCTGTTGTTAAAGTGTTTAAAGACTGGACTGTCAGCCGAGAATCTGGGTCTAAACCTGCGAACGGAGAGTGGCAAGACTGGTACAAGACAACAGAAGGGCAACAGTGCAGTGTCAGATTCCGCGCATCACCTTTCAACATCTCGTCGAGTCACTAGGCGGCCCAACTAAGTCATCTCGTGGAGTCATCTCGTGGCCCAACGAAGTACTGATGGGGTGGTCATAATAATCTGGCAACTCAGTGTACACATATTGCTTGCACAGCACAGAGATGGCCATTTCCATGAGGATATGAAGAGGAAAGCTAACAAAAAATTTAAGTTTCTGTATTCATCTACAGCAACTGCATATGCCTGCTTCATGTCCGCTTGGTGTACATTGCTGGCATATGTTTTTTAAAAATACCCCCGCAAAGGTGGAAATGGACTTTAAGGAGACCTTGTCACCAACTTTTGCGGAGTGTCTAATTACTCTCTTTGCTGGCCTAGCTTCTCTGCCCCTACCCCTCACCTCCTTACATAACCCTTTGTTAGCAGACAAGGAAAGAAGCTAAGGAGAATACTATAGATTGTGACTTAAGTGACTGTTCTACGTCTGATGGAGCTGCTGACATCATATCCAGGACGGCTGCTCCCAGGTCTTAGGGCTTTTTAGATATCTACAAAAGGGAAGCTTTTACAGGTAAATAACATGTGAAAATTTGTTAACTGCAAAGCTCTCTTTAATGAACTGCAGGAAAACCAATGAATTGCCAGGATGAATAACTGAAGTACTCGGCAGATGGACTGTACTTCTTGTATGCATTTAAATGTTTAGTATTCAGTTTTGACTGGTGACTACCTTAAAATGCCTTTATCGACCATGTACACAAAGTCCACTATTTATAGGCCTTAGGATAAAGCCTTGAGAACTATACCAAACCTTTCCTCATTGTTTTTTTTGTGAAAAACAACAGCTCCACTAACAGAGACATTTTTGTCAAAGGGCCAACATCAAATAAATAGTGCAAAACATCCTGTATTTACTCTGTGTAAGAGCCAGCTGGACAGTTTATAAGTGGTTCAGTATCTACTGCTTTTACATTTGAGTGATCCATCTTACCAGTACAGGTGCATGAACTGGAATCACTGAAAGTTTTTTCATTTATGATGAAGGGAACCTGTCAGGATACAAATACAGAATCTGCCATTGCCAACATTGTTTTTAAATGTGCAAGTTCCAGGGCTATCAGCGTCCACTTTTCTGCATTATGAAAAGCTGAACCGTAGGCAGATACAAAAGACAAAAATTAACACAGTTCTCTATTTTTTAATACGTAAAATACGTTAAATGTATTTTTAATGCAAGCAGTATACATGATTTTACCTTGTATCAACCTCTTGCAGACCCTGTACAGCAGAGCTTAGAGTGAGAAAGGAACAAGGAGCACAAGGAGCCAATCAGTTCATGTGCTGGCAAGGAGCGTGGCAATAGTAGCAGTGAGCAAAATGACAGTTAGATGAGCTCATCACTGTTCTGATTCTCCTTCACTGTCCACTCACAGGCTAGGGGTGGGTACATGGCCACCTTGGCTCATAGCAAGTTGGTTTAATGCCTCTCTCTGGGGGGATCCATTAACTCCCCTTGTAGTGGGGCTACCCCTGCATGGCAAGGATTCACTGCTCGTTTATGTCTAGGGGACTGGTGTAAAGCAGTTTTACTTATCTGCTCCCTACTCCTGCTGACTCAAGGAGCTGCTCCCACAGCCCTAACCCACAGTCAGGTCCCTGGCTCACTATTTAGTTAAGTAAAAATGAAAAAAAACAAGTCAACAGACCCACTCATATATTTCTTTCATTTGAGTTTACTAATTTATAGTGCTAGTATATGTATGTATATATATATAT
>NW_017306503.1:894759-943507 GCF_000935625.1 Nanorana parkeri
TATATATATATATTTTTCATCTCAATATTTATTTATTAAAGTCAAGTCATGTAATACAGCAAGATGACATTTGGTAATAAAAATACTCACAGGTGTATGAAACATTAACCAGTCAGTAGTGTTAACAGTAAAAGAAACATACATAGATTATTATGCCGTATCAAGCTAAGTATTTATAGTGCTAGTATATTTAATTGTAAATTGAAATCATTGGTGTCCCAGACGGAGAAAATGGTGGTCAACATCACCAGAACTAATGTGCCCATTGGAAGATTTCTCCTCTATTCCTGTTCTGGTGACTACTTAAAATTTGGGATTTACTTTTACTCTTGATGATAATGGTCACTAGAACATACTGTATAGTGAGGGTGGATCTTATTAATGAGGGAAACATACAAAAATAAAATCATTGCTTTAGTTTCACTTTAGGCTACAATCTCGGCCTAGTACAGTATCACTGGTTTGAAGCCAGGATATAGCTGAATATGTCAACTGTTTTTGCTTTTGTACAGTATATACTTTTTTTGTGGTTCCTTAGTTACAAAACCTGTTTGCTTTCATTAACCAGTTGACATCCGCGGTGTTAAACCCCCTTCCCATCCAGGCCATTTTTCAGTATTCAGCGCTGCGGTACTTTGACTGACATTTATTCCGTCATGCAGCGCTGTACTGAAATGAATTTTATACCCTTTTTTGGGGACAGATAGAGCTTTCTTTTGGTGGTATTTATTCACCACTGGGGGTTTTATTTTTTTACTATATTAAGGAAAAATTACCGAAATAAAAAAAAAAAACAGTTTCCCCTATATTAAATGATAAAACATTTATTATTACCCAATTTTTTGGTAAAATATAAAAGATGGGGTCACGTCGGGTAAAAAGACACTAAACATGTCAAGCTTTAAAATTGCGTGCACGCACGAAACCTCAAAAAACGATAATACCCAAAATTGGCCCTAGGCGACGCTTTAAAAGCTGTTACCGCTCATCAGTTTAGTGTTATCAGTGATTGATGGCCCTAAAATGATTGCTCTCACTGCGACGTTCGCGGCGATATGTAACATGTGTAGCGCAATTGTAATTTTTGCGCGCTGGGGCACCGGACGCGTATTTACGTTTATAGGCGCGTAAAGGCGGGCTATGGACCCGCCGATCGCCTATATGTGAAACACCCGGTAACGGGTGTGTGCATTTAGCGGGTCTTTTCTGCCCGTGCGTGCCCGCTAGGGGGCGCGCGCGAGCAGAAAAAAATTGCCGTCTGGAGACGGCAACCCGCAGATGCTGCAGTGCCGTCCGTCCGTTTTTTTACTACGGGCGGACGGCAAGAGGTTAATAAGCAGTGCATTTTGCTAGCATGTATTTGTTGAAAATAATGACAGAGCCAGTATGATAGATCAAAGATGAGCAGGTCTCTAATTATTAATCGTATTTTGTAGCTGTTTTTGCAGATGTGCTGCACATACAGTTTTCTGTCTGTATCTGAGTAGTAAAAGGACATCTGCAAATGACCTACTCCTGGAACAACTTAAATATTTGAACAAACAAGCTTATCTAACAAACAGTTCTAATGGCATTGAGGGATTACAAAGTGCACTAACCTCTGCCAGCCAAAGACGTATACTTTTTTCATCATTATTTAGCAGGCAGAACTATAAGAGATGATGTCTTACTGGTTGCTGGGAATTTCTTAAGTTTGCACATTGTTCTTTAACCCCTTCGTGACGGGAGACGTACACTGTACGTCCAGCCACAAAGGGACCAAATGACTCGTCACGTACACTGTACGTGACGAGTTATTTGCTGCACTAGAAGGCTGCTAACCGCTGAGAATCAGCGGTTACCTTTCAGTAATAGATGTCTAACTATCTAGAGATCCATTACTGAAAGGGTTAACCTTTTTCAGACACCCGATACCTTAATATCGGGTGTCTGAGAGTCACAGCAAAGCAGACACACATGTCGGCTTTTGCCGGCATTCTGACAGCTCGTATAGATCGAGAGATATCTCTCTCAAGCTATACTGGCTTTTTTTTTTTTTATCTTTTGACTTTCAAGAATAGATACAAAATGTTATGTATTAGACACATAATGTATCTATTCTTGAAAGTAGAATGTTTAAGTTTTCTGAAACATTCACTGACAGCTGAATCCTGAACTGCTGCAGGATCAGTGTCACTAACTTATTATCGGCTGTTCTGAAGTTTGAAGCAGCCTGATAATAAAAAAAAATGTATTAATTTATCAAGCAGTAATAGTGAGATTAATTCACAATGACTGCCTGATATAATTAAATAAATAAAATTTGTCAGTATAAAAAAAGTGAAAAGTGTAAATAAATTAAAAAAAATAGTGAAAAGTGTAAAAAAATTAAAAATAAGGGACAAATAAATGAATGTATGTATTGCAATTTTTTTTTAGCTGTGCTGGTTTTTTTAAAAAAAAATACTACAAATCAAAACTGGGAAAAAAAGTTTTTTTTTACGTTTTTTCCTCTTTTTTTAATTTGTATTTGTCCTAAGTGAGGCGTTAGACACACATATGTGATATAAATATATAGCCCTATCTGTCCTCTAAAAAACAATATATAATATGTGTGGGTGCACTTTGTAAGAAAGTATATTACTGACGTGGAAGAATCACACAGCAAAAATGTCAAAAGTGTGTCAGTCATTTACGAACAGAAACCAAAAACAAGCTCAGTCATGAAGGGGTTAATTTATAAACCCAACAGTGTTTGAAGATGTCAGTGTAATAGTACAGTACTGCTGGTGCATGTTCTTTAATCAATATTGTGGCCACATGCAATAATTCTACCTATCATTATTACATGGTAGTTGTCACAAATTTAGCTAAAGAGAAAGTCAGCCACAAGTGAATTACTGATGTAGAATTGATGACTTCACAAATGAGTAGTTTGATTGTGGTTTGTCCTTACAGTACCCTAAACTCATGTTGTACCATTTACCAGTGTGAGAATGTCCTTTCCTAAAAAGAAATCCTGAAATGTGATCATTTGAAACAGGTTCATGCTTTTTAAGCCCTGGTTCACACCTAAGCGTATTGCATATGCGCGTCTGTCGCGCGTTTTTTTACCGCGATAGGCGGTAAAAAAAATTGCGCGACAAACGCGTGTTTCTGAGGGCTACTTGGCTGTAGCCCAATGGAAACGCGCAACAAAAACGGCCCAAAGTAGTACATGTACCTTTTCAGGCGTGGGCCGTTTTGTAGCGCGTTAGGGACGGGCTGAAATACGCCAAGGTGTAAACCAGACCCATTGAATACAATGGGATTTAGATGTTTGAGCGTTTTGTAGAGCGTTCGTCGAGCGTAGAACGCGCTACAACACGTTCAGGTGTGAACGAGGGCTTAAAGTTGTGTCTGAGAGTAAAGTTTTATATTAGCATGGCTTTAAATATCTATTGCACGACACATTATGCACACGCCAGAGTTAAAAGAGTAATTTTTAGGTAAACTGATAAGGTTTTTAATGCATTACCTATTTATATTTTTGAGGATTGTCGTTTTACACTGTTTCATAAGAGTATACAGTATAGATGCTAGTTATATTTGGTATTTAATAACCGCAAAAAGTGTAATATTTTATATTCAATAATGCTTAATAATACATGTGGAGATTGTGTTGTGCTTTAGTGCGCTAAAAATAATGGGGGGAATTTATCAAAACTGGAGCAGACAAAATCTGAAGCAGCTGTGCACAGCAACCAATCAGCTTCTCTCTTCAGTTTGTTCAGTTAAAGCTGGCCATGCACCTATAGATTATCTGAAGAATTTATATGGTCAGATGGAAAAAGTGCAACAGATTCCTCCATCTAAACTGTGTGGTTGGAGGAATCTTCCACAGGGCCCTGCTTCAGTATCTTCCTAGTCGGCCCCGCTGGCTCTCAATATACCTGAACAATGCCTGCATCCAATCAGATTGTTCAGGTATTTTTTGGTCACACTGGAGTGTGCGGATCAAACCACTTTAATACAAGTAAAAGGTGAAATTGCACTTACAATGAAGTGACTTGATCAGGACATATCATCCAGAAGCATTAGAGATGTCCCATAGGGAGGTGGACACGGAGAAAAACACAAAGACGACCCACACTGGTGCAGGAGGGGGACCAAACCTGTATCCTTGGTTATAATAGTACCTCCACTGTAAACTGACACTTTTCGGGGCCATGCCCCTTCTTTATAGTGTACCCTATCCATTGCACACTGTTTCCGCTACACAGAGTTTGCAAGGACATTCAGAGCTGTCTTGGCACCAGTGGAACATAGTAGAATAATTTAAAGATTTTATTGTTTACCTTCTTGTCCATGTGACAGGTTTGACAGAAAAGGAAATGGGGGAATATCTTCGGTGGGGACACAGGCAGCCTTTGAAACCTGTGAAAAAATGTTCATGGCTTGAATTTGTTCAGCAGTTATAATCTTGATGGGACTGTTTGAAAAAGATACCTTTATGTTTACCAATGCTTAATGATAACTACCTGGTCCTACATTTTGGGGGTTATTCACTAAAGAGCTGAAGAATCCAGCCGTAGCTTTGGCTGATCCTTTGGCTCGCTTCTGCTACCCCTGCCCTTCGGTTCAGTCGAACTGAAGGGCTGCTTTATGGGCTATTCACAATAGCCTGTACAGCAGCTGAAGGCAGCCTAACGGCTCAGCCGAGCCGAACGCATATACTTCAGCTGCAGCGACACCCGAAGTGTGGAGAAAGGTTGGCTGAAGCCGACTGATCTCCACGCAAATGGCAGCTGGGGACGCTGATATGTAATTAAACAATAACAACTGGGTGGAGCCAGCCGTGACGTCACGGCCAGCTCCGCTGATTTGTTATTCATTGGCCGGGACCTGCTAGAAGACTCTGGCAGGTGCCAGCCAATAGGAAACAGTTGGGTGGAGCTAGCTGTCACCACTAGCTCTGGCCAATTGTTTTTTTTAAGTATTTGTAATTATTTAAAAAAAAATCTTCTCTTTAAAAACATTTTTTTGTTAATCTACCTATTTTTTCACATTTTAAAAAATAAATGTTCAACTTTTTATTTTATTTAACTGTTTTGTTATTCTGCTCACTACCTGGGAGGTACCAAGCAGAATAGCCGAGCCAAATGGTGAGTCGAAGTCCTTCTGCACTTCGGCTCAGCGGCTGACCGAAGGCAGCCGATGTATGGCTGATTTTAGCTGATGTACCATTCTATCTAGTTGGGTTTCAAGAACAGACAGTCATGTATTAGAGGCAGGAGAAAGCAGGTCAGCCCTTAACTAGCCAATATTTGCATATCAGATTACCCAGGCTTGGATAAATTCCAGGAGCCAGGTAGCCAATGCCCCTTAAAAATGACAGGTGGCACCTAACTTTTGAGGTTTTCTCTAGTTGTTGTCAGTAGAGCTGGCTCCTAAATAAGATCCTACTAGCTCCTGTATTAGAGAGACTAGCTCCTGAATTTCATATTAATTTGACCGCCAATGAATTACCCCCAGTTTTGGGGGTCCTGGGAGGCTTGAGAAGGCATTTCAATGGGTACCAGCTTTACCTGTTCTAGAACCTTAGCTATGTGAAAAGGTGCACTTCAAAGACAATCCATGCATTTTTGTACACTTCCAAGAATATGTGGTAAAGTGAATTCTTTGGAAGGTTGTACATTTGATTACCATGTGCAATGAGACACCAGACACATAAACAAAAATGTCCCTGTTGTTTAAAACATTGAAGTAGAATGATTACTGAACCCCAAGTTTTCTTAGCAAATATGCCCTTATGTAAGGAGTCATATTTGCTAAGTGCTGACAGCTTAAAGGAAGCCTGTGCTGAGAGAAATGTGTAAGCTGACATTGATGACATCACCTTCTATAAATGTTAGTTTCCTGGCTTTCAAGCTGATACTTTGGATCCAGAATTCTGATGCACTGACCTAGATTTAGATTCACTGACCTAAGTGCAGATTTATGGTTCTGATCTCACTGGTAACATGCTTGTTCAAGGTCAGTAACTCTAAAAGTGCTGAATTCAGAGAGAGAACACTAGTATTTTCAGCAAGAGGCAAATAATAGCAGCCTCTAGGGATGTTCAGATACCAGTGCCGATACTTGGCATTATCACGAGAACTACCAGGGTTGCAGCGGTGGCAGCAGGGACCTAGCTCTGGCGCTCCACCTCTGTCCTGAAATCATAAGTCTGTATTATTTTTATAAAATTGTCAATTGACAATAAACAAAAATGTATCAGTACTTGTATCTATGAGTACTTGGGCAAGTATCAATACTTGTACTTGGAAAAATGGTATTGATGCATTAGATCTCTACATGTACTTGTACCGAGTACGGTACTTGGTATCCAAACATCCCTAGCAGCCTCCATACATCTATCGGTACAGGTTTCCCTTGAATTGTCCTAAACGTTGCAGTGTTAGTAGCTTGTCCTATTATTACACATCAAGAACTATTAACCACAAGGTAACATGGAAAAGAAGCCTGCGTGCAGTTGTGTACTGACATTCACAAAATGTTTAGTCTGTTAAGACTTTAACACTTGTCACTGAAAAAGATGAATAAAGTGTTTTAGTTTTCTTTATGAGATAAAAAAGGAACTCAGTATTTTCAAGTGAAAGGATGTAAAATGAGGCAGAAATGAGAATACCGACATGTCTACACTCTGGTTTTATCCAGCTTTCCATAAAGTTCAATCCAGAAATAGCCGCACTTCAAGGGTCTTCACTCTTCACTGAAGATAAATATATTTATGGAGCAAATACATACTGTTGTTTCCTCCCCATGCATGTTCAACCTCTAACACGTTTCACCTTTCTGGCTTACTCAAGTAATAACGATTGAATAGAAATAACAAATAAAGTATGTACATTCCTTTGCCAGCTCTGTGGATTCAGTTTAATGTTTATTTAATAAAATATATCAGTAAAAAATATAATCTGTTCCTGGAAAGGCAGGGATCCCAGCCAGGGAGTATATGGTTACTGAACTATCCTTAGTAGGCATAGCAACACCAGAGTTGAACTTTTCATGTTTTAAGAAAAGGAATGCATAGAAGCCAAGAATATATTTCATATTTATTCTCTGAAAGGAATGTGGTGCTTTGCCAGTTTTTTTTATTTTATTTATTATTTCAGTGAGTTTATGGGATAGGCCAAGCAACCCGCAGTATTCCAGCTGTTTCACATCCACATTTGTTCCATAAGGTGGCAGGGCACTCTGGGAATGGACTACATTGAATAAACCCAGGTTTCACAATCACAAGTTGGATTCAAAGTGCTTTGTATATATTACTGTGATGTGAGAATTTGTAATTACTTTTTAAATACTGGGAACGTTTGAAGACAGTGCAAGCAAAGCTGTCAGAAAATTATGTAAACCTTAGTTCATTTTATGTAATTGAGTTAGTCATTTATCATTGTATTCGGTTATTATTGCAAAGTTGACTTGAATATATTAAAGAAGAAATGGTGTGCAGGATACGCCAGCTGCAGGCTGAGTTGACAGAACAGTTCTTTTTTTTTTGCTCAGTTTTCATTGAATTCTGGTGTCAGAACTCTATATAGACTTTCACAGATTTGCTGTGAAGTAAAAGGAAGTAGCATGACATGCATTATTGAAGTAGAACTAAAGCCCAAACTTTTCTTTTACTTTTGGATACAGTAAAGAAGGGTTATAACCCCTCAACCTTTTTTTCATTTTTGACCCATTGGGGAGATTTCCCTTCACTTCCTGTCAGATAGCCACAAAAGAAGTGAGATGAAATACCTCCAAAGTGAAGGAAATCCCTAATGGTCAGCAAAGTTACTAAGTGTCCCCATTGGAATATTTCCCATCTATTCCTGGTCTTAAAAGTTTAGAATTTTCTTTCACTAACAATTGTCACCAGGACACATAGATGGGGACACGGACAGCGGTAAAAACCTGACAGGTGTTCTGATTCCTCTTCAAATAAAAAAAATTTTTTTTGCATAATCCTTATGGAGCGATGGCTACTTCACAACACACACAGGGACCATGGGGAATAAAAGTAGTCACACTCCAGAAGGAAGGACAGTGTCCGCACCAATTCAGAGATGATTTCTACAGCTGAGTGATGCACAAGGTCCATTTTTGTTAATAGTCAAGGTACTTGGATATATTTTTAAGATTTAGGAGAGGGAGAAGGCTTTTCTACAACATCTTAGTAAACATTTTAGATCAACAAGAAAATTAGCCGTAACTTGAACAAAACTGAAGGAATCTCACATCATTAGAGATGACAGAGATTTGGCCACATAGCGTATCCCGTGGAATCTTCCCTGTTTCAAGTATTTTACTGTAGTATTTGATAAACTCCTTAATCAACATGGTTTGAAACATTTTGTAATCATGGACAGTAAAGCTGTCAGGGCCTTGTTGGATTTCATTGAAAACAGGGAGTAAAGCTTGTCATATTTCGGCTGGTTCCTAATGAACTGGACAAAATTCACTCAGTGGAAGCCCCTGTCACCACCCTTCCTTTCGGCCAGGAAATTGAAGGAGCCAGTCCATAAATTTTAAGGTGATTAGTGATGGCAGCTAATTGTTTACTGTGCACGTTGTCTGACAGTGGCACACCTGCTACTGCCAGAATGCAATACCTAGCAGGAGTTTCGACCATCCATGCTATTTAGCATGGGTGGAGTAGACTATTATATTTTTTCTTTCGGTCTGCAGGTTGAACAAAAAATTATAAGTGTGTGGCCAGGTTAAGAAACTCATTGTCTGTGATTGGGTTTTCCATTGCCTCCCTGTAGGTAGCCAAGAGATTTGGAAGACGTGAGTCTCTAAGATAGGATTGAAGGGGAAGGAGAGGTAAAGGATCAGGTCCCGGGGGAGCTGGTTGGGGGAATGAGGGTTATACAGTTTTCTTTAGTTTCTATTTTTAGTTTCTACTGTTTGAATGCAATATTTTCTAAACTTGTGTTCCCTTTTTTTGGGAGATTAAAAAAAATCATAAAAATGTGAAAATATATATTCCATTTTCGTACAGTATAGCTGTAACATAACAGGACCAATAGCAGAATAGAGTTTGTAATTTTTATCTACAGTATCATAAGTAAATAAGGTATTGGCATATTGAAAGACCTATCACTTTTTAAATTGCTTTGGTCCAAAAGGGGAAAACAACTGCTAGCACTGAAGTGGTTACAGGTAAAATAGAATTTTGCCAACAGGAAGGAAAAAGGTTCTTGATGAGATATACAGACACAGTTTCTAACAATTGTAGGGCCTGTCATGTTTCCCCCAGCTGTCAGTGGAAGTGTCTATTCAGGACACATTGTGTTAAGGCTATTGTGTCATCTTGTGTTTTGTGACTGTTCCAGTACATACACACTTTCCATTGTGGGATACAGATTTGCCGTCATGCCAGTTGTTAAGATACTTTTTCCCTAACTTTCTTTTCTTGGTGTAAAGCAGTTGTTACTTTCCTTGTAATGCTGTTGATCAATATGTAAGTGTAGCTGACATGTTGCCCAACTGATTTCAGTATTTGTGCACATGAACAGGTTATCTTCCTGCTCTTTACCTTTGGTTTTATTTTGCCAAAATGTCAGGGGAGAAAAATCGGAGACACACATAAGGACTCATTTAGAAATGTTCCGGCAAGTGTATAACTGGGCGAATGCCGTTCGCACAGTACTAATGCTACCAGATGGCGCTGAGGATCATAGCATTTCCTGTGCTTCTTGGCTCCATAAATCAGCCCCATAGCGTTGTTTGAGGAGAGCTGCACTGTTTGTGTACACCATAGCATGCAAGAATCAGACCTATGGAGAGTTTTGTAACCAGTCATCGTTTGTTCTGTTTGCTCTTCATAAGTGTGTTTACATGTAAACTGTGAATTGTGTGCTTTGAGTGAGAGATTTATTCTTGTTTTGCAGAGTGGAAAAGCTCAAGTAAAGGACCTTTTTACAGATCTCAAAGATGGAAGAAAACTGTTGGATTTGCTTGAAGGCCTCACTGGAACCTCTCTGGTTAGTATCTAATTAATTTGAAATGTTTATTCTAGATTGTTTTTTACAGATAGTAATTTAAATAAATTGTTGCTGTGTGGATGGGACAAATAAAAAACAATTATATTCTATGTGTGCTTTTCCTCACAGTTCTCCTAAGGGTCACTGGAGGACACAAACTAGCGTCCTCCCGTGACCCAAAGCTGATTATACTGCGAGCTACAGCACACGGTATACTGAGGCCGCAGCACCCTGGACGGATCCCGACATTACTGTCGAGATCCACCCAGCTGCGTGATTGACAGCTGGCTCTGCCAATTTAGAGGCAGAGCCAGCTGTACCCGCCCCCTCCCCCGTCCGTTCCGCCAGTCAGCGCTGGAGGATTGGACAGGGGAGGGGGGGGGATCCCTGCAGGGAGCCGTGAGTGACAATCACTGCTCTCTGCAGGGACAGGATCAAGAAGTGAGCGCGCGACAATATGTGTTCGCTCACTTCCCGATCTATTGAGCCGACCTGTGACAGTTTCATTGTCACACGTCGGCTTGAACTATGAGGCTGAGTGATTTTCACTCACCTCATAGTTCTCTTTTAATCCGGTGCAGTACAACTCAGGTAACCATAATATGTGGCAACGGGGATAAAAAAAAATCTCCAGGGTTGGGCCGGATTTCTTTAAAAATAAATAAATAAACTGTGGCAGCGCATGGCAAAGCTTTGTGACACATTGCCATGCGTTGTGATCTTTGTGTTGCAATAAATATATGCCTGTATCATTTTATCACAACACAAACACCAAAACAATTTTTTACATAAGTCGATTATTTACAGTTTTGCATACCTTCATTTTTTTACCTTTTCGCAAAAAGGCGCAATTACAAATTTGCTAATATTTGTTATTTATTAACTCAATACAGTTTTATCTTTTAGATTTAGTCAGAAAATAATTTTTTTGTGCACGGATACTGATTTTGGTGTGTTTTAACAATTGAATTGTGTATTTTTATCGGTTTAATATTAATTTGAGAAACATTTGCGCAATTATCGCAGGGCCTACAAATTTAGTATCACCATCTTTTTATTCTACCGGGCCTGCGCTTTCAGAAAATATATGGTTTGGGGGGTCTTTTACAAACGCTAGCAACGCAGCAGTTGAAAATCAAATCAATAGGAAAAAATTGCAGAAAATTCAAAAATGGCTTGGCCAGCTTATTTGAAAAATGTTCCGGAGGGCTTGGCAGCGAAAGGGTTAAGGAATATAAATGTGCATTTTGATTAGAGCCTGACTGACTTACTGATTGGCCATGTTATGACTCTCATGACTGTTACAGACAGTAACTGTAGCACAATCCATTCTAGACATAATATTTTTTTCAGCCTCATGGTGTAGCCTTGGAGATTGTAGTGCAGCTTGCCCAAGAGTTTATGTTATTGTGGTGAACTAGGATGGGCTTAATTCTGCTGTAAAATGTCCTGCATTGTGAACCTTTCAAAAGGTTTGTTAACCTCCCTGGCGGTATTCCCGAGTCTGGCTCGGGGTGAATTTCCCATACCAGGAGCGGTAAACCCTAGCCAGACTCGGGGCTGCAGAGAAAAGTGACACTTACCTTGTCCCTGCGAGCCCGCGGCGTCCTCTGCTGTACGCGGCCCGAAAACGAAACTAAAAGTCAGATGCTGGCATCTAACTTTTAGGCCCCGTTCACATTGCGCGATTTGCAAATAGCGCGTTTGTCGGGCGATTTGCATTTTGCGCGATATCGCGCAAATGCTTGCATTGAGCAAGCGAGAATCACGGCAAAATCCGTTCCAAAAAGGGTCCTGCTGTAGCGACACACGACCCGCGACAGCAGGACCCTTTGCCCCATTAAGATGCATTGAAGAGCGATATCGCGAACGAATTTACTAAGAATTGCAGGCCTACAATACATTTTTATACAAAAATTGTACCGCTTTTGGTACAAAATTCCTGACATAATCATACCGCCAGGGAGGTTAAAGAAGAATGAGGCTTTAAATAAAACAAACAAACAAACAAACAAAATAATATTTTATTAAAAAAGAAGCAGTGTAGTCCAAAGGAAGGAGCAGCTCCTAAAAGCTGTACACAGTGCTGTTGGAGCAAATAGGAAAATACAGTTGGGTATTTATCATTAGAAAATGCATTTGCAATTTAGCACTGTATGAAGTCCTGTATGCACACTAACCATGGCTGAAGTCTGTATGTGTAATACAGTACACATGCACACTGCAGTACCCTCCACAAAGCACACACTCTGGCTTTTAATTTTTGTTTTTGTTTTTCTTAAAGTCCCATTTAAAGAAGAACTTTGGGATTTCTTTTTTTTAATTAACCCTTGCTAGTGATTAGCCTGATCTACTGAAAGGGTTAAGTTTCTTTAGTAAATCAGGCTAATCAGCCTATGAAATAATGGTTGCCTTCATTGACCTCCCTAGTTTTTCGCAGTCTGTAGGTTTCAAACTAAAGTGAGACAATTAACATTTATATAACAAGTCTCCATACTGTTATTTTAGAAGTTACATTCCTTATAAATGTAAACATCCTAATTCTGTTCTGCAAATTACAATGATGCAAGAGAGGATGCAGTGAGAATAGTTTCATTTTACAAGGAGCAATATTATTTCAAATTCTAAATTGCAAAGTAGCCACCACTCCGAGCTTGAAATTAACACTATCGCAATTAATAATTTCTCATTAATAAATACTATGATGGCAGTGGTTGTGACACATATATTATTGCAACAAAAATGCCATGTGCTTAAACCTTTGGCGTTCGTTTACAGTGTACAAAAAATATTCCAAAAGCTGTACATTGTATTGAAATGATCTGCTATACCAAGCTCACTCTCGTGATAGACTACAATCTCAATGCAAATTAGCAAACTTAACTTGAGCTTGAAGCGGTGGCGACTTTAGGGACCATGGGGAACAAAAGTAGCCCCCCTCCAGAAGGAAGGACGGTGTCAGCATGAATTCAGAGATGATTGGAGGATCTGCAGCCGAGTGATATACAAATAAGTTACATTTTTTAGATTTAACTCCTGAGTTTAGTGTAATTAACTCTTGCAGTGTGGGGGCAGCACTACTGGGAGGGGAGTTTTTTTCCCCCTGGAGGTAGGCTTTAAAGAGGAACTTTACCATATCTTCAAAATAATAATAAACACACCTTTAGAAATGTTTAGTAATGGCAATCTACAAACACATACTTCTAGATAATTGCAGGCTTTGCATTCTTTGCATACCTTAGGCCCCTTTGACATGGGCTGATAGGAGAGGATCCTTGTACAGATTAGTCTTTTAGTCAAAAAGGTCCACTTTAAGACTGTAAACATGTTTGCCCAGTGTTTTGCTTTCAACCACATGCCATGAAGAGCTTTAGGAGAATATTTTACATACATTTAATTAAAAGTGAATATTCCCACATCTACTTCAGTGAATCTGGCTGAGAGCAAATGTGTGTTCATATAAAACACATATTATTGCTCTTGTATTTGTCTAGCCCATATGATGGCTCAGCGGCTTGGACTGCAGAGACATATTGCTGCTTTAATCTCCGTCTTTCCTTATCATGTATCTACACACCAGATTACTTAAGAGACATTTCCTGCTCCTTCCTGCAAGATTGCTAGGGGAGTGCTTTCTGCAAAATGATGAGGGCTTGGTCGACCACATTGAAAATATTTGGCCCAGCTTTATGTATTGTATTCTGTCAGTTCATTTCTAAGTACTTGAATGTAGAATAAATATCTCTAAAGGTTTTCCATTTGATAGGAATGCATATAGCAGGTAGGTTATTTCTACAGCTGGATAGGACAGTTTAGTACCGCCCTCATGATTTATGTTTTAGCTAAATACCAAGCTGTTTAAATCCAATAATTAGAGGAAAATTCTGCTTCTGACCTTTAACACAGATGTAGTGGGTGTACAGCCTTTTTATGTGGTGGTTGCTTCAGTATGCTGGGTGTTGCCTCTCTCCAAAAACACGACATCATTACTAGAGAATGAAATTAGTTAATGTAAAGCTGTCATATAAAATAACATTCGATACTAAAAGAAAGTATACTTTAAAGAGACAGTGAAAGTGTATAAAAGTGAAATGAGAGATGGTCTGAAAGGGTAGGCTGATGAAGGGGATGCCTCCCTCGAAATGCATCCCAACCCTGCGACATCATATCTGGAAGGAACGAAGCTTAGTACACTGTCACTATTCTCCCGCTGCGGACTCTTGCAGTGCTGTTTCCATCCTTTGTCTGATGAGCACATTTCTGCCTTTGGCTAGGGCAGCTTCACCCAGCTAAGGGTTCCCTTGCTGCTTATTATTATTAATACATAGTATTTATATAGCGCCAACAGTTTGCGCAGCGCTTATGACTTTGCCACATTCTGTCATAAGGCCGCATTCTGGGATTCCTGCTGCAACAACCTATGGATTCTTGCTGCAGGAATCCCAGGTGTGCCTGTTCGGATGCAGCCGCTGTGCCTGTCTAAGTTAAAGCAGAACTCCGGGCTACTCCCCAACTGCAAGGGTTAAGTGCTCGTTTTGTTTTAGGAGCTAAAATAACAAAGTTATACTCAGCTGAACTGCGATCCCAACTTACTCTAAAGGTGCCCATACACTGCACGATTATCGTACGATAATCGTATGCGATCGGTTTTTCGTACGATAATCGAGCAGTGTGAACGGAGACGTGCGTCCGTTTCTACTGTACGGTCGCACGTCTTCTGTCGAACCAGCATGTTCGAAAACCAGCTGGGAATCGTACGATTCTCGGCTGGTTAGAACGGTGCTCGGAAGATAAATGCTGAACGGCCCGTTCAGCATTGCGGTCATCGGAAGCCCGCCCCTCAGGGGGGCGGGCTTGCGATGATCGAGAGTGCGATCTGCCTGTCCAAGATAGGCAGATCGTACGTTTTTTTAATCCCTTTACAACCATCGCAAGACTAAAGTCTTGCGATGGTTGTAGAGTGTATGGCCACCTTTAGACAGCTCCCTTCAGCCTCGTTCTGCCTCCTATGGCCTAAAGTCCTATGAGTTATCAAGTTCTATACAGTGTGTAGAACATGTGGACGCCAAGGGACATTACATTGCTGGAGCGGAGGAAGAGACAGGCTGGAAGCAGCGGTGTAAGTGCAAGCTGAGATTGTGGTTCAGGTTAGTATAACTTTCTTATTTTAGCTCCCTTAACAAAGCAATAACTTAACCCCTGCAGTGTGGGGGTAGCCCCACTGCAAGGGTTAAGATTTCATTTACTCGAAGTTCTTCTTTAATGACAGGCTTGGGATGGATGATTGTCCCTGGTTGGGTCTATCATATGTCCAGGGACAATCAACTATCTTAAACCGCAGGTAATCATACCATGTACAATTATATACGCCTGCTGTCACCCTGTCATTATCTTGAAAGAGCACAGAGGGCGCATCTGAACATGGGATTCCATAGGTTCTAGCTGCAGGTATAACCGAACGTTAATAATCCCCGGTATGAATGGGGCCTAATTGTTTGTGAGTGCATCTTTTGTATATATTTCTTAAATAAATCTCATTAGATTTTGTGTGGAGCTCCCACTCCTCCTCTCCTGTTAGAGATGGCTGCACAACCCCCATTCGATCAGTATTAGCTTAATTTGTATTAGTGTCTCAGACTACTTCCACCATTTCTTATCATTATGTTATTATTGTTACTATTGTATGTAAATATTATTTACTATCAGCACTGTTGTTTTATGTACGCACATTTACAATGGACTTTTCCCTGTATCTCTCCCCTTACCTGAGTGTCACGGTTTTTTGAAAGGAAGGTATAACACTTATCAGTACCTCCACCATGGCAACTAATATTTAATCCCTTGCAGAGCAAGAACCACTGCTAGTATAAGATCCTGAAAAGTCTAGTGGCGGTTCTAGCTCTGCAAGAGAGTGAATATTAGTTTCAGCAAAGGCAGTACTGGTAAATATTTTCACTGTACTTTCATACACAGTCATTCTTTGCATTCCTGTATATAATAACAGTATCTTTTTAAGTGGACCGAGCTTCAGATATTTTCACGTTACATTCATGCTATGTGTAAGTGTAATACTTACAGGTACTGTATTTGCTATCTCTTACAGAGATAATCCTACTCAATGCCTTCATCTGATTTTCTCTCTAGAGAAATGGTGCCATATTTTACAGGCACTGTACTTAGTCAGCATCTACGTCTTAGACAGATATGCTGGCTATAGAAGACAAAATCAAGTAAACCCTGGTTCCTATGCAGTTCTGTGCACAAGATTGTCTGACACAGATCAGCCGCTGATGCAGCCTCTGATGTTGTGACCAGGTACAATATGGCAAGACTAAAAAATGCTTTGTCCTTCCGCCAGCAGACTGATGACATCATCTCCGCCTAGGCAAAGTCACATGACTGAAGCTCAAGAACTACATTTTTGAATGAAAATTATACTGTTGTAACATTACAGGAAATTATTTAATAGTTATGCAGACTAAAAAATAGCCAAGATGTCCAATTCAAAGAACCGCTTCATTGAAGCCCTCAAAATTCACTGTTAACTATTTGAGTCCCCAGTGTTATTTTTAAACTAGATGAGAGACCAGCTAGGCATCCCTATGCCATTTCAAAACAACAGCTGGCCTCAGTGGCTTGTTTGGGCCCCTGCCAGTACAAGCGTGGACCGCCAGCTGTCTCTGACAGGCGACATCCAGCATTAAGCCCAGGAGCTGAAACGATCTGGCTTCCAATGCTGCTACAAGTTGCTCCATTGGACGAGTGATGTCACAGCACTTCCTGTGTGTACAGAGGCTGGGACAGAGCTGGAATAGCTATAACGTGTGGGACTGAGACATCGCCAAAATAAATATTTGAACTTTTTTACATGTTAAAGAAGAACTCCAGTTATGCAAAAAGTTAACCCTTTCAGTGGGGCTACCCCTACACTGCAAGGGTTAACTGCTCTTTTTTTTCTCTAGGGCTGGAAAGAAGAAGATACACTAATCTGATCCTCGGTCCTGTGGTGGTGAGTGCTCACCTCTCTCTCCCCTCTGCTCCGGCTGTGGTACTTCCCTTGGCATCCTCACGTCTAATAAAGTTAAATGGACCTGCATTAGATCTGATGATGTCAGTGCGGCTTAGGCCACCGAAGCCTGGCAGAGAAGAGGCCATGAAGACCGGACTAGCAGCAAGGCAGGATTGAGGATCGGGTGAGTATATATATTTTTTGAGCCCCTAGTAAAACATGAGCAATTAACCCTTGCAATGCGGGGATAGCCCCTCCCCAGGAGTTAACTTTTTACATTCCTGCAGTTATTCTTTGAATGATTTAGCACATTAATTTATTTGTGATTCTCACTCCACTTCTATGTTAAATGGCAGCATAGCATAAAGGGCAGCATACTACACAGAGCTGAAACTGCAATCGGGATTTTAGCTAGGATGTAGCATCTCAGCGTGGCGACAGATCTCATAAAATTATACTAGCAAGCTGAAAAATATTTCACATGTTTTCATTTGTTTGCTGTTGTATTTTTATGTAAATGAAAGTGCCGGTTGCTGAACAGTAAATGAGTTATGGTGGGAGGTGGAAATGTGTACATTACACTCAACTATGAGCCTTGAATACTCTAACAACACTTACAAAAATGATACTCAGTTGACTTTATTATCTCACTTCCTGTTGTTTAATTCTTTCATTTTGTTTACAGCCCAAAGAACGTGGGTCCACAAGGGTACATGCTTTAAATAATGTGAACAGAGTGCTCCAAATTTTACATCAAAATAATGTAAGTTTTTTTATATTTAGTTTTCTGCTAGGTATTTCATGGTAAACATTTTGTTTTCTTCTATCCTTTATAATACTAAAGCTAAATGCCATTTCACATCCACAAGGTGGATTCTGCTTTCAGCTCACTGAGATCGCACCACCTGCACTCTCATTGTTTTTTCCTTAATATCCTGCCTTCAGCACACACCTCACTTCTCAGTATACATGGCACCAGTGGAATGGCCGCTCCAGTACACAGAGATATCCATGTGTATAAAGTCTAATGAGAGCGCCAAACAGTCTGAGAGACCGAAAACTCTCATTCGAAATTTTATTAAAGTGTCATTAAAGGATTTTTTTCCCCTCCCCCCCATGTTAGTGTCAGGGCTTACCTTAAATGATGCCTCTTAATCCGATCATCTTCTTCCTTACTTTTGTTTTTAGCTGTCCCTCCAGCGCTGGTGCAGGTCTCTGATCCAGCACTGACTCCTCTGTCCTCCTCTTCTCTCATGTCCCACGGAGTCTGTGCGGGTGCACGCTGCTCCATAGACTTACCTTGTGTCTCCCCGTCTCCCGGCCGAACATCTGATCTGCGCATGCACCTGCCCCAAGATCCTTTGCGGCCGCCCGAGAAATTTTCAGATGTTCGGACGGGGAGTGCGCGGCGCAGACACAGGTAAGTTTAAACCTGTTTTAAAAGTTTTTGCTTTAAAAAAAAGTTTTTGTATATATCTACTGCTTGCTGGGGGTAGATATATGCAAAAGAATTGAGGGATTAATAACCCTTTAACCCTTGTAGTGGGGCTACCCCAGCCCTTGCAAGGATTAAGTGCTCATTTTTGCCTAGGGTAAAAAATTCAAAAGATTTACTCACTCGATCCTCCGAGCTGTCTTGTTGTTAGACTGGTGCCTAGAGCCTCCCTCCTCCTCTGCTGCAGCAGTCTAAGGTTCCTGAGTCATCACGTACTATACACAGTGCATAGGACGTGAGGACACTGAGGGAAATAACATTGCTGCAGCGGAGAAGGAGACAGGCTCGAGGAAGCACTGTGACAGCCCGCCAGCTCAAAGGATAAGGTGAGTATATCTTTGTCATTTTTGACCCTAGGCAAAAATGAGCACTGAACCGTTCCAGTGCGGGGGTAGCCCCACTGGAAGGGTTAATAAACTTTTTATCTGGAGTTGTTATTTAAAAAATAGTATTAGTTCAAAGTGACAATACAGAACAGCGAACCTGTGTCAGCAATTCAAGGATCTCTCCTTCGGGGGTTAAACTTAATAATGGTATTGGTACAGAAACAACAACACAGAACAGCCAACTTGTTTCAGGGGCTGAAAGACCTTGTCCTCCTTTAGAGTTAAACATAACGGGTAATAGTAAGGACAATAGCTGGATGCAGGTAACCAAGATTTCATTATTTGAATACACCAAATCGGTGTATCTGCAAAAGACCACTTTTGCTGATCTACTGAAAAAGGGGGTGGTCCTTGAGCCACTGACATGTGTTGGCTGTTCTGTGTTGTTGTTTGTGAACCAATACTGTAAATACATGTTTTTGGACCCCCAGACTGTTTGTTTGGCACTCTCATTGGACTTTATACAGGTGTGCTTGATCACGATCGGACCAATTTTCTGATAATTTGAATCCAGTGCCACACAGATATAGTTCATGTTTTATTTGCAACTACCCTTTGTCTTGTGTTTATCCAGATCTTTACTTGTTATCCGTTACTTGTTCTTTACTTGGTTGTATACTGTTTATTTTCTACTTTCCCTTGGAAGCTTAAAGTGACACTAAACTCAGGAGTTAAACCTTAAAAATGCATTCAAGTAAGTAAATTAAACGTATTTGTGTATCACCCAGCTGTAGATCCTCAAATCATCTCTGAATTCATGCCGACACTGTTCTACCTTCTGGAGGGTGGCTACTTTTGTTCCCCATGGTCCCTGGGCATGTGTTAAATCTCAATACAAATTAGTAAACTAAACGTGAGATTGAAGTCCATCAGGGGAATAAGCTTGGAGCGGTGGCTTCTTTACAAAACACACAGGGACCATGGGGAACAAAGTAGCCAATCTCCAGAAGGAATGACAGTGTCAGCACCAATTCAGAAATAATTTGAGGATCTATAGCTAGTAATAAGTTACATTTTTGTTAATAGTTAAGGTACTTGAATGCATTTTTAAAGTTTAACTTCTGAGTTTAGTGTCACTTAAACTTATTTCCAGGGACAGTGACATATGCCACTTTGCAAAATTCAGATTTGTAAGATCAATAGGTGGAATTTACCAAAATTGGAGCAAATAAAATCTGGAGCAGTTGCCTATGGCAACCGATCAGCTTCTCTTTTCAGTTTGTTCAGTACTCCTTGAAAATGAAAGGTGGATGCTGATTGGATGCCATGCACAGCTGCTCTAGATTATGTCTGCTCCAGTTTTGATAAATTCCCCTCACTATGTTTATATAAACATCACTTCTTATATAAACTGGTCAGGTTTGATATACACAACCTATGTTTCTATGCAATTCAAAGTTTTGCAGTACCCAATACGAACTATAGAACACAAGAGTTACCCAAAAGGACAATTTAGAATACCAAAAATAACAGAAAAGGTGTATCTTCAAAGGATAGGATATCACTCGTTAGACGCCAGGCATGCAATATAATATATTGGTGTAGGCAACCTCGGCACTCTTGCTGTGGTGGAACTACAAGTTCCATGAGGCATTGCAAGACTGACAACCACAGGCATGACTCCAAGAGGCAGAGATATTATGCGATTTGTAGTTTCACCACTGCTGCATTGCCAAGGTTGCCTACCGCTGCACTATATAATCTGTTTGTATAATGCCCTTCTATTTCTATGCACACTATAGAGATCAGGCTTAATGATATACAACTTGCTGATTCCAGCTGTCTGCCTTTCTTATATCAGCCATACTTCAGTGTTGTGTAATTGACCCAGTAGCAATATTCCTAAGCCTAAAGGTGTTTCATTTTCAGGTTGAGCTGGTAAACATAGGAGGTACAGATATTGTGGATGGAAATCCCAAGCTGACCCTTGGTTTGATATGGAGCATCATCCTTCACTGGCAGGTAAAACATCACGTAGAATGAAATGTTGTGCTTTTACACCTATTATTTTTATACATTTCGGGAGACATATGGATGATATTGTGATTTTATTTTATGTGGTGGATTATTCTTGAAATAACTGCAACTGGAAATAACTGAAAAATAAACAAATGTTTCTGTTAGTGTTATACATGCCGAAAGGTTTTATTGTCTCTGCCACCTTTAAACAAAATATGATGGGTTACTTTTACTAAAAATAAGTCTTGTATTTTACACTGAAAAGTCTCCTAAATCTTAACTGTAAAGAAGCTGCTCTTGGCCATTACTAGTGGTCTGTTTGGGGGCAGGATACCTTCTGTGCATTGGGCTAAAGGAACAGCACTTCCAATTGGGGGCAGATTGTTAATAGCACAGCAAGAAATAAACAGTGGGAGCCTGCAGGCCATACTGCCGAAAAGAGTATGGAGGTTATCTTTGGTAAAGTTATCAACCATGGTGATGCTGCATGGACATTGCAAATGAATAGCTCATAGTAAAAGTTAAATTATATTTCAAACAAGCATTATCAGATCTATTCCTTAACTGCTCTTCATCATGCTAATATTTGCACAGTTGTAGCCCATTTCACTCAATTCATTACTTTCAGTCTCCATCTTATGCCTCCCAGATCGTTTAGGTTATCTTTAATAGGATTAGTCCACCTCTTCTATGGTCTTTCTCTTCTTCCATATGTGGTGGCAGTCTCTTCCAGGATTCATGTAAATGGACACATAAGCAAATCAATGCAGTATGCTTTCGGGGAAAATGGTGTGTTGTTTTGACATTTGAGTTGCTTTGATTTTCTTATGATTGGCCTATGAGATGATTCAAGCAGCTTCTATCATGTTTCAAGACCTTTCAGTGTTGCACACAAGCCTTGTATGTTCCTATTGTAGGACAGATGTACTGTAAGTGGTTAAAACATTTTTTACATTTACATGTAGACCAGTGACAGATTTTGTTACAAACAGGCTATTTACATTGCAAGGGAATTTGCACTTTGCAGTGAAGTCTTCCCTTATTTTAGTGAGTGCGGTGAAGCTGTACTGATTATCATCACCCAATTATGTCTTTAGTAAATCAACCCGAATGTATAACTCTGTCAGGGATCTTTGAGCAGTTTGTTTTTTTTCACAATAAAAGGTAACAGATAGAAACACCCCTGTCAGTGTTATGGTTATTGCTATCACCATCACTTTTGCTTGACAGCTTGGTCTGCATGCTAGTCCATAAAAAAGGCATATGGACTATAGAAGTAATTAATATGCTGAATACTGTAATCACATGTAAAAACCACAACCATACATTGCCCATCTATACTGACCCTTAACATTTTTCTTCATTTCTTGGCCAGTTACATAAAAGGGGCAGGAACAACACAACTGGTGCTATTTTTCCATCATTGTGAGGAGAAGAGCCTCAATGTTTGTTCCCGTAGACTGTCTAAATCAATGGTTCTCTATTGGTGGGTCGCCACCCAAAAGGGGTCCCAAACCCCATTTTCAGTGGGTCATTGTATGCCTTCCACTGCACTAGGTGAGAGGCTCCTCAGCCTGCCCCTAGCACAGCACTGTTAGTTATCACGCTGTGCAGCTAATCAAAATATGCTGCCCGGCCCCTAGTGTCATCTTGTGGTGGGGTGAGAAAGGGAGCTCCATCCATACGTGCATTGCTTGTACAGCTCCCTCGCGTGCCTTGTAGAGGTGCCAGGACTGGAGTGACGTCACATTCTGGCTGCCGTCACCTCTACAGGGCACACAAGGGAGCTGTACAAGCAATGCACTTATGGATGAATCTCTGTCACAGCAAAGCAGCTCACACTGGACCCCAGGCTAAGAATCCACTCCAGTTCTCATAAGGTAGGAATACTTGGTGGATCTTACAAAGAAAAATAAAATTAAAATTTTTGGGGAGTGTGTCAGATTGTGTCTGTGGTTGTGTGTGTCTGTCAGTGTTTTTGGGGGCCCGTTCACACTAGTACAGTTTGTTAATCGCACAGTGGTGTGCAATTAACGCACTGTACCGTGCAATCGTACCTACTGAATGTTCGGGTGTGGGATGTATGTTGCATTGCCATTCAGTTGAATGGCACTCCAAACGCACCTCCCGCCCACAGTTCCATTGCCTGCAGTGGAATGCACGGTACTGCAATGCTATGCATTCTAGTGCGGTGCGGTTAATGACCAAGGATAAATGTGGGTCCTGAGGTTACACAGGTTGAGAACCACTGGTTTAAATGACATGTAGTTGTTGGAAAGAATTCTGGCAGGGCACTGGGTGATGAGCACATCCCTGAGGTTCCTGTGCATACTGGCAGGTGATGAAAAGATGGCCTGTATATACAAAATCTTTAACAACTTAATTGTTTATTTAGTAGCAACCCTCCTTCTACCCCTCAAAAGTCTTTTTGGGTTCTTTGCTCCCAGTGGAGACTCTGGTGTACACATGTAGGGATAGCACAGCCACAGCACTGGGTAAAAGGAAGCAAATAAAGGGGCTGATAACTGCCCTCCCTCTGAGCATTCAAACAGAGCAGACTGTTGCTTGGTCTGGGCTGTCAAGACTATAAACTGCTGATGTAGATAGACAAGGAACACAAGAAATAGGAGGTTATATCATAAGGTTTTAGTGTACATTAATTTACTGCACATCATACGTAATTTAGAAATGGTCAATGCCATTGCATGTATTTCCCTTTAAGGTTGGGATAGCCATGGGTTACTAAAAAGTCTGCCAATACAACTGTAGTATGAATGTACAGTCAGCTTTGGTCCCATACATATATCATTTGATGGTGTAGAGGGATAGTTTTCACTAACAACTTACATATGTACATTCCATAGCTAGTCCGAAGTTTATGATGTATATTTGGAAAAGTGTTCCTGTGTCAAGAAATTTCCAAGGAACAGTCCGACTCTAAAAAAATGATTTATGTAAAAAAATGTGGATATAAAGAAAAATGTAAAGATAATGAAAACCTTTCATAAGAGAAAATTGTTACCATTACTGACCACCTTCTGAAAGTTTTAGTTGCCTGTACATGATCCTGATCCTATGATCCTGGATATAGCACTTTCTGAGTCACTGACCCACAGCAAGTATGCATTGAGTAAAGTCAATGCAAAGTAAAACATTCTGACCTGCATACTAAGTAGAAAGCATTGGAAGCAACAGATCAACGTTACAGTTAGGTAAAGAGCATTATCATAAGGAGGTCAGTAATGGCAGACTACATATTTTTCATAACAGGTTTTCTTTAACCCCTTCATGACTGAGGCCTTTTTTTTTCATTTTTTGTACCCATGTTATATTCCAAATTTTAGGCCTGAAAATTACTTAAAACCCCCCAACATTATATATTTCCTGAATGCCAAGACCCTATAGAATAAAATGGTGGTAGTTGCAAATTTTTATGTTGCGCAATATTAGCGCAACTCCTTATTAAACCCCAATATTTAGTGAAACATTTAATTAAATGCCATGTACACTGTACATCGTCAGTCACGAGGGGGTTAAAAGATGAAAGTTTCAGTTTCTGAGAACTCAGGTTTTCTTGCTAACACTGAATCAGGCCTTTGCCCTTTTGATAATCTGTTTATAGTAAACTAGTAGCATTTAATGGATCAGATTTGCCCAGAGACCCACCTACCTCTGCTTCCAAGAACTTAAAAACCCCCATAGTATTTATCATAGTTTGAAATGCGGTGTCTAACAGACCACCTTTAGGTTACACCATGTAATAAGGAAGAGGTCAGGTGATGACAGTTGGCATGAGTTGTTGACACATGTCCCTAGTCCTGTAATTACATGTCATTGCTAATCCGTTTATTAATTTCTCAGATTTTATCTAAGCACAGTGTACTTGCTTTTAACAGGAGGGCAATGAAACAGTAGAAATAACCATTTATAAAATGTCTTGACTTCTCCGAACAAAATTAAAACCACTTTTTGTACACATTGTAGTAGCAAGGCCTTTGCACTGTTGAAATGAAAAGTGGGAAGGCTCTGGAGTAATTCATTATTTGGCCTCTCACTGTAGTACAGAAGTCATGCCATATGTCAGTGAGTGATTAAATAAGAAGCTGTGCTTCAAGATAAATTAGGGAAGAGTAGAGGGTGGATGTAGTAATGGGCCCAACAAATTTTAAAAGAAATGTTGAAGTTAAAGGGACACTGTCATGAGAGAAGTATGGGGGCTGCCATTACTAGCCTCCTTCTGAAACTGTTAGATACAGGACTGAGTCTGACTTCAGCAATTGTGAGTCATAAACCCATAACAACCATGTAGTAAAGTCAAAATAGGTGTCAGAACTCTTTATCTCTGTACTTGGTCTGCCTCTGTGACATAGTAAGCATTAAAGCTAAAGAATTACTATGACAGCCAGGAAACTAACATCCTCAAAAAGGTCAGCACTGGAAGTTGCAATTATTCTCTCTTGATGGGTTCTTTTTTGATAAAAGCTAAATGCTGTTTTAAGTTTGAAATCAGTCTCAAATTTGTTTTGTATTTGATTGCTTTTTGTTCTAGCTACACGGTGTATCAAGCCAAAGCATCTAGAAGCAATTCTGTTTAGCTCCTCTGTAACCTGTATAACGGTTCTTTTGCCAGGTGAAAGATGTCATGAAGGCAATTATGTCAGAACTCCAGCAAACGAACAGTGAGAAGATTCTTTTGAGCTGGGTTAGGAATTCAACAAGACCTTATGATGAAGTCAATGTGCTAAATTTCACCACCAGTTGGACAGATGGCTTGGCATTCAATGGCCTGCTGCACAGGCACAGGTAGGTGCCCCTGTCATATGATCACTCTAGACATGTTACTTTGTACACTACAATATTTGTGTCATTCGCTTTATACCTCATTACATTTCTATATTACTCTCTCTATATTACTTCCAAAAGTCATTAGTAGCAATGTGCTTTGCTAGGAGCAATATACAAGTATTACTCTAGCCTTTGGAAGTAAAAAGGGAACAATACTGCAATTAATGAGAGTGCAATTTTATTTATTGGCTAACTTAAATTATATGTTTTAAGTAGATACAGATTTTGAATTTTTATAGCAGTGTTTTCTGGAGAGTTTCCTTTGGTGTAAATATCAGATTTCTGCTCCCTTCCAAATGTTTTTCATATTTCATATATAGACTAGGGCTGCAACAACTAATCGACATAACCGATTATAATCGATTATTGAAAAAGTTGTCAACTTTTTCAATAATCGATTAATCGGCTTCCGATCAGTTGGCTCGTTCACAGCTCCACACGCTGTGCGCCGCACCTCCTCCCCACCTCACGCTCGCCGCTGCCAGACCCGCTCGCATCCACGCTCCACACGCCGCACCTCCTCCCCGCCTCACATTTCCTGCCCATCCACATCCACGATCGGCACAGGGACGCGGGGAGATGTAGTAAGGAGGAGCAGGTGTGGGGGGATGACAGCCGCTGATAGACAGGTCCGATCTCAGAAACAAGTTGCTGGAAGACTGGTCAGGTAAGCCTGCACTTTCCCACACATTGTGCTCTATAATGTATTGCTGGGATTTGTATTTCTCTATAGCTGATGGTACATTGTACTGTATATTATACATAGGAATACAAATCCCAGCAATACATTATACACTGTATGTATAATGTATTGCTGGGATTTGTTGTACTCCTCTATAGCTGGTGATAATCTGCATTGCACTGTATAGAGCACTACAAGTCCCAGCAATAATACATTATACAGCGCAATGCAGAATACCACCAGCTATAGAGGACTACAAAACCCAGCAATAGTACATTATACAGCCCAATGTAGAATGCCGCCAGCTATTATGTACTATTTCTGGGATTTGTTGTATTCCTCTATAGCTGGCGGTATTCTGCATTGCGCTGTATAATGTGCTTTTGCTGGGTTTTGTAGTCCTCTATAGCCGGTGCCATTACACTTTCCATTTCACTATATTGCACACCACACTATCTTTTTTTTCTTTTTTACTTCCACCGCTCTAAGCTTGCTCCTGTGATGAACTACAACCTCAATACAAACTAGTAGTCCATCCCTGGAGCCATTTTTTAAACTTTATTTTATTGTTTATCCGATTAATCGAACCTAATAATCGGCTAACTAATCGATTTTGAAAATAATCGTTAGCTGCAGCTCTAATATAGACTTCTATTGCTCCTCTTTAATGGTCATCTGTAAGTAGGAGAATGTCACTAGCATTCTGCTTAAAAGAGAACTATGGGGTAAGTGTTTTTCCCCATAGTTCTCTTTAGGGTCACGGGAGGACATATACTAACCTCCCCCCGTGACCCAAAGCTCAGTATATAGCGGGATATTACCCGCAAAATACTGAGAGAACCACAGCCGGGATGGTTCACGACAATACTGTCGTGATCCACCCAGCTGCGTGAGTGACAGCTGGCTCTGCCTATCTAGAGGCAGAGCAAGCTGTGCCCGCCCCTCCCCCGTTCTTTCCTCCAGTCAGCACTCAAGGATCGGAGAGGGGAGGGGGGAATCCCTGCGGGGAGTGGTGGCTGACAACCACTGCTCACTGCAGAGAGATGATCGGGAGGTGAGTGGATCTGCTGCATGTTTCTGCTCACTTCACGATCAATATAGCCGTCCTGTGACAGTTTCTTTGTCACAGGTCAGCTCTAAATATGAGGATGAGTGGAAATCTCTCACCTCATAGTTTTCCTTTAACTATTGTTGAGATACCCTCAGGCCTGGTTCACACCTTTGTATATAAACGCATGCGTCAGAAGGCAAAACAATGTGTAATCAAAACAGATGTAATGCAATTCACTTGTTCATGTCTGTGCTCTGCATTGCAATGCATTTGTAAAAAGGAAGTATGTCTATTTTTCAAAGCATTTTTTTTGTGTTTTACGTCCAATACAAATCTATGGAAGTACATGAAAATGCACACATGATGTACACCAGCCATGTCAAAAATAACTTTAATGTGCTTAATTATACCTCAAAATGTGTACTTGTTAAAAAGACACAGTGAGGGTAAAATTAGAAATGAAACCAAGAATTCCTATAATAATTCTTGATTTACAAAATTAGACCTCATGTGAAATTCCCAATGTTTGCTGGAAATCAGCGGCTACTAAATGTCAATGTCATTATGAAAAAAATTACACTAAGGGGTCTATTCACGAAGCTGCCGAGGGCAGCCGAGTGAATGACCGATCTGAAGTGAAGTGAGTCGAACACTGTTTGGCTATTCACTTCAGGCTGATACGGCTGATTTCAGCCGTATATCGGCTGAAATCAGCCGTAGATCGGCTTGCTTCCCGTGGCTTCGGGTCGGCCGAACATGCCCAGCATGTTCGGGCGACCCGAAATAAGTTCCTTTGATTGCTTTCATTGACATTTTGTTTAAAATGTTTTTTTAAAGTATTTTTATGCATTCATCGATGTTCTCATTGTGTTTTTATTGTGTTTATGTATGAATTTGTCCTGGTTATATTTATTTCAGACCGGACTTGTTTAGCTGGGAAAAAGTTATCAGGCTCTCCCCAACTGAAAGGCTAGACCATGCTTTCAGCATAGCAAAAAAGCACTTAGGAATTGAAAAGCTGCTTGACCCTGAAGGTAATGCTGCAGAAGTGTTCTGGAATGTCATTGCAATGCATGTCAGCTACACCGCACCTTGTTATCTTTATGTTCCTGGTGGATGAGCAGCATTTTTTCATACAGAACAACTCTTGGCTTTTTGGCTATATTCATCCACTTGTAGTTTTTCTGCTGCTTAGTAAACATTAGTTATTTAGAAGAAGTATACTCTAGTGAAGGACCTTTGTTAAATTCCAGTCTTGGGCTAGAATTTTAGTAGATCTGTTGTAGTTTTGAGTTGGATTAGCTTTATCTAGAGCATGACAGAGACAGAAAAGAATGTGAGAGTGAAAACTAAATAAGCAGGTGCCAAAGAAAGATCATAACCTTTTCACTTCTACACTTGGTTTCAGTAGCTTTCCAGCAGCTTGTGGGAAAGTAAAAGTGAAAACCAATGCTTAAAGTGACATCCTAGTTTTTAGTTCATTCTTTTTTAAGTAGAGTGGGCAAGAATTAGAACCACTGTGAAGTTTTTTTTTCTCTGTTTGTGTAGTAGTATATCTTTCACTTACTGTGGCATTGACATTTGGTAAGTGAGACAGGAGATCTCTTCAACGAGAGTAAATATAGGATACCGTCTGCACTTTAAAACTTAAAAAGAGTGAAAACTTGGTAGGAGGTTCATATGTTGCATGCACAGCACAGTGGTAAAGATCTGTAAGCAGCAGGAGAATATGGCCCCATGTTGGTGGTTAGTGGGAAGAAGAATGCCCCGGTTTAATTAATCAGTGAGAAGAGGAATTTGTGTCCATGTCAATGGGATGAAAAACATGGCTCAAAATTGGTGTTGGTGGAATTAAGAGCACTCTAAAGCTGGTTTAAGTGGTAGAAAAATACCCAAATGACCTGCCGTCCTTGTCAGTGGGATGAAGATTTGCCCCATTACCTTATCAGTGTTGTTAGGAAGAAGAAAATGTCACTGGGCGTAAGAACGTCCAGGTATCGATGGTCAGTAGTTATTTAGTGGAGAGAAATTGGGTTTGATTTACTAAATGAGTATAGCGTGTACAATGAATGCCCTGTTCTTTTCCCCTGCCACTGCTCCCCTAGCCGCTATTGCCTGCAAATCCTTGGTGTCAAAATTACAGCTGGAGCTTATTCTGAATCTTCATTGAGAAATGCAATGTAAGAACATTTTTGTGACATTGTATTTACTTTGTTTCATTTATATGCAGATCAAAGATGTGAACTTTGATCAGGATATGAGGTCATTTAAACAACTTTACAATAAAAAAATGTTTTTTAAATGTCTTTGTTTAGAAATTGAATGAAAAATAAAATATAATCAAATTAAAGCCTTGTTTGTATCGGGGAAAAAACCTCAGAACACACTAATATCAGAAATGTAATCATTGCTCTGGTCCAAAGAGGGTAGGCAGGTGTGAGGGCTGAAGTGGATTATATACATTAATAAGTGTATATGTACCTTAGTCATCCTGTAAGAAAAATACATCAGATAATAAAAATGCCATCATCTAATGTATTGGTAGCTTTAAGGCTGAGAATAAAGGAAGATCATTTGTAGAACAGCTTGAAAATAGTGTGTGAATAGCTGCAGGATTACATTTGCTACTTTTGAAATCTTTTTATTCATCTCATCAGTCAGGTAGTTATGTAAAGTAATGTGGATGACGAATGCCATATATTCTTCTCAGTCTGTCTCTAAACTATGCTCACTTGTGGTTCCTATACAGATGTGGCAGTGTCACTACCTGACAAGAAATCCATACTTATGTACGTAACATCCCTTTTTGAGGTGCTTCCTCATGAAGTAACTCTGGATGATATCCATGAGGTAGAGACTCTTCCTAGGAGATTTAAGGGAGCATATGAGGATATGCCTTTCACAAAGCAACAGGTATGTAATAATACTAACACTGTATACCATATATCTCCTTAAGTCATAACTGAAAATTAAGCCTTGCAATGTGTGTAGGGAACACAGCCCACCTTCTTGGCACTTATTCTTTTCATTCAGGCATTGCTGTTGTGCATCAGTCCACCAAACTGCCTTTTGTAACTTAGCTGATGACCTGAGAACCCCTGTTACACCCACTGCTGTATTGTGCATCTCACATGCAACTAAACTTTATGTCTAAAAATGTGGTTCTACAGCACATGCTTCAGGAAGTACACTGTCAAAATACCCCAGTGAACTGCATCATGGCAAGGTGCAGGGGATTATAAACAATTTAAATTTAAATAACTATAGGGTAGAATATTATAGAATAATTCCATGCAGTAATCAGTGAGCTAAGAAAGTGCATTCAATCTACTTAAAGGGGAACTAGAGGATACACCTTTTTGACATTTTTTGTTCCCTTATGATACAGGAATATATTTTGCAATGTACTCCTGTAATTATAGAACCACCATAAGCTTGTGATTTATTATAATATACTGTGGGCAGGGCTAAGCTTCTCGCTGAACACTCAGGAGCCGCTGCGTGTTCATAAATACCCACACAGGTGCAGAAGCTCCGTCCCCGTCTGCCCTCCACGCTGCTGTCTCAATCTTTTCTTCCTTGCTCCCTGGAATAACACAAAGGTGATCTGCAGCAGCGCTTCAGTAACTGGACAAGGTAAGATCGGTTGCTGAAGTGCTGCAGCAGATCTCCTTTATATTATTCTCGATGAGTCAAGGAGAAGAAAAGATGGAGACAGCATCTTGGAGGGGGGACGGTGGGATGGAGGACAGAGGTGGGGACAGAGCTGCAAGGAAGGAGCTATTAGGGCCTGTTTTTGACAGGAGCCAATTTACCTACCAGCTTGTCTTTGGAGTTTGGGAAGAAATGGAGGAAACCCACCCAACCACGCGAAGAACATGCAGACTCCATGCAGGTAGTGTCCTGACCAAAATTGGATTCAAACCAGGGACCTCACTGCTGCAAGACAGAGGTGCACTAATATATGTTAAATACTTTCTCAGAACAGCTCGGAAAAGTAAAGACTTTTATTCTTCAGTGTTGAAAATGAAAGCTAGCGACTTAATCTAGGTTTGCTACATCTCATGTCAACGAAAATGGTTGTCTTATGGGCAGCTCTTAACATCGATGGCTAACATAGGACAAAAGTACATTTTAACGAATGAATTCATGCACTGGCCATTCTCTTATTAATTATTACAAAATCTACTTTTTGTTATATAAAAAAAATCTACATTTTGTAAAAGTGCATTTCTTTCCTTAAACTTCAGGCAACCTCTTCAGTTCTAATCCTCATTCTCAGCTCATTTCACTCCTCGTGCTCTGTTAATCCTCAGCAGACTGATCCCCCACTGTCTTCATAATTAGAGAATACCAGCATTTCTTAGAAATGACAGTGTGTCTGCTCATTTCTCAGCTATGCGACATTGTAATATGTAAGGAGCAAGCTCTTGTACTGCTGGCACACTTTCTCAGACTGCTTTGTGGAGGATCATCATAAACTGCAGTGTGATGACAACTGACAAAGCTGAACAGAATGGGAGACACGCCATTACATTTGGCCAGCTCAGTTCTACTTCGTGATTGCTTTTATACTCATGAGGATAAGCGAAGCATCTTGGTTTTCCAACATCATGCTGTTTGGCCTAAAAAATTAAACTTTAACAATTATTTAACAAATGTTATTTGTTTTCTTAAAGGAGAACTATGAGATGAGTGATTTCCACTCACCTCATAGTTCTAGCCGACCTGTGACAATGAGACTGTCACAGGTCGGCTCAGTAGATCGGGAGGTGAGCAAACACATACCGGGTTTGCTCACCTCTTGATCCTGTCACGGCTCTCTGCCGTGACAGGGGTAGGGGCTGGATTCCCCTCTCCCCGCTCCGATCTGCTAGCGCTGACTGGTAGAATGGACGGGGAGGGGGCGGGTACAGCTGGCTCTGCCTCTAGACAGGCAGAGCCAGCTGTCACTCACGCAGCTGGGTGGATCCCGACGTCCAGGTCGGGATCCGGCTGCGGCGTCTCAGTATACCGCGAGCTGTAGCTCGCGGTATACTGAGCTTAGGGTAACGGGAGGATGCTAGTTTGTGTCCTCCCGTTACCCTAAGGAGAACTATGGGGGAAAACACTGACCCCATAGTTCTCCTTTAAATAAGACCTTTTTAATATGGAGCTATGAATATACAGGACTCAGCTGAAACACATTTAGGGCTCATGCACACAGGCTTTAAAAGTCAATTTGAGCATATTTCCACATCCAGGAGCCACAGGTGCAGCATACAGCCGCCCATAGAAATCAATGGCTGTATGCGGCTGTAAACAGGTATATGCTGGGCTGGTGTAAACACACACATTACAGATGCAGATGCACAACCGCAAACACAGAAAGTCTGGCGTACAGTCACATAGCCATTGATTGCCATGGGTGGCTGTATGCACCACCTGTTGCTGCTGAGCGGGGAAATACGCTCATATTTATGTTGGATGGCCATGTGGTTGAGTCCTTATAGAAATGTTTTACCTGTGAAAATGATTGTGATTGTGTTCAGCCACTTTTGTGATTCAAACATCCTTGCCACACTGGAGCCAGGAGGTGAATAGAGTGTTGTGACCTCCCTGCCCTGGCCTTCTGACTGATTAATGAGGGAGCAGCAGCACATTGATGAGGTAACCTTCCAGCATCTGGCAGAGAAGACTATAGCTTAGGACAGAGCTTAGTCTCACTAAAGAGCAATAGATTAAATAGATACTGGTAAAAAGCAGGAGTAGCTATTGACTATTTTTCTCAAAGTATTCAGCCATTTGTGTAATCTGAGCTCCACCTTTTTCACTCTGTAAACAAGCTGTTTTTGTCTACAAAACTTTTAAAGCAATCCTGTCACTAAAATAGCCAACAAAAGCTCTCTCTTTGCAAAGATAGAAGTAAATACTTACCTCTCCCACTGCCTGCGTCACTGAAGGCCATTCTGATGAAGAGAGATCTTCCACTAAAGCCTCTTTAGAAGCTGACACTTCCAGGAGTGTCAATCTCACGGACCTCTCCTGCCAAAGATCCCCAATATCACTACTGTTTCCTAAGTTCAGGGGGGGGTAAAAGATCTACACTCCCATAAGTGCTGGTTTCTAAATAGATTTCAGTCAATAATTTCTCTCCATCAGAGTGGGCAGTATTTAATTGCTACTTTTCAGGAAGAGCTTTTTCTGTAATTTCAATTTCAGCTTAATGTTAGCCTGCTAAGCATGTGAGAATGTTTCTTGAGCTGTACTGGGTGACTGAAAATAGTAAATATGATATATTCATATGCACCATCTCTACTGGTCTCGAGAATATGTATTATATACTGTATATACAGTGCCTTCAGAAAGTATTCAGACCTCCTTCACTTTCTTTCAATTATGCTATGTTGCAGCCTAATACTACAATTGCTTAAAGTATTTTTTTTCTTATTAATTTACACTCGGTACCCCATAATGACAAAGTGAAAACAGAATTTTAGAAATGTCTGTGAATTTATGAAAAAGAAAAAACTGAGGGTATATTCTGCCATTCTTCTTTGAAAATCCTCTCAAGCTCAGTCAGGTTGGATGGGGACTGTCGGTGGACAGCCATTTTCAGGTCTCTCCAGAGATGTTCAATAGGGTTCAAGTCAGGGCTCTGGCTTGGGCCACTCTAGCACATTGACAGAGTTGTCTCTATGCCACTCATGTGTTGTCTTGGCTATGTGCTTAGGATCATTGTCATGTTTGAAGGTGAACCTTTGGCCCAGTCTGAGGTCCTGAGCACTGTGGAACAGGTTTTCATTGAGGATATCTCTGTACTTTGCTCCATTCAGCTTCCCTCAACCCTGACCAGTCTCCCAGTCCCTGCTGCTGGAAAAACACCTCCACAGCGTGATGCTGCCACCACCATGCTTTACTGTTGGGATGGTATTGGGCAGGTGATGAGCGGTGCTTGGTTTCCTCCAGACATAACGCTTAGAATTGAGGCCAATCAGTTCAATCTTGGTTTCAACAGATCAGAGAATCTTGTTCCTCACAGTCTGAGAGTCCTCCAATATCTTTTTTGCAAACTCCTGGGGCTCCTGGGCCTTTCATGTGTTTTGCTTCCGTCTAGCCACTCTGCCATAAAGTCCAGATTGGTGGAGGGCTGCAGTGATGGTTGTCCTTCTGGAACTTTGTCCCATCTTCACACAGGATCTCTGGAGCGCAGTCAGAGTGACCATTGGGTTCTTGGTCACCTCTCTTACTAAGGCTCTTCTCCCTCGATTGCTCAATTTGGAATTATGGAGGCCACTGTGCTCTTGGGAGCCTTCAGTGCAGCAGATTTTTTTTTGTAGCCTTCCTGAGATCTGTGCCTTGCAATAAACCTGTCTCTAAACTCTGCAGGCAGTTTTTTTGGCCTCATGGCTTTTGCTCTGATACAGTATGCATTGCCAGTTGTGAGGTCTTCTGTTGAGAGGTATGTGTATTTCCAAATCATGTCCAATCAACTTAATTTAGCACTGGTGGACTCCAATCAAGGTGTAGAAACATCTCGGCAACGATCAAGAAATCTGAATTAACAACTTAAAGGGGTTCTAAACCCTCCCGTTTTTTTGCCTATATCTACTGCTATCAATCAGTAGATATAGGCAAACAGTTTTAAAAACAAAACAAAATGCTAAAACAGCGGTTTAAACTTACCTTTTTTTCTTTGCGCGCTCCCGCCCGAGAAAAAGAAACTGTTTGGGCGGCCGCAAAGCATCTTACGGCCGTGTACTCCCATAGGGAAGGGCAGGCTACTGCCTAGAAATCACATGCAGCACCTGTCCTCGGGAGCTGCCCGATACAGCCGTGCACGCAGCCCGGATCTGTACGAGCCAGCCGTTTCTCGTGTGAATGAGGGCTAAGGGTTAACTGTTTATTTAGGTCTATGGGTATTAAGAACTGCAGTTTTCCTGTATTTTACTTTACTTTACCGCTTCCCTGACAGTTGTTGCTCTCCTCATGTTCCCTACGCTCCAGCTTGTGGACTTGGTGTCCTCACAAATAATGCAGGGCTTTGGGCCCTGCATTGTATGTGATGACATCAGTAGGCCTCCTACTGCTGGAACTTGGGGGGGGGAAGAAGCTGTGGGTGCTGTTCTTGGAGTCTGGAAGGAGCGTGTGGGAGTGGGGATGAGTGCAGAAGTCTTTTACCCTGGTACCCTAGACCTAAACAAGCAGTTAACCCTTGTTTCCCCCCCAGGATAGGTTTTAAGTCGCTAACTGAGATCAAGTAAAGAAATAAGGAATTTTCACATTTATTGCCACATTTTTTGTTGCATGCTTGTTCCAGGACTGTTATTAGAAGTAGTGAAACCAGAGACAGCTGGGAAACTAGTATTTTCAAAAAGAGGCCAACAATGGTCAGCTACATATTTCTTTTCTAACAGTTGTACTATAACTAAAATATGAGAGACCCCAAGGCATCAGTTTAGGACAATTAAAAGATTAAGCATTATTGGACACTCTCACAGTAAAATCCAATAAAGACTTCTCTCTGATGTGTGAACTGCTTCCCAAAGCATTATGTTGCTTGCAGTCTATCAAAGATGTAGATATTTTATTTAATTGCTGAAAATGCACCATACAATTGGAGTGAGTTCATGTTTAATGGAGCCATCTCTTTAAAGTCTACTGTTGTCCCCCACCCTTGTTTACAAGCTTGTGAAGAGCATTATTAAAAATTAATGCATTGAAATGTTAGACAGCAGTGATACAACCAATCGGGTGTGTACTCCATGTTCCAGCATGTATTCTATGTCATAAGCTCATTCCCAGGAAACAGAAATCTGAAGACTCACATCTTCGTATGTATAATGTTTGCTGGAACAACTTTTTAGTAAGAGTAAACTTAAGAATAAATAAATGTTCCCTCTTTAGAAAGCTAAGCGCACATTTCTATTTTTTAAGTTGTTTGAATTAAAATCATTCTAAACAAATAACTAATAAGCAAATATATGTAAATATGTAAATATAGCACATATTCTTATACTGTGGCCCTCAGTTAAAAAAAAAATATATTGTGATAAATATCATTTTTTCTGGATTTAATAATACTTGCATGACCGCTTTGCCTGTGCAGAGACTAAAAGCTGAGAGGGTGCAAATTCTTCTTTTAAGGTTCCTTCCACCTTCTTCACAGCTACCTCTTGCCTATCCTTCATTGCTGACAGTGGTACTCCCTACATAGGCCAATGACAGTCAGAGAGCTCATATGGGCCAGGAGGCTTGGCTACCTCTGCTGTCACAGGTCAACTATGTTGGACTACAGGAATGTTGTGCGTCAGCATTGCTTCAGGTCAGGTTGTGGGAGCCAGACGGTAGCCCAACAGTGCTGCCACAGGAATCCAACCCTATGGCTAGTTCTTTTTTCCCCACAAGACAGAAGTGAAGGATGCTGGCAGGATGAACAGGTATTTCTGCACAGTTATCTTAGAGAGCAAGATATATACATACACTATATTGTCAAAAGTATTGGGATGCCTACCTTTACACGCACATGAACTTTAATGGCATCCCAGTCTTAGTCCGTAGGATTCAATATTGAGTTGGCCCACCCTTTGCCACTATAACAGCTTCAACTCTTCTGGGAAGGCTGTCCACAAGTCTTAGGAGTGTGTCTATGGGAATGTTTAACTATTCTTCCAGAAGCGCATTTGTGAGGTCAGGTACTGATGTTGGAGGAGAAGGCCTGGCTCGCATTCTCCGCTCTAATTCATCCCAAAGGTGTTCTATCGGGTTTAGGTCAGGACTCTGTGCAGGCCAGTCAAGTTCCTCCACCCCAAACTCGCTCATCCATGTCTTTATGGACCTTGCTTTGTGCACTGGTGCGCAGTCATGTTGGAACAGGAAGGGGTCATCCCCAAACTGTTCCCACAAAGTTGGGAGCATGAAATAGTCCAAAATGTCTTGGTATGCTGATGCCTTATGAGTTCCCTTCACTGGAACTAAGGGGCCAAGCCCAACCCCTGAAAAAGAACACAACAACATAATCCCCCCTCCACCAAATTTTACACTTGGCACAATGCAGTCAGGCAAGTACCGTTCTCCTGGCAAATGCCAAACCCAGACACGTCCATCGGATTGCCGGACAGAGAAGCATGATTCGTCACTCCAGAGAACACGTCTCCGCTTCTCTAGAGTCCAGTGGTGGCGTGCTTTACACCACTGCATTCGACACTTTGCATTGCACTTGGTGATGTAAGGCTTGGATGCAGCTGCTCGGCCATGGAAATCCATTTCATGAAGCTCTCTACGCACTGTTGTTGTGCCAATCTGAAGGCCACACAAAGTTTGGAGATCTGTAGCTATTGACTGTGCAGACAGTTGCGACTTCTGTGCACTGTGCACTTCAGAATGCGCTGACCCCGCTCTGTCATTTTACATGGCCTACCTCAAACAACACTTTAATTGCGTTCCAAATTTGAAATGTCTTGTCCAAGATAAAGATAACAGATAAAGATAACCTGTTGCCCCCCTGCTTAAACGGTAACCTTATTAGCAGTAATTCAGAGGCACAGGAGCCATGGCTGAGATCTCCTAAAGCAAATTTTAAAAATGTATTGAAAGTCTATTATCATTTTTCATGTGTTCTTCCCTTTTTTTTACAGCAGGTCTCAGATGAACCTTATAGAGACTCTGGTCCTAAGACACACAGTACAGTAACTGAAGTAGAAATGGATCTTGATAGCTATCAAGTAGCCCTTGAAGATGTCCTCACTTGGCTTCTTATGGCAGAAGACACTTTTCAGGACCAAGATGATATATCGGATGATGTAGAAGAAGTTAAACAACAATTTGCTACTCATGAAGTGGGTTTAACTGAATATATAAATAGAGAAAAAAAGTTTTAATTCAGGGGTCTCCAAACTATGGCCCATGGGATCGCCCATTGCAAGATTTTATCCAGCCCTCAGCATCCCCCTCTGACTGGCAGCGCATGCACCATTCTGTGTATTGAAATACGGAGACTTGCACATCCACTGCCAGGCAGCTGTAACCCTGCCCCAGCCCCTAGCACAGATTTCCACCTCCCCCCCTCTGCTGTGGTTGGTTGCTAGGACTGTTTGCATTCTAGCAACCAATGTGGTTCCCCATCCTCAGCATTACAGATTGCTGGACCTCCTCTGTTCAGACTTGCTTCACCTCCCTGCTTGAATGTAAGGGGGCAGGTCTCTGGTGGGCACTCCTAGATTTAAGGGGCAGTCTGATGGACACTTCTGGGTGGAATGGAGGCTCTGATGAACACTCTTGGATGTATAAGAGGACTTTTATGGGCACTCCTGGATGTAAGGGGATGGACACTACTGGGTGGAAAGGGTACTCAAATGGGCATTACTGGATGGAAGGGGGACTTAATCATTCATTTAAACTTTATTTATTCCTTTATAAAACTAATTATTATTATCGGCCTGCAAATATTTACAAAATATATGATGTGCCCTCGACTTAAAAGTTTGGAGTCAGCTGTTCTAAACACAGGTTGAAATGTTATCACTTTAGTGGGCAAAATCTTGCTTCATTCTAATCTCTTGTTTTTTAAAGTGAGACTAAACTCAAGAGTTAAATCTTAAAAATGCATTCAAGTACCCTAACTATTAACAAAAATGTATCTTATTTGGGTATCACTCAGTTGTAGATTCTCCAATTATCTTTGAATTCATGCTGACACTGTCCTACCTTCCTGAGGGTGGCTACTTTTGTTCTCCATGGTCCCTGTGCTGTGTGTGTTGTAGAGAAACCACCACTCCAAGCTCACTCCCGTGATGGACTACAATCTCTTGTTTAGTTTACTAATTTCACAGGAGCGAGCTTGGAGTGGTGGCTACTTTATAAAACACAGAGGGACCATGAGGAAAAAAAGTAGCAACCCTCCAGAAGGAAGGACAGGGTCAGCATGAATTCAGAGATGACTTAAGGATCTACAGCTGTGATACACGAATAAGTTACATGTTTGTTAATAGTTAGGGTACTTGAATGAATTTTTAAGATTTAACGGAGAATTATGGGGTGAGTGAAAACACTTATCTCCATAATTCAAGCCTACACGTGACAAGGAAGCTGTCACAGGTCGGCTCTATTGATCGGGAAGTCAGCGAACAGACACCACCGATCGCTGACTTCCCGATCCTCTCCCTGCAGAGAACTATGACTGTCAGTCACTACTCTCCGCAGGGATTCCCCCCTCCAGTCTCCGTTTCTCCAGCGCTAACTGGAGGAACAGACAGGGGAGGGGGCGGACACAGCTGGCTCTGCTTCTAGAAAGGCAGAGCGAGCTGCCAATCAGCCAGTGGGGTGGATCTCAGCAGTATTGTCGGGATCCAGTATTGTCGGCGCTATCAGCATATAGCGGGCAATAGCCCGCTATATACTAAGTTTTGGGGATCCGGAGGACACAGTGAGGGGAATTTATCAAAACTGGAGCAAACAGGATCTGGAGCAGTTGCCCATGGCAACCAATCAGATTCTCTTTTAAGATTTAAAAATTAAAGAGAGAAGCTGATTGGTTGCCATGCACAGCTGCTCCAGATTTTCTCTGCACCAGTTTTGATAAATTCCCTTCGGTATATGTCCTCTCTGGACCCTGAGAAGAACTATGGGCAAAAAAGATTGCCCCCATAGCTCTCCTGTAACTCCTGAGTTTAGTGTCACTTTAAATCATTTTCATCAAGTATAAGAAATTTGCAGTGTCTTAATCTATGTCCATATTCATGCAAATACTGCTGATAACTAATGGAAAGAGGCCAAAGTTCACCTTGGTTTACACTTTCAAACAGTATATGAGAACTGCAGTGCAGATGCAAGAAGCTGTTTTAGTTCATAAAAGGAAGGTTGGCAAGAAGCCTGAACAATCACCATTGCACTTGACAGGCAAGACTTGCCTGATTGTTCATGTTTTAGTTAAACAGCTTCATAAGTGGATAAAGGAATGGAAGGTAGGGGAAGAGGACAGTATCTCATGTAATTGCTAGCTAAGTTTTATAACATCCTTCTTGTAGGGGTTCTGGATACAAATAATATCCAAAATATAAGTTCTGTCTCATATGTACGTTCATTGTATGTAATTAGCTTTATATGTAATACAGAAATTATCTACAGCAAGCTGAATAATATTAAAGCTGAACACCATGCAAAGCACTAAACACACAGATGTATTTCTGTCCATCTGGTTCTGAGATTTACATCTCTGCCACACAGCACAGTCATGTCTAGCGGAGAAGGGCACCTGATATTTCTCTGCTGCAGCTTCACTTTAACTTATCCCCCCCACCCTGTGGTTGGACAGTGAAGGGAGAGTCAAAAGACTGATGAGCTTTTCTCCCTCTCACCCTGCTCTCTCATCCTATCAGAAAGCTCCTTGCAATGCACATCTGATTGGTTCCTCCTGCTCTTTCTCTCCCTCATTTTTAAAACTCCGTTGTGCAGACTGTACATTTTACTGTAAGAGACTGATACCGTAAAGTTATTGATGTAATAATGATTATAGAGCATCTTTTATATCTGCCTGGATTTCATCTTTAAAGTATTCAAGGAGTTTTAAGACCCAAGTTATGGTACACCAAGGTGTTAATTTACTAAAGGTGCATATTATAGACTCCAAGTGAACCCGTATTTACAATAAACACCCAATCATAAACTAGAGACATTTCCTTTTTTACTTGATTGGTTGACAGATGTGCATACAGCTAATATACTCATTTAATGAATCAACCACAAAGATTCAAGATGATTGTTCATTGCAACAATATAAAATGTTTAATTTGCCCTCTTCTTTCTCAGGCATTCATGATGGAACTGACAGCACACCAGAGCAGTGTAGGAAATGTTTTGCAGGCAGGAAACCAGCTGATTGCCCAAGGGGACCTCTCGGTGGATGAAGAAAATGAGATTCAAGAGCAAATGACCCTTCTGAATTCACGTTGGGAATCTCTCCGCATAGAAAGCATGGAAAGACAGTCTCGGTGGGTTAAGTTTCTTAACATTTGGACATATAAATTTGTATAAAAGTGAACTCTACCCAAAACAGATATTTAAATTATCAGTGAAAACTGGTTGACTGAATTACATTGAATTGAAAAGAGGGCCACGCAGTTACGGAAATGTTTATGGGGACGCTGTTGTGGACATTTACAATGTGTGGCGTTGGGTGAAGAAGTTTCAAGAAGGAGAAACCGAAATTCCACTACAGCGTCCGCATAAACATTCTTTTACTGATTATGGATTTCCTTAGGTGCGCAACCCTCTTTCGCCAGAAATTCAATTACAGCTCGTTGTTTTAGCTGCAGATCTATGGTTATAATCACTCAATCTGACCTGTGTGTGTATATCTCCATTAGGAAGAATTCCCATTGGTGGTTTACCTTCTCCCCTCCCAGAACATTATAATGATTGTGTGACTTTCTTATTAAAGCTGAAACAGCACTTCTTACACTGGTCTATAGGCCTGTGTTTATGACTGCAGTGGTAACATTTTTTTTCCAGTTTATAAAAAAAAAACCAACCCATTGTATTGATGAACCCTTCCTCTTAAGGGCCAGTTCACACCATATACAGTTGTGATGCAGTCTGTTTATTTTGACTGCTGTAGTCAAAATGCATCACAATGCTTTCCTATGGGCTTTCTTGTGCTTTATAAACACTGCAATGGTGTGAATAAAGCACAAGAAAGCCCATAGGAAAGCATTGTGATGTATTTTGACTGCAGCAGTCAAAATAAACGTACTGCATCACAACTGCATATGGTGTGAACTGGCCCTTACACTGGAGGAAAAGGGCATGCATCTCCATATATATGTCACCAGTATCATTTACATGACTGTATACATTTATGCACATATATTTTCCACTGTATTACATGGTTTTCCATATATTGCTTTAATGTCAAGCAATGGAAAATACGTGTGTAATAGCCCAATCAGTCTCTATGCAACTGTAACATAAACATACATGGCTCTATAGTTTTTTTGTATAAACCAGTAAAACAATTCTCAGCCTTTGTAACTTAGATGTTTTAATACACTGGTTGTCTTTATGTTATCAGCTAATTTTATGCCATTGTTTACTCCCTCTGTCTGTTATAGTAATTAGGAAGTTCTCCCAGTGGAAAACCTGTTCCAGTGAACATTTTCAAAGGTGGAATTCTCCCCACTGTAGACAGACAGCAAAAAAAATGTCACAGAGATTCTAACCCTTCAAAACTTTATCCAGAAAAAGAAAAGAATAGTTACACTTGCACTTTAACTTGGTCTTTAGTAGATTACGTTACAGACTCAAATATTGCCCAACTGGGCTTGCTCTAGGCAAAGGTTATAGGATTTGTAGTTTAATAGTATTGTCATTAGTTGTATGTTGTATGGATATTTAGCTTCTCAATGGTAGTTTTGGATTAAAAAACTACTTTTGAAGGTTCCAGTGGAAATTTACAAATACTTGTTATATAAATACAGTTTTATTTTTTTAGATTTGGGGCCCATTCACACTACATCCAGATTATCTGCAGGCCAGGCCAGATTGTGTCCAGACCCAAAATATATCTTAATGTATCCCTATGCTATTTCTGGCCTCTGTTCACACCAGTGCAGTCCGTTCCAGACCAGACCATAAAAATACTGCTTGTCTTAATTTGTCTGGTCTGGAATGCACTGGAACGCACAGAAACGCATCAAAAACGCATACAAACGCATTGGAACACACCTGTAAGACCATTAAAAAAAAAAGAAAAACCTCCCGAGCACGGCAAAATTGCAGCAAACAAGCGGCAAAACTCAATGCACTGTGTTTCAGGATCTTTTCCGGAAAATGGTGTGAACCTGCCCTAAGTCGGATTTTTTTTTTTTTTTTTTTACTGATACTGATTTTAGTGCGCTTTTATCAATTTCATTGTGTATTTTTAATATTGATTTAATAAACATATGCACAATTATCGCAGGACCTACAAAATTAGTAGCACCATCTTTTTATTCTACCGGGCCTGTGCTTTCAGAAAATATATGGCTTGGGTGGGGGTCTACGCAGCAGTAGAAAATCAAATCAATGGGAAAAATTGCAAAAATGGTGTGGTCAACTGAGGTTAAAAACGTTCTGGGGGCTTAGCAGTGAAAGGGTTAAAGCTATTTCAAATAGTAAATAATTATTTACAATGGATGCTGCTTCTTGATGTTTAAAAGTTTTAGTCTCATGTAGAATTCACTGGTTCCCTGAGCACCGGCACTAATATACTATTTTAGGGTGGCTCCTTTCCCTTTACAGGGTCCTATTATCGTGGAAATGTTATTATATGGACTTATGTGGACATGTTATTCTAGGATGTGTGTGTTTTATAGATTGTCTCCTGTCTCCCTGTGTCGGATTCAACCAAGGCACGCTCTAGCAGAGCGTACTTGGGTTAATCGGGATCAGCGGTAGAACCGTCAGTATGAAAACCTTCTCATGGGCTTAGAGACGTGTTCGTGGTGTGTGCCGGTTTGTGAGTATCAAGCGCAATGCGCTGGGCCTATTGCCGGCGTACGTCTATACACATTAGCGAAGCGGAGTCTGCATAACGAGAGATATGTATTATATTTCTCTTGCGGCTGCGCTATCCTTTTCTGGGTACATATCTGCTTTTATAAGAAGACATTGATTTATGCCTTGCTAGTGTGCTGGTACCGCTCATTGACAACAGCATTAGCAATGTTTACACAGATAGTCTCAAACCTGTAAGAACAAGTAGAATGATCTCAACAGATACTGGTCATTATGAGCAGTATTGAATGGGGTCCATGCTGGCCAAGATGGCGGATGCGCATACACGTGGCTGGTCAGAGCAATGGACATGACTCAGCACATAGGCTAATGGCGCGAATCTCGACACATGTTTCCTGTGTTTAAAACAAAGGCGGAAGTGAGTCATGCACGTTTCTCGGCGCATCTACGGTGCACTCCCCTTTTATTATGTAACTGTACTTTCTGGGCTGATTGGCTGATGCTGTAAAGCCATCTCCCTCTGGGCGTTATCCTTTTGTGCCTTATAAATAATCGGAGCTACTGTGCTAGTCAGGACTTCCACTCTTGGATACTGAACCTCCAGCTTGAATCAGGGTCTTGCCTGAATCTGTCTCGCACTACGGAAGTACTTAATTCCCTTATACCAAAGAGCTTAATACAACGTGCACAATAAGCATGGTGGAGTTGGTTGCGCTTTGCGCACATTGATATCTGGAAGTGTGCCTTTTAGCGCAGCGTAGATTTGTACGCATAGCCCAAGCCAAATTTTCCATAACACAATGAAGCCACACTTGTCTCTACAAAAACGCAGGCACAGCAAGGCAAGGCACTGCCCTGCTCCCCCTCCTATCTGCCCCAAGCTAGTAGATGGAAAGCTGCTGCAGACTGATCTGTTCCTTGTGAACTTATACTGGACAAGGTAGTTCAGGGAAGCAGAGCTGAGAGAGTTGTAGGAAGCTGTTTGTAAACATGATGACTGTAAGTGCTTGGGCAAAGATGTAAAGAAATACATTACTGGGCAATGTATATTTGGATTTAATAATAGTACATAGCTTAGTACTATTTTTACTGCATTGTTGTGCCTTTTAATTACTTCTCATAGTTCACTGAGGAATTGCTACTAGATCATGTTGTACAGGCTTGCCAGGTACTAGATGAAAATCCTGCCTGTAGCATGCAATTAGGTCTTGAGATGTTATCTAATACAAATTCTTGTTTTACCTGGTTTGACTTGTTTTTAATTTGCTTCTTGGAAGGTTGCATGAAGTGCTGATGGATTTGCAGAGAAAACAACTGGACCAGCTGTCTGACTGGTTGACTGTCACGGAAGAGCGAATTCACAAGATGGATAGAAAATCTTTCGGGGATGATTTCGAGGCTTTTAAAAAGCAAATTGAAGATCACAAAGTATGCAAAAATGTGTTCCTTAGTTATCTGTTTTAAACATATTTGTATAGGCGTTTAACTTATAAAATAATGAAGGTTTTCTAAATCAGTTTCTAAGTGACAGTTGTACTGCTGCTGCCTGTCAAGCATTTTAAAGCGCAGATCCACCCAAAACACTAAGGCCCGTTCACACCAGTTGCAGTGCATTCCGGCCCGATTCTGGCCAGAACGTACTGCCTCGCATTGCGGCCGGCTCACTTTTTAGTGGGGCAGGAGGGGGCGTGTTGGGCCATTGAAGTGAATGGCACTGTAGTCACGCCCTCAGGCCGCAATGAGATTGTCCGCACTGAGTCGCAAGGCACATTGTGCCTGCGGTCCGGTGCGATCAAAATGCTGCAAGCACTATTTTGATCGGACCGCAGGCACAGTTTGCCTTGCGATCCTGTGCGGGCGATCGCATTGTGGCCGGAGGGCGTGGCTACGGTGCCATTCACTTCAATGGCCAGTCACGCCCCCTCCTGCCCCACTAAAAAGTGAGCCAGCCGCAATTCGAGGCAGTGCGTTATGGCCAGAAACGGGCCGGAACGCACTGCAACTTGTGTGAACGGGCCCTAAGCCTCCATTCACACTAAGGCTTTTGAAATACCGGTATCTGCGTGCAAAAACTCCCGCACACAAACGCGTGTTTAAAAGCAGAATTTCTAATAGATGCATGGTTTTGCACGCGTCTGCAGCTACACTACAGTCTGTTGGGGACAGAACGCTCTGAAATCCGCCAAAATATCTCCATGTACTTTTTTCCTCATGTTGCATGTTTTTGTGCATACGAACACGCAGGTGTGAACAAGCCCCATAGGAATGCATTGCTTTTAATGTCTTGCGCGCTTAAAAATGCCTATGTGTGAATGGAGACTTAACCCCTTGCAGGATACACACTGGCAGATTCAATTACCTGCCTGTTTCTTACAACATTCTGGATCTTTACTCTTGGAATATCACTTAAAAGTCAAGGTATGGACCTACCTTTACCTTGCTCATCTTAAGGTGCCCATACACCTTACGATTATCGTACGATAATCGTATGCAATCGCATTTTCGTCCGATAATCGCAAGGTGTATGGGCAGTGTACAACCACAAATACTGTACAATCGTACGACTTTTGACTTTCAAGCATGTTTGAAAACTTTGGTCGATCGTACGATTATTGCAAGGTTAGTGGCGTTTCCGTATGTCAAAAGTCGTACAATCTACACTGCTCATGCGCAAACGAAAATATGTGCTGTTGTTTACCGCAATTCATCCAGGTGCTTTTCTTTAATTACGGCTAATTGAACCTTGCGATAATCGGGGCATAATGGGGCCGCTGTACGACAATGGTACGACGGTTCGATCATCAGACGAAAAGTGGCGTCCGATAATCGTAAGGTGTATGGCCACCTTTAGTGTAGTCTTTCAGACTTGCATTGTCATTTTGTCCCACGGGCAATCGTATGCAATCGCATTTTCGTCCGATAATCGCAAGGTGTATGGGCAGTGTACAACCACAAATACTGTACAATCGTACGACTTTTGACTTTCAAGCATGTTTGAAAACTTTGGTCGATCGTACGATTATTGCAAGGTTAGTGGCGTTTCCGTATGTCAAAAGTCGTACAATCTACACTGCTCATGCGCAAACGAAAATATGTGCTGTTGTTTACCGCAATTCATCCAGGTGCTTTTCTTTAATTACGGCTAATTGAACCTTGCGATAATCGGGGCATAATGGGGCCGCTGTACGACAATGGTACGACGGTTCGATCATCAGACGAAAAGTGGCGTCCGATAATCGTAAGGTGTATGGCCACCTTTAGTGTAGTCTTTCAGACTTGCATTGTCATTTTGTCCCACGGGCAATCCACCATATTGCTGATCACATAGCACAACAAATTATGGTCAATTAGTTCTGACACAAAACCTAAAGCCATTCATGTTTTCTGATTTTATAATGTTTGAAGGCATACTGCTGTACCTAGTACCTCAGCTAAATTTACATTTGTTGTAAAATTACTCTAGTCTTGTACAAACATGGGAATTTGAGCTTATTAATATATTAGGACCACCTAACCTATTAGGCCTTTTGGGGACCTTATGTGCCTTCTCAAAATTGTTCCATGTATATAAGCTTGTGTCTTCAAATAAAAGGGGTTCTGAGCGTGTGTGTCCCTAATTATGTTACCAACACGTGTGGCCTTCTTTCGGCACCTGGTGAGTCCTTTAAGAGAAGGCCCAAGAAAAAAATGGGCTTGCATCTAAAAACATCAGTTCCAGTTGAGAATCATCGGGGCATCTTGCTGTTCTGCATCCAACAGGCCCAGAAAAGCTATTTGGAGAAGCTAACTGCAGCTGAGGCACATAATTGCAATCTACTGCCTTGGTTAATACAATACTTCAGTATAGGTTGAAAACCTAATGTCCCACCTCAATGTACAGTTTTTACAGCTAATAAATTAATTTTTAAGGGTCTCCACCTGGCCTGGTCTTTTTTTCAGGTCCTTTCTGTTCAGAGTTACATTTTGGAAAAGAAAAACAATTATCTTTCTCTGGTAAACAATCAGATTGAAATATATTATAGAGCTGTAATAGAAGATTCCATCAGATCCTATTAGGTTAAAGCTTTCACTGATTGACAGTCTTCTTTGTTTTTTATTTTGCAAAAAAAGGTAAGCAGGTAAGCTGCCCATAACCCATCACTCTCACTATTCTGCACCTCTGCTGTGCCCACTACCCAGATCAGCCCTATCTAAATTTGATCATAATCTGCCTGAATCAGTTTGCTCATCTTCACATTACACACAGTAAAGGAGGAATTCCTTCCTTTCTCTCTTTACTGGTCATTCACCTCCTGTTCCTAGATTAGCAGCAGAAGCTAACACATACATTACTGTGGAAGGTTTAGGAAGAACTCTAGTCTAATAAAAATGTAGTATAATGTTTAAAATTGGGGGCTGGCGGGATCACAAAACAATAACCAGTTAACTTTGATTTACAGTGGTTTACCAGCAGAATTAGCTGTTGCAGTGTTGTAACGACAGGACTTTATTACAGACTTATTGTTTGTTTTTCTTTTATTAGGTTTGTTTTAAATGTATTTTAGAGTTTGACAAAATGATTTTTAATAATATTGCCCGATTTATGTTTCTCATTCCCCCCCCCAATTTTGTACCTTTTTTAATATGTGGGTTGTTTACACTTTGCTTATTCCTTACTAGAAACTACAAAATGATCTTGAATCTGAGCAAGTGAAAGTTAACTCTTTAACCCACATGGTGGTCATTGTGGATGAGAACTGTGGTGAGGGGGCTACAGTTGCTCTGGAAACTCAGCTACAGGTCAGTCATTTGTATTACAGTGTTGAATTTTACTAAACACACACACAGATTTATATATATATATATATATGTAT
>NW_017306503.1:943559-1047531 GCF_000935625.1 Nanorana parkeri
TATATATATATATACACACATACAGTATATACACTATATGCATGTATGGTAAGCTGAATCATGTAGCACTCTGTTTAATTTAGTACTAGTTCCTTTTTATGAATACTGATATACAGTATAAACAGTAGCAGGTGGGAACTGTGTTATTAGTGTAATTGCATGAAATAGTGCAAAACAAAAGCACATCTTTCATTTTGTTGTTTGTGTCTACACCATGGGAGAGACCCTACTTCATTTGGTTGTTTTTGTGTAATTGTTTATACTAGCCACACCTCCATCGATTTTTGTTGCTGCAATCTAAATGTTCTGTCGTCTACACACTGCTTGTTTATTTTCCACCATTAAATTGACTTTTGATTGTATCTGAAGAGATTGAATTAACAAAAAAACAAAAAAAAACACCCCATTAATATATTTATTTTGCAATATACCCAGTGGTTTAAGCTGGCCATACATTATTGAAAATGTATGTGCATATTTCACATTGGGTATCTGCACCCTTTTAGACGGCATTCCTTTGATCAGCTTATCGAAGGAGTCGGTCGCAAAATCTTTGAACGAACAGAGCCAGCAGCCAATTAGCTGGTTCTGTTTGTGGTATTCTGACAGTGGCTGCCAGTTGTTGTGAGAATACAAAAGAAACAATGAGGATTCCTCGATCAATGCACGTATAGCGTTTTGGAGGAATCTGTTCTATTTTTATTTGTTCAGCCCATGCATTGAACAAAAAAAATAGAGCAGTGTATAGCCAGGTTTATTTTTCAATATAACCTAAAAAAAAGACTGGACCTGGATATACATGCATGTTCTGCTATGGATTGCAGCATCTATATGTATGTGTTAGAAGCTGTGCTCAGCTGTCCACTATATATAATATATACAGTATATATATGTACAGTATATGTATATATACTGTATATGTATATATATTTATGGAATCATGGATAGAAACACTATACTTTTTTCCTAAAGATTTTCTATATTCTCTTTAGAAACTAGGAGAAAGATGGGCAGCGGTTTGCCGTTGGACAGAGGAACACTGGAGTAAGCTGCAGGAAATTCTTGTCCTCTGGCAGAAGCTTCTAGAAGAACAGGTATAGACCATTGTAGACTTCAGAGCCCTAGAGATAAAAGACAGACTTCAATGGATAATATAAATGTTTGAAGGTGTTGGAATGAGTTTTATCACACAGTGTTTCTTGTTTCAGATGGTGTGTAACTTGTTTAATTTTTACTATGAATCGAATTATCACATAAACCAGAAAATGAATGATGAGGAACAGTTAAGAATTTTCATTAAATTAGTTATATGATTGTAGAATAATTATTCTCATAGGTAATTTTTTTCATAAGAACTGCATTGATAAGAGTTCCTACAGATTCACATCCAATCAAAATTATTTGATTTTTCACCGACACCTGAAAGTGTAGTCTTTTTTTTTTACAGTGCAGACTCCAGAAACTGTTCAACTATTAGCCCGAAGAAGGGTGGAAGGAGGAGAGGGAGCCAGGGGGGAGGTGGGTAGCTTGATTTGCTGTGTCTGTGTGTTTGTGGAGACACACATTGCTTACTAGTAGACACAAGGGTGACTCCATAGCAGTATACTTGAGAAACGAGTCACTTTAATACAGGAAGTCAGAACCAGTGCTCAGGGGACCAGCTGATTCTACAGGAAACTAAAACTTTTGACCCCTTAATGACCCATGACGGGATTATTCTGTCATGGGTCCTTAAGAGTTTTTAAACAGCTGCCGTGACTGTTTAAAGGAGAACTATGACATGAGTGATTTCCACTCACCTCATAGTTCTAAGCCGACCTGTGACAATGAGACTGTCACAGGTCGGCTCAGTAGATCGGGAGGTGAGGGAACACATACCAGGTTCCCTCACCTAGTAGAGCCAGCGGCCGGCTTAACAATAGAAGCGATTCTGGTGACTCTCCCAACACCATGTTTCCCAGGCTCCGCTGCCCCTCCTGCGGGTCCGGGACTGGTATGTCAAATGCCAGCAGAAAGCTGGGGAGGAGAGCAGCGAACTTCCGTGCACTGCTCTACTCTACGTTCTATGGGACCAGGAGCGATGCGATGGGACCTGAAATCGAGCAATAAGTTATTGAAGTTAGATCTGCACTTCAAAAGCTTATTTAAAGTGGAAAGGTAATACTGGGGGTCTTTTGGACCCCCAGTATCACCTTAAAGAGGACCTGTCACTGCCAAATTATCACCTTAATGAGGACCTGTCACCGCCACTATGATATCACATAGGGGGCTTATAAGCCTTTAGCAATTAAAGTAAATGCTTAAAAAAAAAAAGGTTTTAAAAATAATATTAAATAAAATAAATGTAAAAATAATAATAAAAAAATGTTTTAAAAGTCCCCACGAGCATGAGCGTCTTCACTTAAACACGCGTACGAAAACGACGATCGCGCTCCACATGTTGGGTATCACCGCGCATGCCAGAGTGAGAGCAATAATTCTAGGGCCACAATTTACAAGTATCACTAAATCGTTGTCTATGGACTTTTTGGGCTACTGAATTTTGTCGCTGTTTCATGGACGCACAACATTTTTTACCTGGGCATGTTGGGTATCTATTTATTCATTGTAACCTCATCCTTTATATTTTACAAAACAAAATGAGTATTATACTGTGCTCTGGGGCACTATATTTTACTTAAGTGCATTTTTCACAAACGTTTGGGGTTTGATAATAAGTAGCGCTAATAACGAGCATTATAAAAATTTGCAACTTCTACAATTCTACAGGGTCCTGGCTTTCAGAAACTATATAATGTGTAGTTTCTGAATTAATTTTCAGCCCTAAAATGTAGATTATAACATGTGTGCAAAAACAAAAAAAAGGCCTTGATCCTTAAGGGGTTAAACATTAAGGAACAGCATCCATTGAAAGTAATTTAATCAGCATTTGAAATAGCCTAAAATCCTTTTGACTTTAATGTCACTTTAATGCTAATACAAGTTCAGTTACAATTACTAGGGATACAATAATAATCTGTAATTTCAGGCCATATTTTAAATACTTAATGCAGTAAACATAATTGTTGTGTGTGTGCATGTGTGTTTAGGAAGGAGAATGGGCGTGTAAATGTAGAAATGTAGAATGGGGGTGTAAATGTGGGGTGTAAATGTAGAATTCAGGAAGCATTCAGCCCAAGTTTGTAGTTTCAGGGATTTTTAATAAATCAGAAAAAATAGGGGTTTATTCACTAAGCTGCCATAGGCAGCCGAGTGAACGACCGACCTGAAGCGAAGTGAGCCGAACGCTGTTCGGCTATTCAATTCAGGCTGGTATGGCTGATTTCATTGGGTGGATTCGTGTGGCTTCGGGACCCGAAGTGCAGAAGGAGTTCGATTCAGCCGATCAAACATCTGGATCGGCTAAGCCGGACCTCCGGCAGGCTACTCACTGCTGTTCGGTCTATTCTTATAGATGCCGAACAGCAGTGAGTGAATAGCCAAATGCCGCTAAGCGTTAAAAAAGTACAAAAAAAAATAGAAAACGATTGTGCGGAGCTAGCAGTGACAGCTAGCGCCGCCCAACTGTTTTCTATTGGCCGGCGGTTCTGCTGCCGTCAAAAAAAATAAATAACATTTTCGCCATAAGAATGTATTGCTAGATTCCTATTGACTATTTCAATTTGCAATAGCCAATAGCAAACTAGCTATTGCACCCACCCACTGCTGCCGTCAATCACTAGTGGGGACCTGATGGAGAATTGCAGGTCCCCTCTGCTGATTGACAGCAGCAATGGGCGGGTGCAATAGCTAGTTTGCTATTGGCTATTGCATATTGAAATATCCAATAGGAATCTAGCAATGCATTCCTGTGGCCAAAAATTATTATTATTTTTTTTTAATTCTGACGACAGCTAACGGCTCTGCGTCAAAAACAAAAGAAAAAGCAGTGTTTCTCTCCTGGGCGGCCGGGAGCGCCCAGGAGAGTTGGGCTGTTTGGAGATCAGTGTCCCTGGTTAGTTGGTAACCAGGGACGCTGATCTCTCTGCAAGTGGCCGGAGCCAGCCGTAAGATTATGGCTGGCTCCGCACAGCTGTCAGAAGCAGGCTGTCGGCCGGCCGCTCAGCCAGCTTCGGCTTTCACCTCGGCTCAGTCGAGCCGAAGCATATGCCTTCGGCTCGACTGAGCCGCTCGGCCGACTTCGGGAGCTGTACGGGCTATTGTAAATAGCCCATACAGCAGCACTTCGGTTCTACTAAACCGAAGGGGTCCTGGGGCCGAAGCTAGCTGAAGGATCAGCCGAAGCTATGGCTAGATCCTTCGGCTGCTTCGTGAAGAGACCCCATAGTTTTAATTTACATCTACATAAAAAGGAAAAAAAATTAAGTGTATATTTTCTCTTGCACTTTGTATTAGTGCTTAGTGGAAGTTTTTAAATGTGTGCTGTGCAGATATTCAGGGGTGTGATGCTGTGCTTCAGACAACATCATGCCATTTAAGACATTAGGAATTGTTAAAAGTATTTGGTATGCAAACGTTTTCCAAATTACTGAAATATCTCTCGCAACAAGGCCAATCATTCCCTAGTTTGATTGAGTAGTTATGAAGAGGTATTTGGCCATGTGTGTTCCAATTCTGTTTCTTGGACAAATTGCAAGATATATAATGCCACGTATGGGCATGTTTGAGTGTGCACTGATGCCAGCCAAGGACCACTCTAAGACGTATTGTCAAATTTGGCGAATTTACTAGACACAAATATATCCATATATAATATTCACATATGCATAATCATTTGCAGATATCTTACATTTAGTTGACTAGTTTTTGCAAAACTTGCACACAGTTTTTATAATGCTGCTAATATGGGAACATTTTAGTAATTCTTGCTGTAAGTAATTTACTGAATTGAATTTGTTTGACCTTTTCTTCACCTACAACAGTTAGTCTGGCTGTGTTCCAGCAATTCTCATCCATTGTCTGGAAATAGAAGAGCCTCATTTGCTTTATATTGTCTTTTTTTGGGACCAATAGTATTTTCTTGAAAAAAGATGTGGTGGCCATACACTTTACAACCCTCGCAAGACTTTTGTCTTGTGAGGGTTGTAAAGTAATTAAAAAAACGTAGGATCTGCCCATCAAGGACAGGCAGATCGTATTTGCCATCATCGCAAGCCCACCCCCCTGGGGGGCGGGCTTCCGATGACTGCAATGAGGGTCGGCCTTTCCGATGGCTGCAAACGGGCAGTGTGCGCGTGCGCCCGTTCGGCAGTTGTCGAACAAGCAGGCCACTAACCCGCCGAGAATCGTACGATTCCCGGCAGGTTTTCCAGCCTGCTTGTTCGACGGAAGACGTGCGACTGTACAGTAGAAACAGTCACACGCCTTCCATACACTTTGCGATTATCGTACGATCGCGGGATTTCCAGCGATTCTCGTACGATAATCGTACAGTGTATGGACACCTTTAAAAATCAGCTATATATACATAATAATAATGCAATGACATCCAATTGATTAATAATGCTTGTAAACAATGGCATCATATAAACATGTTGGTTGCAACAGCTCCTGAGACAGAGAGATGCCATGCCATGTCTCACCGATTATACCAGCAGAATGGACACGGGGAATGAGGGGGACCAGGTCATACATAGTGTGCACAAGGAAATTAAGTTCTTTTTAGGGAGTACCTCATATGCACAAGTTCTTTTCTAAGAATTGCTTTGTTTTAGTCCACTATCATAACCTTTGCATTTTCTGAATGCCGACTTCTACTATTAGAAATCACTGCCAGCATACAATCAGAAGCTGTCTTCTCTCTGAACACAAATGGTTTCCCCATACTGTCTGTGGTTACTGCCAGTAGTACCTGGCTATCTTTCCACAAAATGGTCTTGCACGGTAATCCTGCACCCTGCAGTCTCATCAGTGGCTCACTACCCACACTTTGAAAAATCTGACTTCATTCATTTTGAAAATAACTTTTTTTTTCAAACACAGCTTAAAATATAATTATGAACATATGTACAGTAGTTTATGTTTTGTGAGTCAGAATCAATTCAATGATCTTTTTCATATCAGTATTCTTAGTATTTCTTTGAACAATTTCAATACTCTTTTTGTGCATCTAGAGCTTGCTCAGGATATGGCTAAAGGAAAAAGAAGAATCTCTAAAAAAAGTCCAGCGGAGCGACTTCAAAGACCAGAATGAGCTGAGTGTGAATGTGAGGAGGCTGGCGGTGAGTACAGTATGTATGTTATGTCTGGAATTTTATTGTAGAAAAGACAAGGGTAAAACCAAGCTTGAGGGAAGTGAGGCTTTACCAAGTAACGAGGAGATTAGTGTCAACGTTATGCATCCTTTCCTGTCATTCATTACCATTCATTTTCCTTGGCCCTGAAAAGATTGAAAGCAAACACAAGTTATTGTATCTCTTCATCCCCTTTAATTACTGTTTTGTGTACATTTGTACTTCTCAATGCATAACAAAGTTATTAAACAAACAAAAATGTTACGCATTGAAAATAATGAATAAGAACATTTCGGCTTCAAAGTACGAAATAAATAAAAAACTGTACACAGTCATTATTATGTCTTCAGCTCTTTTTGCAAGCGGCGCTTTGGAAATGGGTAAACATTTAAGGGGTTATTCACAAAGCTGCCGAAGGCAGCCGAGTGAATAACCGAGCCGTAGTGAAGTGAGCTGATTTCAGCCGTACATTGGTTGAAATCAGCTGTACAACGGCTGCCTTCGGCTGCCCGGCCAAGGAATAACAACTGGGCGGGGCCGGCTGTGATGTCATGGCCGGCTCCGCCCAGTTGTTATTGTTTAAAGACAGTTCAGCGTCCCCAGGTCATTTTGGGGCGCTGATCTGTCATTACAACTGTGCAGCGCCAGCTGTGAGATCATGGCTGGCTCCGGCCAGCTGTCATTTGCGAGGCCTTCGGCTGGCCATTCGCCCCGCTTCGGCTGTCACTTTGGCTCAGTTGTGCCGAAGCATATGCCTTCCCTCGACTGAGCCACTCGGCCGCCTTCGGGTGCTGTATGGGCTATAGTGAAGAACCCATACAGCAGCCCTCCATACAACAGCCCTTCAGTTCGACTGATCTGAAGGGCTCCCACAACCAAAGCTAGCCGAAGGATCAGCCGAAGCTACGCTTGGATCCTTCGGCAGCTTTGTGAATAGACCCCTTAGAATTGACCGATGTCAGGGTATTTTCATAACCAAGTGAGATTTTTTAAAGTGTTGTTAAAGAGAGTGTTCAAATATTTCAAATGTGAAAAAAAAAACTGTATCGTGTTCGTGTCATTTTAGAGCTTAAAGGAAGAATTAGGAATGAAGAAGCAAACATTTGACCATTTGCATGAGTTGGCCCAGGACGTGGTTCTGCTTATTGGCAGTAGCAAAGCATCGCAGAAAGTGAAGAATGATATGGAAGACCTTGCTCAAAAATGGGATGAACTAGTGCATGTATTGGAAGATTATACTAATCAGGTATTGTGTCTAAAAGATGTTTTAGACTAATCAGCAATTCTGCAATAACCCTGGACCTTGCTACTTCTCTGAAAGTGTTGTGATTGACTATCCCTGTTTTTTGTTATTGAGCAGTCCTGTATGTTGCCAGGCTTATATGGCTCATATGTTAAATGTTTCGCTTACTATTTCCTCTGGAGGATAAATAGTCTTTTTACAAATAATAAAATAATTGCTATTTAGAAAATAAACATACAGAACATATGTTTTATCTCCAGCTACTCAAAAGCTAAGGCTGGGTTCACACCTAGGCGTATCGAATATGCGCGTTTGTCGCGCGTTTCGTGTCGCGGTAAAAAAACGCGCGTTTCCGAGGGCTACTTGGCAGTATCCTAATGGAAACGCGCGACAAAAACGCCCCAAAGAAGCTCCTGTACTTCTTTATGCGTAGGACGTTTTGTAGCGCGTTCATACAGACTGTAATACGCCCAGGTGTGAACCATACCCATAGCAAATAATGAGATTTCGGTGTTTGAGTGTTTTGCAGAGCGTACGAACGCGTTACAAAACGCCCAGGTGTGAAACGGGCCTAAAGACCTGCCAAATGTATCAACATTTCTTTAATGTTTAAAAAAACCTCCCCCTCCCCCATCAAACTCCCCTCCTGCACCTAATTTAAAAAAAACTATTCTCTTAAAATACCTTGAGCTCTAAATTTGAGTGAAACAAGTGCTGTCCAAATACAAGAGTCATGTTCTTCTAGATTTGTGCAGTAATCCAGTGTGAAAAACTATATTTTGCGCCTGTGCAGTAGTTTCCTGTAATAAAGACCAGTCACTGCTGCTCTATCTCCTTGTGCAGGGTGACTGGTTTTGTATGTACTTCCCCCACCCCTAGTCTTCTGCAGCCAGCCTGTAGTGGTGGGGCATACTGGGTCCCTCCCACAGTTCTGCTCTCTGCACAGGCTATGTACATCACAAAGATGATGTAACCAGTACATTTACCTCTGCTATCTCGGTTTGCAAAGGTATTTGGTTTACGCAAAGTTAATTTTTTTGCTTTGTGGGTATGGAGGAATATATTTAAATGAAAGTGTTTGCACCTTGAGTTCATTTTTATTAAAGCGGTTTCTGGCCAGTCATGTGATGTCCTTGGGTCCTCTTCTGCAGTGGCAGCAGCTAGTAGTCTTCATTACTACAAAGAGCGGCACTGATATGATGACATCAGCTCTGCTTTCTGCAGTATTGTATTGTGAGCCCAGGCTCATATGTTGATGCACCCCCAAAAGCTGTGTCCATGACAGCTTGGGCTCACAAGAACTTTATTGAGTGCCACTGGTGGTGAAGCAGTTTCTACACGGCGAAGCACTAGAGACAAAGCAAGTATTACAGCAAGAACTGCTTTTTCTATTTTCTAACTTGCCTGTATGTACATTGTGTTAAATGGTTAAAGGTGGCGTGTAGCAACACTGGAATGACTGCCTACTAGTGAAAAAAGGAAAATAAACCTGAACATTTAGGACTCTTGTTTTGTGTTTGAAATGTAAATGAAAAAAAAGAGTGGCTATTAACTATCTTTTTGGCCATCTTTTGCAGTTTTGCCTAACAATAAAAAAAATATCCATTAAAATCAGCAAATTTTAACCATTTACGATAGAAAATCCTTAAAGTAACAAGCTTCAGTTGTTTTTCTGATATGGTTGGATTACTGCTGCTTGGTTTCATTTTATTACATGTGTACCATTTTAGTATGCTAGGTGTTTTTCACTGGTAATTTTGTTCAGAAAATATGATTAGTTCTTTTGTAGAGGTTATCTTTGTATCTGGTAAAAGTTTTGATAGTAACAATGTTGTGTTCACTTGCCTTTTGTGCTTTAGGTGACCGAATCAGTAACCACATTTGGAGTGAAGCAAGTGTCCCGGAAAGTTATTACTGAGACAGTGACTGTGACAGAACACAGTAGTACCCTTCTAATAAAACAAGAACTCCCTCCTCCACCACCAGCGAAGAAGCGACAAATGAGCCTGGATGCCGAGGAAAAGAAAACGTGAGTTTTCAAATACACTGTTAACCATACTTTTACTATTTTATTTTATCCTTTGTTAATTTCTCAATAAAGACAGTAAAATACTTAAAATTGTGTTCCTAGTAACTATACAAATTTGCAATTCTTGACGTCACAATATACAACGCTATTTTTTTTCCAATAAGCTGTACCTTTTATTTCTGAAAAGCTATCTTAGAATTCCAGTAAGATGACTTAGCCTAGGCTGAGATGATGAAATAAGTCTGGCTGCAAAGCATTTCTTCCGTCTCCTTTCCCCCTGTGATCACACTGAAAACTTATAATGTAGGTCTTTTTTAATGGTGGCTAAGCGACATTCTTTTTATATCGCCCCCTATACGTCAGATGCTGTAATCTTTGAACCCAAGTCTAGCTAGCCCATTTTTACACCTTGCCTGTGCATGTTGTCCATGTGAGCACTCTATGGTACTCTTAAATTTATATTATTACAAGCTTCTCTATCCTAATTTTAAAATTATCAGCAGCATATATTTTGCACACCTACATTGTGGGCAGTTGTTTGAAGCTTGTTAGCAAAGTTTTATCCAGGTTCTTAAAGGTAGACATTATTCAGTTTAATAAAAGGGTACTTAAATTACCTCTGTGTCTTCAATTCTTGTTTTATTCCCACTGTCCTTAGGTTTGATGAGGAATCTGCTGAGCTGTTGAACTGGATGATTAAATCCAGGTCTGTCATTCTGGCTGCAGAGATCAGTAACTACAGAAAGATTAGAGACACATCAGACATAAAAGACGCAGTAAAGGTAAAAGGAGAAGCGGGAAGGAAGTGACTATGAATGGGGGTTTTGTTACATTATGTAGCGGCTGGAGGTATGATCTGTGATTTAGCCGTCTTTACATTAATAACCTTGTTCTTAGATCTCAGTGGGTATTGGCTGCCCATTTTATCAAAGGGAATGTAATAAAAACATTCAGCATACCAGTAGCCCTCTAAGCTGATGCTGGTAGATCACGGAGGCTGTGAATTTGTGGCCCCTTTATTCCATTTTGGTGTAGCTGTGCACACATGATTACCTATTAGCCTGAGTCTGCTGAGCCAAGCTCCATGACACCTTTCTGGTGGATACTGGTGGTTGAAGTGCTATGTATTACCTCAAAGAATATTAGTTTACACAGCCTGTTGCACTGCACTGTTTGCAAAATACAGCAAGGTGAGCCAGGAGAGACAGACAGGAGAGAGAGGAAAGACAGCCAGGGGAGAGAGAGCTAGGAGAGACAGGAAGGGGAGAGAGCAGGGAGAGACAGCCAAGAGAGAAAACGAGGAATGACAGCCAGGAGAGAGAGAGCGAGGAAAGACAGCTAGGAGAGAGAGCAGAGACAGCCAGGAGAGAAAACGAGGAATGACAGCCAGGAGAGAGAGAGCGAGGAAAGACAGCTAGGAGAGAGAGGAGAGACAGCCAGGAGTATGAACAAGGAGAGACAGCCAGGAGAGAGAGCAAGGAGAGACAGCCAGGAGAGAGAGAGAGCGAGGGAGGTTTTATTTTCGTTGGTAGATCTCATGTAGCTCGCCATTTGAAAAGTAGATCTTAACACAAAAATTGTGGGCATCCCTGTTCTATAGTCTAATAAGTTGGATATATGACCTAGAAATAGTGCACTTGGCGCCTGTTAGTAATAATTTTGGTCTTTTACAGCTTATACATGTTCCCATGTAGCAAGGAGGGAGAGAGAAAGGAGAGACAGCAAGGAGAGAGAGAGCGAGGGAGGTTTTTTTTCGTTGGTAGGTTTCATGTAGCTCGCCATTTGAAAAGTAGATCTTAACACAAAAATTGTGGGCTCCCCTGTTCTATAGTCTAATAAGTTGGATATATGACCTAGAAATAGTGCACTTGGCGCCTGTTAGTAATAATTTTGGTCTTTTACAGCTTATACATGTTCCCATGTTTTTATGCTTTTCTTGAGTTAAGAGTTTCAGTGTTGATGACTGTGTTTCAGTTCTATATATCAGCATACTAGAAAACACTATGGTTACTTATAGGCATAAAATGGCAGTCGGAAGGTCTAACTGCTAAGAAATTGTAGAGAACAATGTTGACATCAGTGTGCATGTTGGTATCAGCCAAATGTTTATGTTTATGCACTGAGCAGACCTCTCTGGTGCCAGTCTTATTTTAGTGTACATTGGTGATTAGTTGGAAAGTCTATCCTGAAAATCAAATTTTCCCTTGAACTGACAGCCAGAAGGTGTCTGCAGAGGTTGCAGACTGATCCCAGACATGCAGTTATTTTTCAGATTAAAGCAGAACTCCAGGATTTTGAAATGTTAACCATTGCAGTGGGCTACACCTGATCTGCAAGGGTTAACTACTTATTTTGTTTAGGGAGTGAAAACAAAGAAGATATACTTACCTGATCATCCAGTCCCTGCAGCCTCTTCTCCCCAGGCTTTGGCAGTTTAAGGACCTTGTGATGTCATCACCTCTAATACAAGTCTATTAGATGTGAAGACACAGATGGACATACTACAGCCGGAGCGGGGGGAGAGAGGGGTGCGTGGTCACTGCCACAGGGTCAAGGATCGGGTGAGTATATCTTCTTTATTTTTACCCCTAGAGAAAAACAAGCAGGTAACCCTTGCACTACAGGGTAGCCTCACTGCAAGGGTTAACTTTTACAATTTCTGGAGTTCTTCTTTAACCATAATCAGCAGGCAACAGTCCATTAATGTCTTTGGATACCTTAACCCCCAGGCTACTGGTGACGTACATTTGAATATCATTAAGAACATGTTCAGTTCATGTTCAAATCCAGGGCTGTTCGGTTTGCTTTAGTCAGCATGGATGAAATTAATCTCCTGCTGGGTCATTGTAATCTTATAGCGGAGGGTGTGCTGCTTTCAGAATACTTGAACAATGACTACAGCTGATTGATTGCAGTCACTGTTCAGCTAAAAATCTTCCACCCGACTCATTCGATTTTTCTGATCGAAATATGTCAGGTAAGCAAAGCAAATTTCTGCCGCTTCATCAAGAGTCTGTGGAAAATAACTCAGTGTATGGCCAGCCTTAGTTATGCAGCCAGACTTTAACATATTGCTTAAGTGTGGCTATTCTTCGCTTGATGCATGCAGTTACCTTTACATTTTGATATAAATGTGCCTATATTTAGTCCTTATTATACATTGCTGTATAGAAGGATTCTTTGGCTAATATTGTATTATCATTTGCTATTCTTAACCCTCTTTTCTAGGTTTTAGAGATAGAAAGAGCAGAAAGAACCCCAAAGTTTGGAGAGGCGGCTGCACATGGACAGTACCTATTGGAACTGTGTAAGCAAGGTATGCAGAGACATATTGCAGTTTTAATCTTTACTAACATTTGTAATTGTGGACACATTTGGCATAAATAAATCTCAAATTTAGAGCAAATTAGAATTATAGTAATGTATAAGGTTCTTTCTGCCAAAGATAAGATAACATAAGTAGTGGTAGTGGTACACATATTTAAATAAAAACACAACCAAAACAAAAAAAACGAAGATATAAATCCAACCACTAAAACCTCCTAAAAACCTTGACATATTATTGTGATTTCAGTGATTTCAGTAATTGAAGCCTTTTGCAGCATTTTAAAAATGAATGCATCCTGCAATGATAATCCTCGTTCAGGTTCCTCCTGTTATAGTGTGACACAGGCCGTCCCTGTCTCCCAGTTGGTTTCCTGCATTGTCATTCTGTCACATGGACTTCTCATGGAGACTACAAGTGGCCATTTCAACACATTTTATGCAGACACTGTTGTCCCAATTAGGAAACCTGCCCTAAGAATTTCCATATGCCAATGGCTTGGGTGCTTGCATACAGGAAGTGATTGCAAAGAGGCTGCGGGAGGTCAACTGCACTAAGATGCAGCAAAGAACAGTGAAACAAGTATTATATTAAATAAAGAAAATTGTTCATGATACACAGTGCTTTAGCGTACACAATTTTATTTAGTTACAGTTTAAATCTACTTTAACTAAAGTACAGTATTCATATCTATTCACCTGAGACCGCTTACAGATTCTGAATATGCTGCTTGGAATAAAAAGTAGCATTGCAAGAGTATTGATCCAGTACTAGAAAATAAAGTTTGTGTCCAACACCTTTCTTCTTTTGTGACACAAAGCAGCCATCAAACACAATGTAGATTGATATAGCAGAAGCATTTCTGTCCAGCCTAGCAGATAAGAAAAAAAAGCTGGCCATACACTACTAGATTTCCGAATGTTCGCAAGAAAGATCTTTCTTTACCACCTGATAATGCACCAGACACTTGACGAATGTTGAAGAAAATTTTGTTTGATTTTAACATTCCATTTTGGAATTAATGGAGTTTCCCCAACGCAAACCACGTTCACTGTTAGAATGTAGTTAATTCAAGAAATTCAGATCGTCACTACGATCAAAATCAATCGGCAATTTGACTCCATAGAAAGTCAAAAGAAAGTTTTTTTCGAAAATCTAAGCAGTGTACGGCCAACTTTACTCCTCTCTTATGGACCTCAATTGTTCAGATCAGAAAAGGCACTTCTACATTTTGCTTTAAAGCAAATACATGCAGTCTTTTTTTTATTCAGGTTTGCCATGCTTGTTATTCTACTTTGGGGGTCTGGTAATCGTAGGTTTCCATTTGATATATGAGGGTATATGTCTTTTCAGGTACATTTTTATATGAACATTGTATGAGGAGCATTGAGTCAGTTTCACCGCCCTTGCTAGAGGAACAGTGAAGATTTTTGCAACAGCCAGCTGACTAATGTTTAGTTTCTACAGCTGTTCAAATATTGTTGTGATGGGTCTGAATGACTGCTAACCTTGCACATATCATTTCATTTCCTGTCTTATTTGTTTTGTCAACTTTAGCCCTCCCTGAGCTAACACCTCTCCGCTTTATTTGCCTTCCTTTCTTTGATATAGGCAAATTCACTAAATTGCCATCTCATGTTGCAAGTACAAATGTGTTACTGTCTTACTGTGAGTGTTCACGTGAAATGTATTGTCGCTTTAATAATAATGGTAACAAAGCCACTACAAAGCCTTTTACTATTTATTTCAAGCAAGTCAGAAATGAAGAAAAAATAAGTACATTTGCTACTAAAAATTAGTGAAGCAATTAATTCTAAGGACATTATCCAGATAAACTATTATAGTACACTGGGTAAGCAGCCACTGCTTTGTTACCATATGCAAGGTCTGGCTTTGGGATCTGTGGCTGCATCCCCTTTCTCTAAATTTGCTATATTGATGGCCACTCTAACAGTTACACGATACACTGCTTTAGTGACATCACATATAGACTTATTCAGTAAGTGCAAGGAACTAAGCTGAAGTGTAAAGTACAGGACACAATATAACAACCAGTCAGAATTTAGCTTAAAGAACTCAGGACCTTGAAATATATATTCTAATTGGGTTCTCTAAGTTATTGTTCTTTTTGTTATTGACTAATCCTTACAGTCTTTTGGATCACATCCAATTCTATAACCTCTTGTACTTCGAGAGGATTATTAGACAAGGAGGCTGACAGATGATCTTATTGAGGTGGAAAAAAAGAATGTACAGTACATTTGCAAACCATACAACTTCATACTCACTTAAGTGTGTGGCATCTTCTAGGGTTGAGATTCAGATTTAAATACAACATGGATTCAACCTAAATTTCCATAATTCCTGGTTGCATTGTAATCTAATTCGTGCTGGCACCTTTGACACCCTGCGCAATGCAATTTAAAGCTATCCGAATAGCTCCAAATAAACTGACTGCTGTCTGTCATGGTTTTAGTCTCATGTCAAAGCCATGAGGTAATTCCCTGTCACTCTAAGACTAGGGGGTCTATTCACGAAGCAGCCGAAGGATCTAGCCGTAGCTTCGGCCAATCCTTCGACTAGCTTTGGCCCCAGGACCCCTTCGGTTCAGTAGAACCGAAGAGCTGCTGTACGGGCTATCCACTATAGCGAGCCGAGCGCATATGCCTCGGCTCGGCTGGGCCGTGCTGAAAGCCGAAGCTGGCCGACCGACAGCCTGCCTCTGACAGCTGGGCGGAGCCAGCCGTGATCTTATGGCTGGCTCTGGCCACTTGCAGAGAGATCAGCGTCCCTGGTTACCAGCTAACCAGGGACACAGATCTCCAGACAGCCTAACTCTCCCTGGCGCTCCTGGAGTCTCCCGCTCCCGGCCGCCAAGGAGAGAAACTTTTTTCTTATTCTGACACGGCTCCGTGTCAGAATAAGAAAAAAAAAACAAAAAGCAGTGTTTCTCTCCTTGGCGGCCGGGAGCGGGAGACTCCAGGAGCGGCATTGCACAGCATGTTCGGCCGACCCGAAGTGCAGAAGGAGTTTGACCCGAGTTCGCTTGGCCAGCTTCGGCTTTCAGCGTGGCTCAGCCGAGCCGAGGCATATGCCTTTGGCTCGACTAAGCCGCTCGGCCAAGTTCGGGAGCTGTACGGACTATAGTGAATAGCCCGTACAGCAGCCCTTCGGTTCTACTGAGCCGAAGGGGTCCTGGGGCCGAAGCTAGCCGAAGGATCGGCCGAAGCTACGGCTAGATCCTTCGGCTGCTTCGTGAATAGACCCCATTGTGTAGAAACTGTTAAGAGATTTAACTTTCGCACACATAGCATAGTTACATAATTAAGCAGGTTGAAAAAAGACACAAGTTTATTGAGTATAAAAAGTAGTTAGTTATGGTAAGGATAAAGGATAAAAAAAGACAAATAAATAGAAAGCCTGCAAATATACACAACCTTATAATAACCACAGTTGATCCAGAGGAATGCAGGCCATTAGGTCTCATGCACACGGACCACCTATGTTAAACACAGGAGTAGTTATCTGGAAAAGTATAAACAACTTTTGTGCTTCCCAAATCACTTTTTCTTGTGTTTAGCTGTACGTGGGCTTAGTTGCACTACTACAAAAGTAGCCACTCTCCAGAAGGAAGGACAGTGTCCATAGTTAGTGTCAATAGTTAGGGTCCTTGGATGCATTTTTTTACTTTGCTGATCTTATATGTTCCAGTGCAGGCACACAGAAAGTAATACAGTTAGCAGTTCAGTATACAGTATTAGCCAATCAACTGGGTAAAAGTCACCAGTGTGGTTTCCCCTTGTATTTACCTTATGACAGGTTTACTTTGAAAAAAAATATATTTAATCAACACCTAGCATACAAACAGCTATGCATACCTGTTGGTTTTTCATCATGTGTATTTACTTGACCAATTGAAATAACCTTTTTAACATATGATTTTCATTTAGGATTATCACCCTCTATTTCATGCTAGAAGGTGCATTCCAGTCCTTTCATGGTATCATGCTAGTAAATCCTGATGAGCTGTCTGTCTTCTAAAATTCCATTTCCTAAGATAGATATAATTTATTTTAATGTCAGTAATGTGGAACTCAGTGTGTCTTCAATTTTTATATTGTGTAGCGCCCTCTGCTGTATGTATGATACATTTATTCAAGTTACAGGTTTGTACTTGTATGTATTTGTTTTATTACATGGCCTATTACGTTTAGATAAAAAAGACTATTAGTTCATGAGTGGAAAGAATAGTGATGATAAAGATGGGTGAAAATCTTCTGATATCAATTAATACAGTCAATTAGACATGTCAGTTACTAGCAGGGATGCATTGGATGCGTGATGGTTCACCAAATGCATCAGCCCTAATTTACTAATGAAGCAAGCATAGGTTTCCTTAACTTTTTTGCACATTTAAATAGTAAATCTGGCCCATTGTGTATAGTAATACATAATTTAATTGCTTAAACTCCCATAGAATGTCAGTGTTTGCAGGATTCATGGGTTGCTTTGGGGGACCTGTATTACTTTATACTTTTATTTTTTCAAAATAAGCAAAACTCCAGGATTTGTTGGCAGAACCTATACTTTTAAAGATTTTTTTTCCATACTTGCCTAAATTCCAGGCATCTTATGGCTGATTACATGTGATCACATTCCTGTGGCTTCTTCTCTCCTCTGTTGGTGGGTGGTCCTGAATGCCGCATAGAATGACTCATGTTGTGATGTGAGCACTGTTCTCTGCAGCATTCTCCTGTGAGTCCAGTGTGGTGTGATAAAGCACCCTCCTGGAGGTGTGTCCACAATAGCATGGGCTCATGGCTGTGTTAAATGATGCTGGGAGTCATTCAGTCTGGAAGAGGACTGGCGCTGGCGGAAAGTGTGACGGAGAAGGTGAGTATTGCGGTGAAAACTGAATGTTTTTACTTTAACAGGCCTGGAAAAACTAGATATAAATTCTCTACAGAAGCTGGAGCTGGGCTTAAACTTTTTTTTATAGACTAATGTATCTGTGTATTTTGTGATTTATATGTATTTTCACAGAAGAGTTCCCTGAAGATGAAGTGAAAGCATCCCTGGAAAGATTGCAGACTGAATGGAATTGCATAAACAAGCAAATAGAAGAGCTTAATAAGGGTATTTTGTATCAGGATGCTATCACTGACTATTTTCAAGAGTTGGATAACCTAGAAGAAAAGATAAGATTGGAAGAGGAATGGCTGGCGACTCAATCCTTACTGTCCCAGGACCTTCCTTTGCAGGCAATGAAAGAGAGTACACAGGTAAGGCTTTCCTAATAGTTTTGGTTTGTGACCTGCACTATTATACACTTTTACAGCTTTAACTAACTACCATAATTTCCATTATATTTTTAGGCCCCTTTCACATGGGCATTCTGATCAGATCTGCTTGTCAGTTTTTCAGGCAGATCTGATTGGAAGCCCAATGTTAGTCTATGGGCAGCCGGATCTTAACGGACATGGATGTGCTCCAGCCGGGTCCGGAAAAACAAACGGATCAGAGTTCAGTTTCGGCGGACCTGACCATACCGGATCCGATTCCTCATAGACCAACATGGGTCTGATAATATTGTGTATGTATCCTCTGCGGTTCGGAACTGAATGTGCCCATCTAAAAGGGGCCTTACTGTGTTAAACAGATGTGTTGCTTTCACAAAAAGGCACATTTAACCCTTGAACATGACACAAAATGGCCTGTCGAAGCAAACAGCAATAACAATGTGCATTGTGCACACTAGTCAGGCAAGTTAAAACATTTTTTATGTTTGCTTGCTAAGGGTTATACAAGCTTTCATTGCCCTTCACACTGCTTTCTAAAACGCATCTGTTTCAAGGCATATTTTAGACTGTATAGAAGTTCCTTTGGTTATCTCATGACATTCCTTCATGTAGTGAAGTTATCATTATCTAGGCAGATTTAATTATTTATGAATATTAATGAGTGTACACACAGCCCATTTGCTGGCATTTGTCATGGCTTCTATTAAAGGTCTTTGAAGATTGCTGGCAGTGCATACATTTCCCAGTGTACATCACAGATCATTAATTGACTCTAAATAGCCATATTCAGACCAGTGTAATATATTTTTTCCATCCAGATATTGTTTGCGATTGTATAAAATAACTACTATAGTTGCCAATGCAATCACTATTCCATCTGGAGACAAGAAAATCACATTGAGAGTGTTTTATTTAAAAACCTGAATAGCTCATCTGATTTTATTACGCCACATGAGTAATATCCTTTTATGCATCTCATGAGCAGGAGAGCAGGGCTGTCTTTTATCCAAGGGATATGTGGTTTTGTATATATTTTCTTTCTTTCTGTATTATGGCAAGGAATAAAATAATTAACACTTTACAAATATTATTTTCTTTTTTAAAATTCAAGTTAATATACAGTCTTCAATCTAGCCAGTACCTGGATCTCTGGGCTGAATTTCATGTGTCTTTTTATTACATGTTCTAAAAAGTATGTTTACAGAGCTCAGTAGCTCAAGCTGAAATTTACACACCAAGTGAGCTGACAGCTCATTCTGAGCTTCCAGTGAGATTGAGCAATCCTCAAAGCAGGAAGTTTCTTATCTGCACTCCATAGTTAGCTCACAGTGCTTTAGAAATACTTTGTTGCATATTAAATATTTATTTGTAAAACAAAGACTGCATACATTCAGAAAAAGCTGGTATAAATCCTCAGAACTACTAAACTAATAAATGAAATATATATTCAGACCCTAAACCATTAAAGCCAGTCACCAGTCAATTGCAATTTTTATTTTTGGATACAGTAGGGAAGGGCCAGCCAGCCAGTAAGATAATATTTTCCCTTGCGCTACAGAGAAATAAACAAAAATTGGGTAGAATTGGACTTTAAACATCCCTGAAAGCAGACAGCCTTTGTTCTGTTTTTCCTGTGTGTGCCATTTACTAATACTCAGATAATGTAATATTATGATTTACAGCTTCGGTTGGCTAAACTCTGTGACTTGCACTCAGAAGTTGAACATTTAAGATCAAAAGCAAGTTCACTCAGTTCCAAGCCTGCAGCTCCTGTCTTCATTGAAGCAAGTCTGAAAAACATCACTGTCCACTATGACAAGGCAAAGAATCAAATGGAAAGAGAACTTAAGCAATTCCAGGAAGGTTTGTACATATATTTTCCAAATGCATGCATTATTTTATCCATAGTCAATTATGCTCATGGATATCCCAGCAAGTGTACTCTGAGTTTGTCTAATTATGAAGTTTTATATCTCCTCGTTTCATAACATTCTGATTGTTTCCTATGTGGAACTTATCATTTCTTCATATGTGATAGAGTCTTCAACACAGTTTATAAAGTAACCCACTACTACCGTATATACTCGAGTATAAGCCGTCCCGAATATAAGCCGAGGTACCTAATTTGACCAAAAAAAACTGGGAAAAAGTATTGACCCGAATATAAGCCGAGGAGATGTCCCTAACTGCTATCTTCATAGGGATATATGAACTATTTAGCATGACACACCATCTGCTCAATATAAAACAAGTGGTCTGCCATGATTGATATGCTGTAGTGAGTAAAGACACCAACAACCCTTTCTTCCTCTTTGGGGTCTGCAAAACCTGTATCTAAACTAAGATGATAAAAATAACATAAGCAGCATGTATATGTCAGCATATGCATTTTCTATTAGAAGTGTCTTCTCCAGCAGTGCCCCCACATTCTCCACTGCCTTGTAGTAGAGATAATAGGTATGTGTTGGTGAAATGCTGGATCCCTGAGTGGACAGAAGTAGGGGTAAAGCTGTCTGTCAACCGTAATGTGTTCCTTGAGTAATCTGTAGAGCATTTGAAGGATGAGAGTGTCACAAAGCTTGATTTAGTCCAGTAAAAATGTTCACAACATGTAATCAGAAATCCAAAATGTTTCAGGGGCTCAGAATTCCCCCTTATCAGGGCTAGGAAACAAAATAACATAAAACAATACAAAACAATAAGCTTATATTGTGTTATATCATTTTGTTCCCCATCCCTGATGAAGAGAGAGTTCTGATCCCCCGGAAGGCTTTAGCTTTTTGAGTATGTGCTCTGAAATATAAAAATCCTTACGAGCCCAAATTAAGCTTAGTGACACGCTCATGCTTCTAATGCTCTGTTAGTGGTGATAAGACACACAATCCTGTCCCTACCCCACAATCCTATTCATGATACATGAAGAGCCTATTGACAGGTCTGGGCATTGTCACTTAAGGACTAGTGCTTATATCTATAGGCATTGGGATTTGGGGAAAGTCGCTATTTTTATTTTGAGAGGCTTGAGACAGTAATGCAGTAAACGTTTATACCACAGGAGGGTTTTACTGACAGCTTATGCTGTCAGCTACCTGCTGCTTACATTACTTTTATAATTTTGTCACACACAGGTTCACTTTAACAGACAGATAGGAGAGAGAACCCTGAACTAGACCTTACCAGTTTTAAATACCTGATCATTCTTTTACCATTTACCTTATAGCATTGCGCAATATGTACAAAGATTACAAAAAAGAACACATTAAAAAGTAATTATAATTAAGATCAAATCAGGAGACTCCTTGTCTCTAATGCCCATACCAGATTTAAAACACGTTTCATTTTGTTTTAAGATTCTCTCATTTAAGTAATTACATTATGCAAAGTTTGGCTTGGTATTAACAGTGCACATGTTTCTGTGAATGTGTATAGAAAACATTAGTTTTCACTGAGAATCTATTTATGCATTGCTGTCATAATTTATGTTTATAGCCCTGGATCACCAGCCCAGCCAGAAGTATCTAGATACCCGGAGGTTGTTGAGAGAAACAATAGTGGAATGTCAACACAAATTACAATCACAACTAACAGGGCTCTGTGACCCTGCAACAGTTGAGCTGGCACTTCAACAGGCAAAGGTTGGTTTTAATGAAAATGCATGCAACATTTCCAACCTCCCACGTTTTTTTTTTCTTAGCTGAAAGTCTGAAATCATTTTGTCTCGGCAAATGAAGGCTGATCAGGCTCTAAGTGCTTTAGGTGCCTCAAGGTCCAGTTGACATGGCATTATTTTCCCATCGACAGATTTTCTACCTTTTTACAAAGGGTGAAAATAGTAAACACATTTACTGATTTGCCACCTTCTAGTTTGTAAAGATGAAGTTTAGGAAGAAACAAAAAAAACATATTATATTCATTTACATATCCCATAAAATAATTTCATGTATAATTAGATACCATTATTATAGTCATCTTTTTTGCCTTCCTGGGACTGGGGGTCAGTCAATCAGGTCTTTGTTGCTTAACACTGTGCAGTCAGTCACTGCCCTGGCTGTGCTATCTGGCAGAGATACCTGAATCAAAAAAACTGCAGAATGACCTTTGGCTGGTAAAATTAATTATACATGTTGTATGTTTTTAGGCTGCGTGTCCTGTTTTAATCTGTGCACACCAACGCATGTGTCGTTTTCAGATTCCTTGCACTGTGCTGAACAAAACATGAGTGCAGCGTGATGCAGGCAGGGCTCAGAGAAGCTTTTAAAGGCTATCTATACACACCTTAAATCTGCCACTATGGGGCTTGTAAGCCCTAAAGCCCAACTTCGGGCTGTTGTGAAATTTACTCATGCAGTGTGGTCCCCCCGCACTGCATGAGTTAAATGCTTGTTTGTCTGGTGGGGGAAAGGAATAAGTGCAAAAATGTGGACGGAACCCTGATATTTTCCCATACAATGCAAGACTGCTGGTCCTGCATTGTTCATGATAATGACAGCTGCGACTGGCTGGGAAATGAAGTAAAGTGACTTTGGGGAGCCAGTTACACACAGATGAGGTAGCCTGCGGGAGGGCTCTTCCCTACCCAAATGGGTATTTAATGCCTATCTCCAGGTAAAAAATAAAATACTACCCTTGTGGTTGGGGCTACTGCACACTGCAAGAGTTAACTGATTTTAATAGCTGAGGGATCTGTTTAAAGTACTTTTACTTACCTAATACGCGCTTTCCCAGATGCTCACCTCTCTCCCCTCTGCTCCTCTCTCTCTCCTCCACTCTGGCTTGTGGACTGTCCCTCGGCATCCTCACATATAATGCAGGACTATGGGCCCTGCATTAGACGTGATTTGATGACATGATGTCCTTTGGCAGACGGACGCCACAAGCGCTGGTCTTGGAGACTTTGAAAGCGGGGATCAGGTAAGTAAAAGTCCTTTACACAATACCCTTAGACAAAAACAAGCAGTTAACCCATGCAATGCGGGGGATTGCAGCATACGCATTCTGGCAACTAGCATTTTCAGAAGGAGGCCCACATTTTTCTTTTATGACAGATCCACCAAAAAAGATAGGTAAGGGTTTGTAGTAAAATATATATCGATATAAAAGCAGGAGCCTGAGAAGAAAACGTCTGAGTAGGAGCTCGGGCAACTGAAAAAAAACAGTGGTGAACAAGATACCCGGTGAACAAAATCTCATCTGACATCATCTGATATCAGATATTATCATTTTACATAATATGCGTGTTTTGCAACGTGAGCATTGAATGGTGAAAATTCCTTGTGCAAATATTTCAGCTGTTCTCTTCTATGAAAACTGGCTCATTATTACAATCAGGTAATTTCATCTCCTTGAATGAAGTGTCACAATAAGAACTGAGAGAGCTGACAGTACAAAGTATGTCACCATAGCAAACATATAATGCAAACACCCTAACTAAACACACTAAACCTTCTCTCTGTCACTTTGTTTTATTTCCCTTATTAAGGAATTAAAGCTGTGTAAATCATGTTTTTTTTCCAGACTTTACTTTTCCATTTGTTTTGTTAGTTTATCTTGCAGTGCACTTTACCCTATATGCAGTGTGCATAGCTTAGGAGGAAAATACATTTTGCTTTCTTGTCTTTAGAGGGACACAGGGTGTCTTAAATCTTTGAGTTATACTGTTGCCTTGGAAGATTGGACACTTGAAAACAAAGAAAAACTGTAGGCCAGCCCAGGATAACCCCTCCTCCTACCAGCATGGCTCAGTTTTTTGCTAGTGTTCTAGGAGGAACGACACCTTTTTTTTGCAGTTCTGCTGCTTTAAAGACAAAGTTACTTTTTGCTTTTTCCTTTTTTCTTTATTTTTTCTCTCTCGAAAAAACTCTTCTCTGCACAAATGCTGGAGCTTTGTCTCTTTGATTGCAGCTTTCCAGTCTGGTCGTCCTCAGTCTGACATTTGGTGTATGGCGTCCAGGCATCAAAGATTTCTTTGTACATACCCCCATCTTTCCACTGCACAAACAATTCCTATGCTTTGGTGTGCACTACCATTCCGTGGCCCTGCCCTTTCGGGCTCCCGTCTGCACCTCAGGTGTTCGAAAAGGTGCTGGCCCCTGTATTAGTTCTGCTTCAATCTTGTGGCATTGATATTGTGGGATACCTTCTTGCAGTGAATAGTCCCTGGATACAGCATCAACCAGATGTTAATCCAGAGTAGTGGCATCAAAATATCCCAGAATGCAAGTAGTAGCATCATTCAAGAGAGAGTCACTAAAGGCTGAGTTTAGTTATGAATTAAGTTGCCCACATTATTATTATTATACAGGATGTATATAGTGCCCATAGTTTGTGCAGCGCTTTACAATATAAGGAAGACATTATAATCACAATACAATTCAAGACAAGATGGTAAGGAGGGCCCTGCCCGTGAGGGCTTACAATCTAAAATTATGAAGGAACTTCAGGGTTCAATAGGCCTTATGCAGCATAATTAGTTGAGCGAGTCTGTTAGATTGGGACAGAGACATTTTAAAGAGTAGCCAGAGGATCTCTTCCCATTATTCATCTGAAGTGGTACCCAAGTCCTGTTTCCACTTATGTTTACTTCACTGCGGGAACTTGGATAAATACTTGAGCAATACATGTGCATACGGATGTGGATCAGACCTCTGTCAACACGTGACTTAACTACAGTATTGGGAAGCAGGGGAAGCTTCATTGTTAATTTTTTTCCTCTTGTTAATTTTTTGTTAATTTTTAATTTCATTCCTCTTGTTTACAGCTAGCCTTTTGCTTCTGACTATTTGCTCTACAAAGGTTTTTGCACTTTATAAGAAATTATAACTGGTCTCCGGCCTCTTGTTTTCAGGTTCTCTTACAGACATTAGATGACCAGAAGATGCACCTTGATACATTGTACACTGAAACCAGGCTTCTGGAGAAGAGAGCTCCGGAAGACAAAACAGCAGCATACATGAATGAGTGCAGGGACATAGAGGAGCAGTGGAGCAAACTAAAGAGTATCTGTGCTGATCACATATGTATTCTAGAGGACATAACTTCCAGACTGACAGAATTTGAGGTAAGGCAAATAGAACTGCAATGATAATTAAAGCATATCTAATTTCAAAAACAAAAAATATTGTGCAGCTTACCAGGCCTTAGATTAGGTTGCTGCGTTCTGTTTCTTTATTTAGGCTTGGTTCCTTTATTTTACCGGGTAATTCTGTGAATAACACACTTCCTACTCTAGGCTGACTCCACTCAATCAGCCACTGTATCTATGAAAGGAGTCATGGTTCCCGTCCAGGTTGGACTTCAAACATGTGTTCCTCACAATGTTGAGTGAGAGAATTAGTAGTTTAGTAATTGTTTGTGTGCGTTCAGTTCAGCTCACAGGAAGTGTTCTTGAGTTTAGATATCCTTTAATTGTTCTTATATAAAATGTTTATCAATTGTACAATTATATATTTACTGAAAGCAGATGCCTTGTAGAATAAACCTGCACACACAGTTTTTCACAGCATTTGTGCAAATGTTTCTCAAAACGATATTTTTTTAAGAAAAAATAGACTAAAAGGAATGTTATTACATGCAAACACAATATAATGCCCATTTGTTTGATGAATTATAAAAGATCGGGTTGTGTTGGGTAAAAAGATACTAATCATGTAAAACACTAAAATTGCGTGCACCCATGGCAAAATGCAAAATTGCCCATGCGGATGCTTTAACCCTTTTGCTGCCACCAGTGTATATCATACGTCGGTGGAAACGGGCTAATTTAAACAGACTCTGTTTACATTTGTAAAACCGACTGTCGGCTGAAAGCGATTCCGGTGGCTCAGCTTCTGCCAGATCGCTTTCAGGGGCCAGTACAGTATTTACGCGGTTTTTCCTTAGTGCTGGGTATAGAAAGAGTGCAATTCTTAATGCTTGCTGTTTATTTTAAACTTTGATTAAGATAGTTTTTCCGCTATGTATGCATTCTCCTCCCTATACCTCTTGGTGCCTGCTTTATGGGTAATGAATAAGGGAGGATTTATGGTGCCACTTTCTGAAAGAATGATCCTAATTTAGTGAATTAAACTTTAAGAGTTTGCACATTTGGAAGGACTGACATCATTAAACTTGTGTTTTTACCACTGATGGTGGAGCTGGTGAAGAGCATGTTTTATGTGGCACTATTTGAAAGATATATATATTGAAGTACTAAAGCACTATTATTGTGGAGGAGGATAATACTGTATATACTGTATATGTTTAGTTCCCTAAGAATTTGGACTTTTATTCTGGGTTGTACGGACTAATGATTTTTTTGTAATGTTAAATTATAGTATTTGCACAATTTTGCACATGTTTTAGTGTTGTATATATGCTTGTCAATATTGATATATCCTGTTGGATATTTTTACAGCTGATGATACACAGAGTTGTTTAGTGTAGGATAGAATGCAAGTTTATAATCCTTTTCTATCTCATGGCCTTGTTTCAGCTAAAAACATTTAGGGAGTCTATGGTTGGCATTTTTGGTAAGAACATCAAAATGTCTTGTGGCATAAAATGCAATGAACAAGTTTGTTGATTTGACATCAAAAAACATTTTTTTGCCTCTTTATTACTTGCATACTACACTTATGTTAGGGGTTTAATTTTCAGATATAACCAACAGTATATGTTATATTCCTAGTTTTAGTCATATGATGATAATTTGCTTTTCTGTCTCTTCAGGATAATTCCAAATCTGTACAGAAATGGATCAGTGAAGCAAAAGAGTTTGTACTCAACCAACACACAGCCTCAGACGATTCTGAGGCACTACAGGGACAGCTAGACCAGTGCATGGTAAGATATGTATATAGGTTTAGTGAAAAAATGTAAATATGCAAAAAAATGCAAGATTAACCCCCAACAATTGTTTAACTACCTGTATATTAATAGTAAAAAAATCAGGTCTGAGCATGTAGGCCCCTTACAAGATAACTCAGCGTTGGTAACTGGGGACAAAGAGAAGGCAAATCTATTAAATATGTTCTTCAGCTCTGTGCACACCAAGGAACAGGGTGTAACTCAAGTCCATATTGGGGATGACAGTGCCATAGCCTCTAATGAACCACAATGGCTGACTATTGATTTGGTCCAGAAACAGTTAGACACAAAGTTATGTACTTGGGTACTAAAAACATGCATGCATCATACACTCTAGGGGGAGTATGTTTTGGGTGTTCTGGAGACCATAGACTCAATAATAGCATGCAATGTCAAGCTGCAGTTTCTAAAGCAAGCAAAATACTTTCTTGTATTAAAAGGGGTCTAGACTCCAGAGATAGAGACATAATCCTGCCCCTGTACCAAGCATTAGTAACACCTCGTCTGGAATATGCAGTTCAGTTTTGGACACCAGTTCACAAAAAGGATGTTGTGGAACTGGAGAAAGTCCAGCGAGGGGCAACTAAACTGATAAGAGGCATGGAGGAGCTCAGTTAAGGGGTTAAGATTAACTGGTCTGAATTTGTTCTCTCTGGAAAAGAGGCGATTAAGGGGGGACATGATCACCATGTATAAATACATAAATGGTCCATATAGTGAGCTTGGTGCCAAATTATTCACTTTAAGGTCACTGCAAGGGACAAGGGGGCACTCTTTGCGTCTGGAGGAAAAGAGGTTTAACCTTTGCATACGGAAAGGATTCCTTACAGTTAGAGCTGTGAAAATGTGGAATAGAGCTACATAGTTTATATTATCCTTTCCAGCGCTGTCTCCTCAATGAATTTGAGTTAAACCGGTATTACACACAACGTTGATCAGCCCGTCCTAGTGTGCATGTTTTTTGGTATGCGAGAGTGAGTTATTGCAATAACTTTGTTTTTAGATTACAATTAGGTGGTGGCTAAGTGGTATTTACAGTGACAAATAATTTTTACTAATAAATTTATACTATTTTATACAACACTTGTGACTCTCCGACCCTCATTAGTGCTGTTCTTTGATTTGATTCTATTGATCATTTCATAATTCCTCTTGTCTGTCTTGCCAAACAGTTGGGGGTTGTTCTGAGAGTCACTCACTTAATCAATCAATTAATGGGTTTATCAAAATTGGGTTTGGTACTCTGGGTATAAGCCTTTCTTTTTTGTGTGGAATAGACTCCCCCAGAAGCTAGTTCTAGCTAGCTCAGTTAATTGTTTAAAAAAAAAAATTCAGGATGTATTCCTAAATGCACAGAATATTACTGGATGTTAAGGTAGGTATATTAAGCACCAGAGATTGTTGTTCCAGGCAATGTCCAATTGCCTTATGGGAACAGGAAGGATTTTTTTTCCCTTGTTGGAGCAAATTGAGCTTTGCTTAAAAGTTTTTTTTTTGCCTTCCTCTGGATCAACAGTGGGTAACTGTGGGCATAGCTTTCTGTTTTAGGTTTTTCTTCTTTTTTTCTTTCTCTTATAACTCTATAGGTTGAACTTGATGGACTTGTGTCTCTTTTCACCCTGACTAACTATGTAACTATGTTCTAACATTTCTTTTCGACATTGCAATATTATAAGTATTCTATCCCTACAGACTTGTTCATTATCAAGTAATATACTACAGTAATGTGCAAAAGGTTTACGCACTTGCACAAGAGGTCCTGGAAGGGATGGCATGGGCCCCACAGAGCCCTGATATCAACATTGTTTTATCTGTCTGGGATTACATGAAGAGACAGAAGCAACTGAGACATCCTAAATCCACAGAAGAGTTGTGGTTATGTCTCCTAGATGTTTGAAAAAGCCTAACTGTTGAGTTCCTTAAAGGATAAGTGTCCTTTAAGACCAAATGCACTTGTCCTCTTTGTCCTGACCTAACTGAACCTACCCTCCCCCTCCACAGATGCATACTTACCTCGATCCGGCGGCTGTGGCTTCCGGGGTTTGTTTATCTGTAGATTGGGAGAGGCCATTAAGTTAGGTCAGGACAAAGGTGCAAAAATTATATGAACAACTGCATTTAGAAATGTTATTAACCCTTGCAGTGAGGCTAAATTGGTTGAGTATAATTTAGTTTTTTTTCCCCCAATCAAAAATGAGCAATTAACCCTTGCAGTGCGGGGGTAGCCCCAGCGCAACGGTTAATAAAAAAAAAAACTGTCTAACTGGCGTTTTGCTTTAAATTGCACGTATCCTGTGCAGATGTACCTAGGAGAATTTATGCTGTTTTAAAGTCGAAGGGTAGATATACTGTACTAAAAGGGACATGTGATAAGTCTCCAGTCTTCAAAGAAATAATAATTTCAGGCAATAACATTTGGAATCCTTTGCAGAAATAGTTATTAAAGTATACAATGTTTACTGCACTGTTGGTCTTTAGAAAGAAATATGTACAATAAGGGAATTTAGAAAAAAACTTGCTGCAATTGTATGTCAGCAGGCCTTAGAAAACAAAATATTTTTTTAAACTAAAAAATGTACCAATAAAGTGTTTCAATGATTAACACTATAATAAAATATTAGACTGTTTTTGCTGGGAAGTTAGTTGTCAGTCCCTGCTGGGAGGCCAAAAGTAGGTACCCAGCTAAAACAATTTACTATTCATATATTTATTTTTAATAATGTATGTAAGAGGCGCTTTGTACTGCTTTCAATGTGTTTATATGTTTTTAATTTCTGCTGGACTACAGATCCCTAGCAAAGAATTTCATACAGGAACATGAATTTGCTGCTCACATACAATTCTTCCGGGAAATGGTTTTAAGGGTACAGAGTAACCTACAGAGGTGACTACCCAGCGTTCCCTGCTTACATCAATGTGTGTTGTACCATAATAGGTGTCACATCTAATATGGGGAATAATAAATCATCCAAAACTGTATTTCGAAAACTAGGACATTTGTTCATAAACCCTGGGGAATGGTTAAAACTTAATGCAAACGTATTACAACACCATATTTCAAGATTGCTTAAAGTACCATTAAACCATTTTATCTTATTAAAGATACTATTGCTGTGGCCCTGAACTTCTAGTTCAGCTGCTGGCAGTGCTCATATTTCAGTGGGTGGGGAAGCTAAAGATAACATGCACTATAGGTCGTCACAGTTGTAGTTCCAGAAGGGAGCTTGCCTAAGATTGTGACAACAATGTGCCTGCAGTCTGACCCTGCAGGACAGCGTTGTCATCCTAAAAGAGGAAATGGCTTAGCCAATCAGCAATCTGACTTCACTATTTTACACACAGAGGAAGTGACAGGTTCATATGGAGACATGAGGGATCTATTAGATGCCTAATGTCACCTACAAACCCTACTGAAGCTAATGAAGCACATATTGTTAAAGAGATATTCCCTCACTTCCCACTTTGCTCACCACCAAGGGAGCTGGTGGTGAAGCTTCCTTGAATGTGGTTATGCAGTTTTTCCTTAGTGCTGGGTGTTGATTGAGTTTAGATACAATTATAAGAGCAGATTTGAGCTCATCATTGAATAGCAGTTGGGTACAGTTTATCTTGTGTTGTACAATGGGGTCACCTTTATTTTTGTTTTTTTCAACCTTAGGCGCTTGTGAATGACATGGAAGTTGTGGAAGGAAGTTTGAACAAGTTATCAGATGTGGAAACGGCACTGAAAAGTCATTCCGATACATTGATCCATACATGGATACTACCAAGGCTCGCTGACCAGCAGACACAATGGGAACTGCTAAGTAAACAGGTAAACAAAATTCGACGTATCCAAATTAGGGTGACATTTCATTGCTGGAGCCTGTAGGTATACAAACTTTGGTGTCCAAAAGTACACCCCCCCCTTCTAGGATTGTAACTTTTAGACAAAACATTTAAATTTTTTTTACTGGTCCTGACCTGCTGTAACATATTGTGTATTTAAGTTTATATGAGACAACTTTAGTCTGTTAATGATAGTAAAAAATGTGTACTTTATGGCTGCACAGGGTAAATGCACGTCTTCTGACCCTTTTGGTCACCTTCTGGTCTACTCTAGCACTGGAAAAGAAAACATGAAAGACTAAAACATTTTCTATGTTCCTTCATTCCAGCAGAGGTCACCCAGGGTCTGTAGCTGTCCTTGGGGCCCTATGCACTGTACTATTGCCATAGAGCTTGGAAAAATTGCAGATATCAAACGGGCACTTTTGTATGGTTATCTTTGATTAACCCCTTACTGATGTATAAAAAAACACCATAATGCCTGAACACATTTTTGCAACTTTGACATGTGTTTATAAAACTGTACATATCTGCAAGTTCTTAGTGTATCCATTGCGCTTAGTGTATTCAGGTGTATCATTTTTTAGGGCAAATTGGGCATTTATTTGGTTGTAGTAATAGTAATGGATAGCTCCCAATTTTTTTTTTTAATTATCAAAGAAGCAGTGGCCCCAAAAAGTAAAACAATATAATTTTTTATATATTTTTATACAATTACTATGACCCACCACCAAAAAAAAAGCTAGATAAATGTTCCTCCTGATGCTCATGGTGATATCACATATGTGTGCCTTATTTGTACCCATAGTAGGCCCAGGCACAATAGTGGACATTTTCTTTTTTGTGTTTTTAATTCTACCTAAAGACACTGACACTAACAGGGCTATTCACAAAAGGGTGAAGAGTTGGGGAAGGCAGGAGAAGTGAACAATCTAGGTCAACATAGCTGAACTGGAAAGTGAGCTGAATTGGAGAATTCTTCAAAATCAGCTATTTTGGCCTAGATTGTTCACTTCTCCTGCCGTCTTTAACTTCTTCTTTGGTGACAATTTATCTTTTCTTTCTCACAGAGAAGAAACTGCTGTACAGGGGAGGCTTCAATTCACAGTGACCACAGTAATCACATGATGATACTAAAATTGGGAGGGTAATAGACACGAGCTTAGACATTATAACATTACAAGAGGGCCTGGATAAAATAGAGTGGACAACTATATGTCAGATGAGGTTTAATGTCGATAAATGTAAAGTAATGCATTTTGGGGTTACAAATAGGCAAGCAGAATACACAATAATGGGAACTCCACTAGGGAAGTCAGAAATGGAAAAAGATTTGGGAGAAGAAGAAGATTCATAGTTGACTAGATTAAACAATAGCATGCAATGCCAAGCTGCAGCTAACAAAGCTAGCAGAGTACTGTCATGCATTAAAGTATAATTAAACCTTGTTTGTTTTTTCTGCATATATCTTCTGCTAGCAAGCAGTGGATACATGCAAAAAAATAAATAATAAAAAGTTACCAAAAAGGGTTTTACTTACCTCTGTCTCCGCCGCTCGTTCCTGTCCGAAGAACGATGGTGGGGCGGGCGCATGCGCAGTAGAGATCTTCGGCCGGGAGAAGAGGGAAGACGCAGCCCGACAGCGTGCACGTGGACAGACTCCGTGAGACACATAAGACACAGCAATCAGTGCTGGATCAGAAACTGGCACCAGCGCTGGAGGGATTGCTGAAAACTATCGGATCAAGAGGCATCATTTAAGGCAGCAAGATGTGGGGGGCTTTAATATCACTTTAAAAGGGAATGTACAGTAGAGACAAAGCGATAATTTTACCACTTTATAGATCACTGGTTCGCCCTGATCTTGAGTATGCGGTTCAGTTTTGGTCACCAATCCACAGAAAGGATGTCCTTGAGCTGCAGAGGGTCCAGAGAAGGGCAACAAAACTGTTTAAGGGGCTGGAGGATCAAAACTATAAGACAAGGTTGCTAAATTTAAACTTCTTTATTCTAGAAGTGAGGCGATTAAGAGGGGACATGACTTTGATGTACAAAATGTTTAATGGTGATGTCAACATCAGCAATACATTATTTACGCTAAACTCCCTAAAGAAGACAAAAGGCCACCACCTAAAATTGGAGGACATGAGATTTACCAAAAAGGTTGTAGGGCTCCCTTTTAAGTTAAAGCTGTTTAAATTTGTCTTCCACAAGCAGTGGTATACCTTTCTCAGAGACCATAACATACAGGGGTACAGGTAGTCTTAAAGACCAGAACACACAGGGACTCACATATACACAAGCACACGCACACACACACACACACACACACACACACGTTGAACTTGATGGACTTGTGTCTTTATTGAACCTCAAATCATATGTAACTATGAACGGGAGTCGGTCCTCCCAGTTCCCAATCGTTACTTTGAGACCAGTTCCCAATCGTTACTTTGGTGACAGCTCGGGTTCTAGAAGTGTGCTTTGGAGCTTGCTTCCAACACAAGCACATACTGCATATATGCAGCACCACAGAAGAAATCTTACTTCCGTGATGCTGCGTATACAGGTGAAACTCGAATAATTAGAATATCGTGCAAAAGTAATTGCAGTAATTGCGGCAAAAGGGGCCCAAACCAAGTACTGAGTACATATGCATGCTTGTACTTTTCAGAGGTCCGATATTGTTCTATGTACAATCCTTGTTTTATTGATTGCATGTAATAATCTACTTTTTTGAGGTTGTGGATTTGGGGTTCTTGGGGTTTTCATGAGCTGTAAGCCATAATCATCACAATTATGACAAATCACGGCTTGAATTACAGTATCTTGCTTTGCATGTAATGAGTCTATCTCATATATTAGTTTCACCTTTTAAGTTGCATTAGTGAAATAAATGAACTTTGCACGATATTCGAATTATTCGAGTTTCACCTGTATGTGTGACATGGTTGGGAAGTTGTTAAGAATGTTCTTTACCTGTTCTTGCTAGAAGTTCATATGAAGTTTGTAAGAAAATGCCAGGATGGTTTTTGACTACAGAAATATCTCACTATACATTAGTTTTATTGTACGTTTTTTTAAAGTCCTTATATGGGTATAATTGCTGCACATTCTGGTCATGTTTGGTAGTTGGAATAATTTTATGTTAAGTACATGTTTGCTTTTCAGGTAATTCATCAGATGAACAGGTTATCTGAAAGTCAGGAGAAAGCTGTAAATTTGAAGAAGGACTTGGCAGAAATGCAAGAGTGGATGACGCAAGCTGAAGAGGAATATTTGGAAAAGGATTTTGAATACAAGTCTCCTGAAGAGCTTGAGAGCGCTTTAGAAGAAATGAAAGTAAGAGTTATGCACTACATTTTTAGAAATGTTTGCGGAATGGGCTGTCAATGTAAAAATGTAGAAACAACATGGTTTTTAAGTCTACCTATCTTTATCTGTCCATAAATGTATCCAGGGTTGGCTTGGATCTGACCTAAAGGTGGTCATAAATGTGAGAGGATTTGTGCCCGAATGGCAGGATCTTTATGTCTTTGAGCACTAAGAGACCACAGTAGATTTTAGGGGCTATCCTACATCTTAAAAATTGTTATGCAAACATATGTGTTAGATGTTGTCTGATCACAATTGTTTTTCCTAAGATATGCTTGATTTAGAGGTGTCTGGCCAATACTCTTCCTATCATAGGCATTGAACCTCTACACTATGGAAAACAATTAATCCAACTGCTTTTTGTTGCCTATGGCCACTTCAAAAAGTTTGTATTTTACAAACCCGTGGAAATAAAAAAAAGCCAGACGCCCACCGACCTGTCCTCCCCCGACGAACACACGCCACCAAATGATAGCAGCCGGCCAAAAGTCAACATATAGATGGAGCTTGGGGTTGACGTCACGGCCGGCTCCGACCATTTATTTTGATTTGGCCGTGGGTCTTTTCAGATCACATTGAGGTTGGTACATTTTGTTGATCCGAGAGATCACATTTGAAACACAGTCTGTGCGGGGCCAGCAACTGAGTGATCAACTAAATATTAAATTCCAGGATGCTAAAAATTGTAGAACTATAAAATATAAAGAAAACTATCTTATGGAGTTGTTATTTGTAAAGGAATACAGAATGACCTATGTGCTGTAAAGGCACTCAGTCATCATAAGTTGCTGCTCATACACCAGTACAAGGGGCCCTTGCTATGGACCACAAAAGTTAAATCTTCCCCCAAGGTGGCAGCACCTCATCAGTTAGGGAAACTTTACTGATCATATATCTGTAGCTATGGATTATGGCTACAGCTCCAGTCTTGTGTTGTGGATCTGTATAGAAGGTCATATATACACTTGAATGTGTGAGTAAGTTCTTTTTTTACTTTGGTTTTAAATTAATAAAGGGATACTTCACAATAGAAGGCGCATTTTTGGTTTCTGTCTCTGTAGAGGCACTCAGTTGAATGATTTTCTATTCTTCTCTTGCTGAAAGTTCCTGTGCATCTGACGTCAAGCGTATCTGTTAGGAAAAAAAACCTTTTTCCTTCTGAAGGTTATGCTTGAGGACAAAGGTCCTGGTAGAATTAGATCCTATCTAATTAAAGTTGTCTTCCTGGCTCTTGTAAACTGTAAGTGTGTCACTATTGGAGGTTGCTGTGCATTATTTGGAAACCTTAGTTATTACCTGGTTCTCAAGTATTGTCATGTTATGTTGCTACAAAATTATGTCAGTGAAAACAATGACATTTTTGCTGCTCTGGGAATTGTATTTTAAAAGTCTTTGGGGGTCACCTTAAAGCTCCAACATGCCTTTTATTAGCAGAAATCACCTTGTATCTGCATATAATGGGAGTGTCGCTGTTAGCAAGAATGACTGTCTAATGGAAAATATTAGCAGAGGTTTTTCTGAACCAGAAAGTGTTTATAAATCATACACAAGAGAAACATTAGAAATGATGAACTTTTTATGAAAAATTAAATCAGTAATTGCAATAGAGGAAGTGACCATCAGCTCAAACCGTGACTTAGGCTCAGATCACACCACTGCTATAAGGGAGCTTTGAGCATTGGAAGAAATTGCATGTCACATTGTTGCATTGCAGTGCTATTGTTTCCTAATGGTTCCCCTGCTAACCTAGCCATTGCATCGCATAACAACGATAAGCATAACTTATGACCATTCATTGTGGTGTGATGCAATTTGAAAAAAAAAAGGCTCATGCACTTCCTTTAGTGCAATTTAGGTATGGTAGGCATCCCATTCAAATGAATGGGCAGCCCTAACGCACCACGTCCTGCAGCACACCTGTGATATCACATCACAGACATGTAAACAGAGTCTTTCATAGAAACGTACATTTTTATCGTAATTTAATTGAAAAAATTTAAAAAGGAAAAATACTTGATTAGGGCATCAGTCTCAAAACAAAGTTTTGTGCATCAAGATTATCATGAATGTGATGATTAAGCCATCCCTGTATGTAGAAATGTATGCATATACTAAGTATATTCCTAGCAGTGTTACAGCTATGAGTTCACGTGGCAAGCACCAAAGGAAACTTAATAGAGAAGTAAAGCCAAACCTTTCCTTTTTGTTTAGTTACTTTACTTCTCTTTTGGGTCACAAGAGTACATTCACTGATGTACCCCTTTGACCACAGCATAGAACTGCACTGCAACTGGGAAGGATCCTGACTAGAGCCAAGGCCCATTGTGCCCACCCCCTCCCCTGTCTGTCCCTCCAATGAGCGCTGGAGGAATAGAGACTAAAGAGGTGAATCTCTGTGAGGAGGGGAGCCATGACATTCATTGCTCTCTGCAGGAAGAAGTCATGAGCTGAGCAATCAGCGGTTCCTGATCGGTCATCTCTTAGTATATAGAGTTGGTGTGTGGCAGCTGCGATGTCCCACGCTGGCTATAAGTATTGATAAAAGTAGATTTTACTCCCCTAATACTTCTCCTTTAATTTAATTTGTAACCCTAAAAATAATACAATTGCTCTTTATTTCATAAAAAAATGTAATGATTTTCGCTGTATTATCAATAAACAGAGTTGCTAATTTTCATGTCAGTTCTTCATGTAGAATCACAAATGCCAGTATTCCAATTGGTCATGCTGTAGCATTGTTATTTCAACGTCAATTCACCTCTGTGTACAGCTGAGCTACTTTTGTAAATGGGTGGCCGGCATACACAATGAAAATCCTAGAGGCTGCATTCACTGCTGTCCATTTGATGAAAAATGCATTCTTCATTGAAATCCATTAAAATAAACAACTAAAGCCAAAACTTTTTTTATTTTTTAGTCATGTATAGAATGGAGAGGGATTAGAACACCCGTCATGTTTTCATTGCTGTGTGTGTCCCCATTAAGGAGATGTACCCTCTCCATTTGTCCTGGTGACCATTATGACTGAAAGTGAATGTCACCAGAACAGGGATAGAGGGGAAACCTTCTAATGGATATACAATTCTAGTGACCCTGCTGACCACCAGGGATTTCCTCTCACTTCTTCTCACTCAGACATGAAGTGTAAATAAATCTCCCCAATGGGATGCATATAGAAGCTGACGGGTTATAACCCTCCCCTACTCTATTCAAAACAAAAAAATAAAAAAGGTTTTGACTTCAGTTCTACTTTACCATGGATTAACGTGTTTCCATACATTTTTAGAATGTCCAGATTGTTAGTCTGGCTTCCTTCCTTCACTCCTAGCTCCAATCCACTATTTTACCACCAAAGTGCAAATCCCCAGATAAAAACACTTTGAGAGGGATGCACCGATACCAAGTACAGTACTCAGAACAAGTACAAGTACGGATACTTTTCGAGCTCCAAGACTAGACTAGAGAAATATTCAAAAGTTAGGAGGCGGCTGTCATTAGTAAGGAGCACACGGAGCTCCTGGGATTTGTACATCTCTGTTTTAATGTATGATTTTGTTTTTATAAATATAAATAAAGGGATGCACAGATACCAGTTTTGCGAGTACAAGAACTGATACTTGCCCAAGTACTTACAAGCACGAGTACTGATACATTTCTGTTTATTGTCATGTGACAGTTTTTCTAAAACAATACAGACTAATGATTTCAGGACAGTGGTGGAGCACTAGAGCCAAGTCCCAGCTGGTAGTACTCATGAAAATGCCAAGTACTACCAGCATACCAGTGAATGCATTTCTCCAAACATGTTTATGCTGCAGTTATATGTCATCCAAGTTCAACCTCTGTTTTTTTTTGCATGCCTGTCATATGGTCTGTAAATGTATTTATGCACTATCCTTCATAACAAATGACTTGGATTACAGATTGTATGACTGATAACTTTCTGTTCAAGAAATGATTTCTAGTACTGAGAGTTGATTATTTCATACAGCCTTTGTTCTGGTGTTTTTAGATATTTTGGTAATGTCTCGGTATGAATAATGTAAGCCAAAAAGACTCAACAACCCATTCTTGTTTTTGCTTCTTATCACTGAGAAAGAATATAATTTTAGATGTTGATTTTATTTGTAGCGAGCAAAAGAGGATGTGTTACAGAAAGAGGTGAGAGTGAAGATCTTAAAGGATAATATAAACGCAATGGCAGCCAAAGGACCATCTGGTGGCCACGACTTGACATTGGAGCTGAAAGAGGTTCTTGACAACTATCAACAACTTTGTAACAGGATTCGGGGGAAATGTCACACACTAGAGGTAATTCTAGTGACTAAAATATTTTTCCTTTTTTATTTCTCTACCCTTTTTAATCTCTTTGTTATACTTATTGAAAATGTCTAGTTGGAATAACCAGGCCACTTGTTTTTCTGTGTGTTGTTTATACATATTGTATGTACACTGAGAAAACCCCTCTTTATGTTTGTTATGTGTTCCCATTCACACAGCATACCTAGAAATTAGCACCAATTCAGCACCAATTCAGAGATGATTTGAGGATCTACAGCTGAGTGATTCACAAATAAGATACATTTTTGTTAATATTTAAGGTACATGAATGCATTTTTAAGATTTAACTCCTGAGTTTAGTGTCACTCTAATTATGTTATCATTAACCTGCTCAGCTCTCTTGCATTCCAGAGGACAATTCAGTTTATTTTTCAGAATAGAGCAAGTAATATGTAAGCAGCAGTTTTTATTATTTTTTAAAGTTATGCTATGTGAATGAGAAAATGTAACAAATATAAAATATTGCCCTATATTTATATGATATTTATAAAGTATGTTAACCCGATTTGGCTTCAAAAGTGGAAATACACCTAAAAGTGACGTTAAAGTCAAAAATGTTTTTCCCTCCCCCCACTGTTAATTAAAGCACTTACCTTAAATTATGTTTCTTAATTTGATCTTCTTCTTCTTCTTTCCTGTCGTTTTCATCTGTCCCTCCAGCGCTGCTGCGGGTCTCCGATCCAGCGCTGACTCCTCTGTCCTTGCTGGCACTTCCTTTCCCACGGTGTCTGCATGCGGATGCACGCGTCCATAGACTTACCTTGTGTCTCTCCTCGTCTCCCGGCCGAAAATGTGAACTGCGCATGTGCCCGCCCGTGATTTTTCACATTTTCGGATGGGAGCGCGCGGGGAAGACACAGGTAACTATTAACCCCTTTAAAGCATTTTTTAAACATTTTTTACACTTTTTGCATATATCTACTGCTTGCTAGCAGTAGATATATGCAAAAAAACAGAGGGTTTAATAACCCTTTAAGATTCTCAATTAACCCTCTGCACACTGTTATACACCCATAACCACTTCTAGCAAACTTTGCATAAAATAGGAATTCTTAGTTTGTATACGTTGCAATGTTCATTCTACCTTACAGACCAAAGTCTTCTTGGCACACATACGCTGTCCAGGGTTGGAATTCAAAACAACAACATTTACCCAAAATCTACTATTTGCTACTCTTTTTGATGAACTGATGTTTTCAAGTATTCTGCATATTTTAAGAATCAGATAGCCATTATATTATGTATAATTTTTCGATCCTCTTTATGCAGACCAAGTAAAATGCATAATGTTAGTGTCATTTTTGCATCTACAAGTTAATAAGTTCAAGAAGTATACTTTTCTTTTCAGATTTTTTTGATAAAACAAATCGTTGATATAGGTCATCCAAAATCTGCATTTTTTAAATCTCTTATGGCTCATTGATTTATTAATGAGATTCACAAGCAGCCAAATAAACTGAATTATGACACATATTTTGAAGTTTTCTAAGAACTTCCATAGCACTTTCATGTGAGGAAGCAGGAGATATGATACAGAAAATCAAGTATTTGTTTATGAAAAATAATTGATATTTTAAAAGCTCTTATAATTCCTTGTGGAAATATTCATGAAGAAAAGATGATTTGCATTGTAAAAGGCTGCCTTCTGAGAATTAGTTTAACTTGTCTTTGTCTGACAGGAAGTATGGTCTTGCTGGATAGAACTTCTCCATTATTTGAATCTGGAGACAGCTTGGTTAAATTCACTGGAAGAACGAATACAGAACTCAACAAATCTCCCAGATAAAGTGGATGTTGCTACTGAAGCTTTGGAGGTACAGTAGCATAACTTTTTTTTTTCAGGCTTATTTTTTATATGTTAGCTTCTATTGTAGTTTACGGTGCTTGTAGTCTGTATTCGATTCAATGCTTAGTACCTTTGCATACACCTGCATATTGTTGATGCTCTTGCTGTGGACAGCAACAGTATTATGAACATTGCCTAGACTCTTTTACCTAACCAACCACTCACTGTCTGCAACCCACTCTGCCAATCCCGCCACTGGCTTCCAATAGCCCAAAGGATAAAATTCAAAGTATTAACAACCACTTAGAAAGCCATCCGCAACTCTGCCCCTGACAATATCTCAAGCCTTGTTTCAAAGTATCACCCTTACCGTCCCCTCCATTCTTCGAAAGACCTCCTGCTTTGCAGCTCCCATGCTTGCCTCCAGGACTTCTCTAGAGTCTCTCTCATCCTCTAGAACTCTTTACCCCAACCTGTCCGACTATCTCCAACCTTGACTGCCTTTAGGCGATCCCTTAAGACTCATCTCTTCAGGGAAGCCTATCCCACCTCAACCTAACCACTCAACCATCACGTTCTCTGACACAAATCATCCCCATAGCTACCTCCTCATGTATCACTTGTCCCTACCTTTTAGATTGTAACCCCTCACGGGCAGGGACCTTACCATCTTGTCTTGAATTGTAGTATAATCGTAATGTCTTCCTTATACTGTAAAGCGCTGCACATACTGTTGGCACTATATAAATCCTGTATTATTATAATAATAATAATAATAATTAAAATAATAATAATTGCCTAACCCAAAGTCATGGAATTCTGTAGATTGGACAGTGGACTAATCACCAATATATCAGAAATATTGTATGCAATTGAATTGCACGTTATTTCTTTGTTCTCCAGTCAAATAAGAAGCACTTATTATCCCTATATGCAAAAGCAAAAGGGGGTTGAAGAGATACACTTGCCCACATGCAGTTGTAAAAAGCATATATGATACATGCATTGAGGTTAAATTTATTAAAGGGGTAGAGTCATTTAGCAAAGCAAATGTTATTAAATGTGTGTTTACTTTAACCCCTTCGTGACGGGAGACGTACACTGTATGTCCAGCCACAAAGGGACCAAATGACTTGTCACGTACACTGTACGTGACGAGTTATTTGCTTCTTTAGAGGGCTGTTAAACGCTGAGAATCAGCTTTTAACATTCATTAATGGATGCCCTTACTACAGAGGCATTCATTAATGAAAGGGTTAACCTTTTTCAGACACCCGATACCTTAATATCGGGTGTCTGAGAGTCAAAGCAGAGGGACACACACATGCCGGCTTTTGCAGGCATTCTGACAGCTCGTATAGATCGAGAGAGATATCTCTCTCAAGCTATACTGGCTTACTGGCTATACTTTCATGAATAGATACATAATGTGTAAAAAAAAAATGTGTAAAAAAAAAATAAAATAAGGGACAAATAAATGAATGTATTTATTGCATTTTTTTAGCTGTGCTGGTGTTGTAAAAAAAATACTACAAATCAAAACTGGGAAAAAAGTGTTTTTTTAACGTTTTTTTTCTCTTTTTTTATATTTTATTTGTCCTAAGTGAGGCATTAGACACACATATGTGATATAAATATGTAGCCCTATCTGTCCTCTAAAAACAATATATAATATGTGTGGGTGCACTTTGTAAGAAAGTATATTACTGACGTGGAAGAATCACACAGCAAAAATGTCAAAAGTGTGTCAGTCATTTACGAACAGAAACTAAAAACAAGCTCAGTCATGAAGGGGTTAAATACTTAATTATGTGCAAAGGGAAAATAAAAAATAGGATTTTTGTTCATGATCAGCTAAATGAATTGAACGTAGTTTCATCTTATTTATTAAACTTAGTGAACATTCACTTTGCAAAATGAACAGCCATATCCCAGTAAAAGAAGTCCATATCACAGTAATCCACCACAACAACATTGATCTCAGACATTCTGATCCCTAAATTTAGCTTTTTGTAACTGCTATCCTGTAAACATACCACCAGATTGAATTCAACAAAGCAGTGCTTTTTCCTGCTGGAGCCTTGGATTCTTATTGTTTAATTGACATTAGGAATAGAGAATGTACTATTTTGCTTCTGATGCAGATGACACAATGGGGTCTATTCACAAAGCTGCCGAGGGCAGCCGAGTGAATGACCGATCAGAAGTGAAGTGAGCCGAACACTGTTCGGCTATTCACTTCAGGCTGGTACGGAGTATTAAACTCTCAAACTTTTTGCAATAATTAATAAAGAAGAAACAGTTATATATTGCCCATCACTTACAGTCATCATATTTCCAAAAAGCTAGTTCCAAATCTCTTAGCTCTGGTTGCCTAATCTTCCTCTCCAGTAAGAGTTTACAATGGAGAACACTGTGTCCAGCAGCTGTCCTTCTACTAGCTTGGGGAAAGGAGAAGGGAGGAGTGGGAAGAAGGGGAGTGGTTTGCCTTGCTATGCCTGTGTGTTTATGGAAACACACACAGCTATTACACACAAGGGTGGCTGCATAAGACCCATCAACACTGAAACTCTTAATTCAAGAAAAGCATAAAAACATGGGAACATGTATAAGCTGTAAAAGACCAAAATTATTACTAACAGGCGCCAAGTGCACTATTTCTAGGTCATATATCCAACTTATTAGACTATAGAACAGGGGAGCCCACAATTTTTGTGTTAAGATCTACTTTTCAAATGGCGAGCTACATGAAACCTACCAACGAAAAAAAACCTCCCTCGCTCTCTCTCTCCTTGCTGTCTCTCCTTTCTCTCTCCCTCCTTGCTGTCTCTCCTTTCTCTCTCTCTCCTGGCTGTCATTCCTCATTTTCTCCCCTGGCTGTTTCTCTTTGCTCACTTGGCTGTCTCTCCTTGCTCTCTCCACAGGTTGTCTCTCCTCTCTCTCTCTCTCTCTCTCTATCTCCTGTCTGTCTCTCCCCGCTCTCTCTCCTTGCTCACCTTGCTGTATGTGGCAACAGGCTGTGTAAACTAATATTCTTTGATGTAATACATAGCACTTCAGCTCCCAGTATCCACCAGAAAGGTGTCAGGGAACTTGGCTCAGCAGACTCATAGGCTAATAGGTAATCATGTGTGCACAGCTAAATAAATATACCAAAATGGAATAAAGGGGCCACCATTCACACCCTTTGTGATCTACCAGCATCAGCTTCGAGAGCTACTGGTAGATCACGATCTACCTAATGGGCACCCCTGCCCTACAAGGGCAAGGAGCCACCCCAAAACAGGATATTAGGAGCAGCGCTCAGCTGATTCTACAGGAATCTAAAGCTTTTAAGCATCCAGGAGCAGCATCAATTGTAAGTGGTTTAATCAGCATTTGAAATACAGTAGCCAAAATACATTTTTACTTTAATATCACTTTAAATACTAAAGCATGTGCAAGGGATTTAAAAAAAAAAAAAAAAAAGGACATTTGCTTAATCATGATCGGATGATTAAATTGAACACAGCTTCACCTCATTTCTTTTTGCAAAGAAACAAATATACAGCTTTAAAAAGTGAACATGCTTTATTTCTTAAGGCCTCATTCACACTGCCGCGCATTCGTGCGTATTGTACCATATGCAACATATGCAAATAAATGGCTCCATACACATAGCCGCGTATCGTATATATCGTATACGTTTGCGTATCGTATATATGCGCAAAAACTGAATGGAACCGAGATGCGTCCGGGCAGCGTATTTCTGCGTATTTTACGCGCATACGCATATTTGCGTGTGTCTACGAGCGTATACACGCGCGTGTGCGTACAGTTCATTAAAATTTCCATTAGGAAGGATGCATTCTGGGAATGCAAATAGTGCACGTACATACGTGCATAGACGCTCGTATATACACGCATAGACGCATATATAGGCAATATACAATTTTGCTTGCGTTGTGTGTGAATGAGGCCTCAGTAAATTGACCCAATTTTAGGTAATCCAACACAAGGCAAATATGTATTTCATACGTAAAAGCCTGTTTTCTAATGGGCCCCATGTTGTGTGCTATAGGAAGTAAATTTTTTTTAAAACAAATCACAGGTACATGTTAACAGAGAGCCAGATATACAAGTCAATAAAATGAGTGCACAAGTAACAGTGTTGTCACTGGATAAAGGATTTACAATTTTGGCTATTAATAAAAGGTCACTTCAGCCAATCTTTGTGGGTATCATTTGTAAGTTCAGACACAAAAAAGCGGATATGGTAAGAGTGTGTACCAAAATATAGGGGTCTCTTCATTACAGGTGAGAACATCAGATAAGGGTCTGGTGTTTGCAGGAGTTTAGACAGGAAATCCATTCACCCATTGTTTGATCAAATTTTGTAACTGAATCTCCACTCTCAAATATATGCATTTGTCAGTAAATTTCAAAGGACAACTGTTACCTAGACCTAGATCAGTTAGTGCATCCTTCGAGAAAACTTTTTGGCTATCCCCATTTACATTTGAAGTAGCTACCAAGTTCATGGACTATACCTATCACATGTTCTGTGTCCAACAGATATATTACCTTGTTGTGTGCATATAAGGAGACTCTTTCAACCACCTCCACCTCACCCAGCTTGCCCATCTCACCTCCTCAGTGGGGTTCGTCTAATTACCTCTGCAAGTGACTCGAATGACATGGCAAATAAAAGTGGGGACAGCGGGTGACCCTGTTTCCTTCCCCACTGTATTGGAAATGGGTTGGAAATATGTTATTCACTTTAATTGGGGTAGTAGGTTGGGTGTACATTATTTGTATCCAACTTATAAATATATGGCCAAAACCAAATTCCATCAGTATGTGGGCTTACATAAATATAATGTAATCAAATCAAAGACTTTGCGAGTATGTGAAGCCTAATTGGCCTTTAGGACTCACAGTGTAGGGGTCCTTATTAGGCTTTAGGATTATTTGAATTAGAGCCTCCCTAGCTGAGGGTAAAGGAATGTCCTTTTTAAGTATTTCATTATATAAGAGGCACATTTAATGATGTGAAAAACTAGCTTGTAAAAAGAAGTCCAGTTATAAGAAATTGCTAGCAATAACTAGCTGAGAAACATACAGTATATCCCCTTTTAGCCTAAGACATGAAAGTTACAAATAAATTGTCACTGTACATATAATTTCAGTAAGAATGTTCTGCTCTTTCTTGCCACCATTCAGTCTTTAGAGTCAGCCCTGCGGCACCCTGCAGACAACAGAACACAGATTCGTGAACTTGGCCAGACCTTGATCGATGGTGGAATCCTTGATGACATCATTAGTGAGAAGCTAGAAATCTTTAATGCCCGCTATGAAGAGCTAAGTCATTTAGTAAGTACTGAAATGTATAATTGTCAGCTATGTGTCACATACTAGGTCTTCCTGTCCTGTTTTAATTTTTACTGGAGCTTTGATGTTCTAGAAGCATGCACAACTATTTATTGCCCTGAAGATACAGTTTTATAATACATACAGGTTTTTCTATAAAGGTGAAGAGCAGCGTTTAGTATTGCACAGAAAACAAATGGGCTAAATGGATATATGGTGAAATGTTATTGGTTTCGAATAGTGATTGCACCTTTACGACAACAATTATCATTGCTCATTGTGCAATCCCATAAGAATGGCACGTTTTCCATGTTTTTTTTTTTTATTGGGGGCCAATTTATCAGGCTTTTTATATCCCCATCTTTTATATTTTCCCAAAAATGTTGGTATTATATTCTGTTTCTGTGTACTAAATTTAATTTTAGTGTATCTTATCCTAAAAATACTGTTTTGATAAACATTTGCAGAAATACTGTGCTACATAAAAAAATAGGATTTTGTATTCTACAGGGCCTCTTCTTTCATAAAATGTATAATTGTTTGGGGGTTCTAAGCTGTTTTCTAGCCAAAAATTCTCATTTTATCATGTGTGCAAATATTAAGAAATTTCTCTGGACAGCAAATAGTTAAATAAGAATAACGTTAATTTTTATAATTTGCCTAAAGCCTAACTTCTGTCAAAAATGTTTTCGTTTTGGCTAATGTTGTGAAGAGTTAAAAGTTCTTTCAGGTTTTTATTTCTGTTAGTGACACCAATGAGGAGATTCTGCCTCAGTTCTGTCTCTGTTGTGTCCATATAAAAAATGCAGAGTGCAGTTGTCACCAAGACAGGTGTGTGGGGGAAAAAAAACATTGTCAGAAGTTTTAACTCTTCCCTCTCTGTGGGTTTTTGTCTGTGTTCACCCTGGAGAGTGTTTCCTTTATTGACAGGAAGTGAGGGGGATATCTCTCCAAAGGAGACACAGATGACAATGAAAAGCTTTTTTCCACTCTAAAACAAACAACAAATATTGTCTAAACTTGGGCTTTAAATTAAATGAGTAATATTTTTCAAACTCTGAAGAAAGATAATTTTTTCATATACACAATGATGATTCTGGCGCTTGATAATGAATATAGACAGTAAACAAGCTCATGTGTCTACTCACACATGCTCACACTGCATATCCTGATATGCTTTGCAGAATACCTGATTCACAGGAACAAAACATATTTTTGCAAGTAAAGGCCTGACAGACACTCTTTACTAGTATGTGGAATGTAACCCATCCACACTGAAATATTGGTAGAGAAAAGGTGACATTGGAAGTTCCTGTGCTAAAATCATGAAGATGAATAGGAGTTTAAATGAGATTATATCTTTCCAGGCTGTGACCAGACAGATCACTTTAGAGCAGCACCTGATGACCCTCCGTGAGAGTGATCATATGTTACAAACACTGCAAGAGTCCTTGGAAGAGCTGGATAAACAGCTGACCACCTACCTGACTGATAGAGTGGATGCCCTGCGAATGCCCCAAGAGGCTCAGGTATCTCTCCAAACGTTTTTAAAATCTGTCCTTTTCAGCTGTAATCTTATCACCCGCATCCTTGTTTCTAGCATTGTACTAATTTTAATCATGTATGGAAACTGGAATAAACAGTGATCAATTGCACAGGAATGGATGAGGAACTGGGTAAGTAGTTGTGAGAATTTAGGAAAGAGGTAGGCAAGAGGTAGGCAAGCTCGGGACTTCAGCTGTGGTGGAATGACAAGTCCACTGAAGCACTGCAAGGCTGACAGCCACAGGCAAGACTTGCAGATGCACGACAAGATCAACAGGTGGAGTGCCGAGGTTGCTTACCACCAATCTAAAAATTCTGTGTAAAGGTGCCCATACACCTTACGATTATCGGACTAAACTTTTCGTCCGATGATCGAACCGTCGTACGATTTTCGTACGACGGCCCCATCCTGCCCCGATTATCGCAAGGTTCAATCAGCGGTAGTTAGAAAAAAACACCTGGACGACTTGCGGTAATTGACCGCAATTATTTTCGTTTGCGCATGCGCAGTGTTAATCGTACGACATTTGACGGACGGAAACGCCACCAACCATGCGAACATCGTACGATCAACCAAAGTTTTCAAACATGCTTGACCGTCAAAAGTCGTACGATTGTACAGTACTATCGGTCGGGCACTCTATTCACACGTTACGATTGTCGTACGAAAAGTCGATCGCATATGATTATCGTACGATAATCGTAAGGTGTATGGGCACCTAGACACTATGCATGACATTGGGTAACATAATCATTAGGGTAACATGTGGGCTTTATGGATGTATGTAGAGCCCTACATCTCCATCCTTCTTTGCCTGACAATTCTGTTTATCATCCCCAGTGACTGAAGTAAGAATAATCCCTCTGTCAGCTCAGCCAAATAATTCTAAAAAAAACTGCATAAGGTGTTTTAGGATAAATATCCTTTAGATAACTATCTAACTAGGGTATCACGGATCTTATAAAAAAAATGCATAGCTTATTTGTCAAGCGAAACTGCCGGTACATTCATTTTGTGCATATTAACTAGCGATTGTCAGAATGGGGCAAAAACAAATATTCTTAATGTAATTTTACTTCTGCAATAGGTATATTCATAAGAAACAGAGGAGGAATTGATTACAACTGGAGCAGACAAAATCTGGAGCAGCTGTGCATAGTAACCAATCAGCTTCTATCTTCAGCTTGTTCAGTTAAGCTTTAAAGCTGATTGGTTGCCATGCACAGCTACTCCAGTTTCTGTCTGCTCATCTTAGTAAATTTCCCCCAGACTTAATAGGGAACATACCGCATTATGGCCACTACCTGTATCTCTCAACCAGTTGTAAATGACCTAGTCCTGTATCTCTCAACCTTAACGTAAAGGACCTAGTCATGCATCCCTCAACCTGATGTAAATGACACCGTCATGTATCTCTCATCCTGATTCAAATTATTTAGTCCTGTAGTAAATGATCTAGTTCTCTATCCCTTACCCTGTCATAAATGATCTAGTTCTGTATCTTTCATTCTGTTGTAAATGATCTAGTTCAGTATCTCTAAACCTGTCCGACAGTGCGGCACCGGATATTAATTGTCAGGAGTTTATTGCTGTCTGCTAGGGAGATTCAACCTCTCCTTGTCCTGATCACCTCTGTCATCAGAACAGAAAGTGATGGGAAATCTAAAACATTTGACATAACAGGAAGTAAGGGGAAATCAACAAAACAGAAGATGAGGGGGAAAAGTTATCAACAAAACAGAAGGTGAAGGGAAATCTTTCACTGGGAATACACAAGCCTTAAGGGCCCATTTACACCAGACTACTTCTGCACGGTGCCTTAAATGCATGTGCGTTAATGCATGATGTGTTGCACATTAGTGTGTGTTGTGGTAGGGCAGCCCATTCATTTGAATGGGTTTCCTAATACATAACAATAGGCAAAAACCCCCCCAAAAAATCATTCTTCAGCATGCATAGTAGTATGTTGATGCGCATTGCGCTGTAGCACACGTGGGCTGGGAAGGTGTGTTGTGTGCAATTTAAAATTAATGGAATCTTAGCTTACCAATGTTTGTTTTTGCAGCACACTGATGTAAATGGGACCTAAGAGGGATTTCCTCTTTCTTTCTGTTGAGTCTCCAGGACAGGGAATGAAGGGAAATCTCACTATTGAGAAAAGAAAAAAAAACATTTGCAGTTATCATCTATTAGGATTTGGTGGCTGTGTACCCAACCTTCTAAATTACATTGTTGAATGTTAATTTCCCTTTCAATATCTTTAAATATGTCAGTGTTCCTGAATTTTTCGTAAATACCTTATCTAGAAATACTATAATTCAATGTGATACATTAATGTGTGTAGACCACTCCCAGGAGTCACAAGACTCTTAGAAGAACATTAGGCGATATTCCAAGTAAATAAAGAGGCAGCACTCTTTATTTTCTGTTTCATGTTAGTGTACAGACTGAATTATTTCTGTAGAGCATACATAAGTCATAAATGGTCTTTTTTGTACTCTTTTAAGAAAATTCAAGCTGATATAAGCAGCCATGAAGCAACTTTGGAGGGACTGAAGAAAATTTCACGACCTGTGATACTGTCCAGCCCAGAGGTTAAACCCACTCGAGGAGGATCACAGCTGGATGTTGTTCAGGTAATAATGTTTTTATGGCCTTCGCTGCATGACGTCTCTAACATGTTGTTAACCTAACGTGTAATACATAGTAGGTTTTAAGCAGGAACTGATATAAAAGAAAAGAGTAGTCATGACCTACAAGCTTCAGTCAGATGGCTTTTTTCTAACCTGCTCTAGGATGACAGCTGCAATCTGTTTACATGTTACGGGCAGCATCTCAAATTTTCCTTCAGCTTTGTATACAAGGCACACATCCATTCTATACTGCATACATGGCATGGAGACACCATCCAAGATGTTGGATTTCAGTTTGCCAAGTTAAAATATATTTACTCCTTTCTAAAATGAACCCAGTCAGTCTAAAGTTGGCCACACACTGGTAGGTTCTGCTACGAACATTCGTATGAAAAATCTCATCAGAACAATACAATAATGCCATCAGAGACTTGATCATTGTCAGTTAATTTTTAAATCGATTTTGGAATGAATGGAGGTTTTCAAACAAAAACCACATTCAGAGAATTTTTTTTCCTGCTCCGTCAATTTTTCTTGGTCACTTAGGTTGAATACGATTAATATTTTACCCCATTAGCTATTAGAAATTCAAACGAATGTTTCAAAAGTGTTTTTTCAAACAAAACTCTACTCATGCATTACTTTACAAATTGTAAATTCAGGTTTTAGGGATGTAACTTGAAGAGCCTTTGATCACATAATCTGTATTTGACACAGTGTCCCAAACTGGGTTTTGTTTACTAAAGGAGTAGTGGAGGTTAACTTTGTTAAGTGAATTAAGTGGCGCTTCATTTACAAGCTTGATTTGCTATTTGAAGTGTGAACATTCATTTCATCTTCAATAACTTAAACCTCTGTGCTGACTTTCCTTCATATCAATTTTAATGTTATGAAATTCTTAATGTAAGGTATTATACGGTAATTTGTATTTCCACTTTGGTAGCCAGCTTGGGATAACACCTACTTTATAATTGTTATGTTCCCATTCACATTGCAATACCTACAAATATAAAAAAAAATTGCTGCGTACCATTTCAAGTGCTCATTTCTGAAAATTCCATACCAATAGTATACCCCTGCTATGTAGTGTTAAGGAGGGTGCGGAAAAGTTAATGTTTACCATAATTATCCCTAAACAAAAAGAGTGTTGGTTTGAGTTGCGCTTTAATATATTTCCCTTATTCTATTTTGGGCTTTGAAATAAATCGAGTAAATTTATGTCTTTTATCTATACAGAGGAAATTCCGAGAAGTGTCTACGAAGTTCCAGCTTTTCCAGAAGCCAGCAAACTTTGAACAGAGGATGCTGGACTGTAAGCGTGTCTTAGACGGAGTGAAAGCCGAGCTTGGTGTACTTGATATCAAAGATATTGATCCAGATGTCTTACAGAAACATATGGATGGCTGCATGGTAAGTATACCTAACAGAGCTTGGACCATGCACTTGTATAGCAGACAAGTGCAGTCTGTGAAGAAGGTACAAGGATTATAGTGATATACCAGTGTTAGGGTTTTTATACACTGTCTAGTTATCTAGCAGAGGCAAAAAGATTGTTCAGTGGAAAACATGAGGCCACAAATTTCAGCTGTACAGATAGCATACATTCTCATGTGTAATGCCAGCAACTTCACTCAACTTGAGCTGTGGGGACAGAGAGATAACCCAGAGGTCAGTGAATATCTGTACGATAGTGTAATCTTTGTACAGTGCTATATTTTGGTGCCGGAACAAGTACCTTGATGGCAAGATAACCAGGTATATCTTCATTTCTGAAATAACATTAACATATTAAAGCTTATGTGAGCTTAGCGACTGGCTTTCCATATACTTTACAACTGCCTCAAACCTGCCTACCTTTTAATATAATTTTATTTATGCTTCCTTGAACTTTCTGAACAGCAGGTATTAGTCTGAAAGTGCGCACAAATACTGGCATTTTGGCAGGTACAACGGTACACGTTTGTTGTTTGGCTGGAGGTGTGCTTAAAAGAAAATGATAAATACTGTCGAATGGTCTCTTGCCCTGTTTGTATTGGATAACTTCATATTTTTACATCCCACACATAATTATTTGAGTGTTTGAGTAGTCTGCAATGAATATGTTCTGTACAAACCTGTTTTTGATAGATAAAAGTAGCATGCTGTGTTTGTCATGCAGAAATTGTACAAGACGCTGAGTGAAGTAAAGCTGGAGGTTGAGACTGTTATAAAGACAGGAAGACAAATTGTGCAGAAGCAGCAGACTGATAATCCAAAGCTAATGGACGAGCAGCTAACGGCTTTAAAACTCTTGTACAATGACCTCGGGGCTCAGGTCTGTCTATTTATGTAATTTATTTATGATTGGAATTGGTGAGTTTTATGTGTGGGGAACTGCATGGTATCAGGACTATCATTTATAGATAACTCAAACCTGCTACCACAAGCCTATAAAAAACAGCAGCCCATGCTATTCTAGCTCTCCTGCATTGCATTCATTTGGCATCATGAACTCATGGCAGCATAAGGAAGATTAAAGGCCCCGTTCAGACCTGAATGATTTGTTGCGTGTTTCCAGAAGCATGCCAACACTCGACAATAAGGTCTCCATTTTCTTCCATGGGGCCCATTCACATCTGAGCGATGTTGTGCCACAGAAGTACAGGAGCTTTACTAAGGCTCAAGCAGACTGACACCCGGGCATTTTCTGCACCTTCTAAAAAATGCACTTTTATTAATTTAACTTATTATATAACTTGAAATGCAGTTACAAGTATGCAATGTACGAGTGAGTTAATAATAGTACATCCAAAAAAAAAGCTGAATGTTTGTTAGCCTGGACTTGAATAATAAATGTCCCTATGTAACTATATCTTGATTTGAACTCTCTGATGGTACATTCAGAGCAGGGGTAGGCCACCTCAGCATTACAGGTGTGTTGAAACTACAATTCCCATCATGTCTCTGCCTCTGGGAGTCATGCCTGTGGCCATCAGTCTTGCAATCCTTCATAGAACTTGAAGTTTCACCACAGCTGGAGTGCTGAGGTTCTGATTTCGAGTTCATGAGTGCTTTTTCCACCACAGCTCTGTAATTCTAGGTGCTCCTTTTAATGTCATACAAGTAAACGGCTTCATTAATTCCAAAGATGCTTTAGGTCCTAACGGGCACATAACATGTTATCACCATTTACATCTGGGTGGTGCATTGTTTTATGTGTTAATGTGCGTTTCGTTATGGCAGCGCATTCATTTTGAATGGGTGTGCCAGCAGTCACCAGTGTGGGCAAAATCACACGTGACCCTTTATTGTAACTCTGTATTGCGATATGATACATTACAGATGCTTTACCTTAGTGAGTTACTGCAATGAAGTGTGTATCTGGACTTCGTGATACCTGTAAAGTATTTTGGTGTTAGGTCAGCGAAATGCAACAGACTGGTGTGAATTGCTAATATGTGCCAATGCAAGGCACAGCCAATACCTTATATAGCTCTAGTGTAAAAAGGACCCCCCCCACATTTTTGATAGTGTTCTCCCTCTCTCCCTTATTTCCTGTTCCATTGACATTTGTACATTTTTAAATGTCCCATCATTTTCTGTCCCATGGACAGTATTCACCAGGACAAACAGAGACATGAGTTTCTGCAGCAGGGGCGGAAAAAAAAAGACACCTTACATCTTCTAACCACCTGCAGCCCAAGGGCCACATGTAGCACCCAGCATTCAGAAGTTGGGCATTGATTTGTAAAGGAGTTATAATAGCAGTAATGAGCTTGGACTTGGTGTGAACCCAGTTTGTCTCAGTTTGTCCAAGCCCTCTCAAAACTGTGACTGACACACTGCCCTCTCGGCCCGATTAGTTGCGGCAGGCCCATTTCCCGAACTGGGTTCACACCATGCCCCTCATCACTGCTTCCTGGTCTCTGACAGTCTCCTGCAGAATTACTTCTGTCCCCAATCACTCTTGTAGGGCAATCTTAATTTCCTCTAGTATGTCTCTAGTCTATGAGTATGACAGTCTTCTGTAGCAGTATATATAATAAACATTATATGCTGCCTTTTTGGAGCCATCAGGTGTCACATTTGAGGCTCCCTATACCCTGTAAGTAGACAACATCTGCCACTCCCCAGTATCCAAAATTAAAAAAGCATTGGCTACACTTTTAGAGCCAAACCATTTATACAATACATTTCAGTTACATTAAAGTGTCTGAGCCTCCTGTGGATTCTTACTGTGCTCAGGATTCCTAATGACATGTTCCTATAAGCTTTTGCTCGACAGCTAAATTGAAACTGAATAGCTGATTGGCACTCATACAGTCATTCTCAAAATAACACCTGCACAAGTTTTGTTTCTAGATCCATGGTGCCTGATATATCATTGTTTCCTTATATTTGATTTTTAGGTGGAAATGGATTTTATCTGATGATGCAGAAAAATATAATGGATGGGAAAAATAAGTTGCAGCTTAATAAGTGTCATGTGATAATTGGTGCTTGCATTGTCATTTGTATAAAGACATTAATGTGTTCAGTAGTGTGCAGCTTTTCTTAATGAGCTCTCTGTTTTGCTGCAGGTAACAGAAGGAAAGCAAGATTTGGAACGCGCCACTATTTTAGCCGTAAAGCTGAAAAAAGAGTCTGCCTCTCTGTCTGAATGGCTCAGTGCTACTGAATCCGAGCTCATTCTGAAAACCACAGCTGATGGTCTGTGTGCAGATCTGGATGTGGAAATTGCTTGGGCTAAAGTAAGCATTGCTTGTTTCTGTTATATTGTAGATAAAATAAGGGATTTGTCTGGTCAATAATGTTGGCAGTAGATGGTCTCTAGAGCTAAGTGACTAAGAAGTACTTAAGTAGAATGGAGTAAATCAGGTGAAGGAGGTAGAATCTGTGATAAGGGTGAGCCAGGGAAAGGATGCAGCCTGCTGATACTAGCATTCTGTTATGAGTTATGCTTCAAATGGAACCTGAATGGAACATGTGACAATAAAAATTGACAACAGAGGGAGCAAGTGATTTTTACCACAAAATGCATGTATTTACATTATTTTAGTCACCGTCCTGTAAAAGTTATGCATTACTGCTGATTATATGACATCTAATGAGATTGGTACAGGTAAATTAGCAAAAAGTTTTCCTGGCACACTCACAAGCTAGCATGTAAAAAAACGTGTCTCACACTAGGGTTAAAAACAGAGGTTTGGATACACGTCCAAACCTCTGTTTTTAACCTTAGTGTGAGATAAGTTTTTTTACATGCTAGCTTGTGAGTGTGCCAGGAAAACTTTTTGCTATTTTTCTGTTTAAAGCCCATTCCGTGTGTACCTTCTACCTAAAGCTGGTGACGAATTGATGAGTACCTTTTGTCATCTGTTTTACTTGACTGGTATGGGTAAATGCCTCTTTATCAGCCCCCTATCCTGAGCTGAGATAGTGGTCCTTAGCAGAGCTTACATTTTTAATGCTGTTTTATCATTTAGTCAAAGTGACCCTTTAAAACATAATGAAAGGCTTGCACGCCAATAATGTACAGGTTCTTGAATACTTAAAGTAATCCTGTGATTACTAGGGTATGGTAAAAACTGGTACCTGAACTTAATAGTGAGCACCTACAGGTGTTTGCCCATAACTTCAGATTTCTTACTGAGCACCTTGGGAGCCTAGGACAGTCAATTATGCAGTTTTTAGTCTCACTTTGGAAGGCCACCCCGTGGCCCACCCTCTCCTCCACCTCTAGTGGTCATTAAGGTCACTTTGTATATCTGCAGACCCACAGAAAAGTGCAGGAGGTTGGAGTGGCTGGGCTAAGCCAGAGCTTGTGAACTGTATTTGCATAACTTAATAGGAATGGGAACCCTGACCTTACCTCTGTAGGGTTAGCTCTCGCCTGCTCCTCTTGCTGCTTCCGTTGAACTGCTGTAGGGGCTGATATTAAACGGTCAAGCATGTGCAAATTAGATTTTAGTGACTAAAAAGTTTTTTTTCTTTAGATCTGTAGACAAACATGCATTGTATTCTTTGACCATGTATACCCGTCTGCACAATGACCACAAAGACAGAATATTCTTAGAGGAAGAACTGCATATTGACCAAACGAATCCCCTGAAATGTTTGACTTTTTGCTTAGTTATAGACATACAGTTACAATATGCATTGAAATAGGCATTCAGGGTTGAATCATCATAATAATCTATTGTAAATGGTTCTCTGGAATGTGGTTGCATACACTGTGGGGTCAATGTGGTTCTTCTGCGTCCTCACGTCTAATGCAAGTCAGTGGACCTGCTTTTAATGTGATGATGCCAGTGGTTCTTAAACAGAGGCGAAGAGGCTGCAAGGACTGGTCTGGCTGTCTGGCAGGACCGTGGATCAGGTGAGTAAATCTGCATTATTTCAAAATAGGCACCTAATCCTTGCAGTGTGCAGGTAGCCCCACTGCAAGGGTAAATTTTTTTAAATTCATGGAGTTGTTTTGTGTTTGTTTTATGTTTTAGATAGACTAGGGAAGAGTTAAATCCGCTGCCAGTGTATTTTTAGTTGTCTGTGTCCAATTGGGTAGATTTACCTTTACTTCCTGTCCCTGAGATGTAACAGGAAGGAAATCTCTACAGTTTGAGGGGAATTCTCCTCTCAGACAGTTGTCACCAGAACAAGTGTCCCAATTAGGAGGTTTAGCCTTGCCTTGTGTTCTGGTGACAACTGTAAAACTTTTCATTTCCCATCACTTTCTGTCTCAGAGGCACTCATCAAAAAAAACAAAAAAACAGATCTCCCCAGGGACAGCGTTAAAAACCTGATAGAGGGCCTAATCTTTACATACAGTACTTCCACTTAAAAAAGTCTTAGCAATGTGAGGTACTTTAAGGTAAATCAAATGTCTTTCATTTTAGAGAACAAGAACAATGTTAAGCCTTTTACAGTAGACAGCTTAACATGCTGGTTAAATTTCAAGCTTGGATATAATAATTGTCTTCAATACCATTCAGAAAGTAGAAAATAAAATAAACTTTATGTGATTTGTTTGGGTCAGACAAAGTTCTGAATCATGCAGCTTCGTCTGTAATCTGGTTGTCATTTGGATTTCAAATCCTGGCAACAGAAAACTCAATAGGAACTGTTTATACTGAAAATGCTCTGTTCAGTGAGTCTGCTTCCGTTTTGCTACATTTCCCTCAGTGAGTTTAAAAACAAAGTGAAGAAGTCATAGTGCACATGTTGTGATGGGTAACACGGTGCACATACAGCATACATGCTTACTGTGGTCATGAAACGTGCTCATGCAAGACGTCTTTCGATGCTACAGTATTTTTCAATGCTTGTTGGACATATGTACTTACACAACTTTTATTTTTAAAAACCAAACATAAACATCTACTGTATGCATCTAAGCAAGCCTTTCTTAACCAGGGTGCCATGGCACACCGTGGTGCCTCTACATTTTCTGATGGTAGGGCTCTGATGTGAAGGGGGAACTCTGTTGTACAAGGGGATCCCAATATAAAAGGGGGGCTCTTGATGTGAAGGGGGGCTCTTGATTTGAAGGGAAAATTTTGATGCAAAAAGACAAACTACACTTTTTTGCGTGTTTTTGCATGGGTTCCCCCGTCACATTTTAGACTGGGGTGCCTTGAGATTTTCCATACTTTTTAAGGGTGCCGTGAGTGAAAAAAGGTTGAGAAATACTGATCTAAGCCATAAAAAAGTACACTGCAAATGGGGACTCCAAAGCCTATATTTACCAAGATCTCTACCAAATAAGTCAGGCGTGGTTCACACCTGAACGTTTTGTAGCTCGTTCAACGCTCGACAAACGCTCTACAAAACGCTCAAACATCTAAATCCCATTGTATTAAATGGGTCTGGTTCACACCTTGCCGTATTTCCGCCCGTCCGAACGCGATATAAACCAGCCTACGCCCAAAGAAGTACATGTACTTCTTTGGGGCATTTTGGTCTTGCGTTTCCATTGGGATACAGCCAAGTAGCCCACGGAAACGGGCGTTTGTCGAGCGGTTTTTTTTACCGCGAATCGCGGTAAAAACGCGCGCCGCAAACTGCGTGACAAACGCGCATATTCAATACGCCTAGGTGTGAACCCAGCCTTAGGCGTTCACATTTTATGGTGGGCATAACCTTCTACCCGCTCCTGTTATTGCTACTCTTGTGCATCTTCTTTCAGGTAATCAGGCCTGATGTATAATCTTGAATTTTTTTTTCCAGTTGTTTCTGATTTAATTTTATTACAAAATTGTTGTATCGTGGTATAAAAGATCTTATTATATATTATACACATTTTATTTAAAAGAGAACTATGGGGTAAGTGTTTTTCCTCACAGTTCTCTTTAGGGTCACAGGAGAACATATACTAGCGCCCTCCCATGACCCGAAGCTCAGTATATAGCGAACTATTGCCCCCGATATACTGAGAGTGCCGCAGCCGGTACGGATCCCGACAATACTGTCTGGAGCCACCCAGCCAGCTGCGTGAGTGACAACTCACACAGAGACAGCTGTGCTCGCCCCCTCCCCTGTTCGGTCCTCCATTCAGCTCTGGAGCATCAGAGAGAGGAGGCGGGGTAGGGGAAATCCCTGTGGGGAACTGTAACTGACAGTCACCGCTCACTGCAGGGACACGATCGGGAAGTGAGAGGATCGGCTGCATGTTTCTGCTCACTTAGCGATCAATAGAGCCAACCTGTTGTGACAGCTTCTTTGTCACGGGTCGGCTCTATGAGGATGAGTGGAAACCACTCACCACACAGTTCTCCTTTAACTAATTTAATACATTTAATAGTAAAACTGAAGAACTCCATTTAAAGACCGTTTATTTGGTTGGGTATTGATCAAGGAATATATTGTACAACCATAATGTGAAAGGCCTCTGTTTTTTTTTTCTTACTGATCCCAGTCCTCTACTTGTCCAATTATGGCTGCATTTTCTTTGTTGACTTTGTTGTTTTCTTTGTTGTTCAACTTATTTACAGTCCCAACAGCAAAAGGAGTAGCAAGAAGGGGAGAAGGGGGCATTGGTGGAGGATAAGGTGGAAGAAATTCATGGTGGCAGAGCTGTATATACACAGGGGGGAATTTATCACAACTGGAGAAAACAAAATCTGGAGCAGCTTCTCTCTTTAAGGTGGCCATACACTGTACAACCATCGCAAGACCTTAGTCTTGCGATGGTTGTAAAGTGATTAAAAAAACGTACAATCTGCCCATCTTGGGCAGGCAGATCGTACTCCTGATCATCGCAAGCCCGCCCCCCTGAGGGGCGGTCTTCCGATGACCGCAATGCTGAACGGGCAGTGTGCGCGTGCGCACACCGGCCCGTTCGGCATTTGTCTCCTGAGCACCGTTCAAACCAGCCGAAAATCGTACGATTCTCGGCTGGTTTTCTAGCATGCTCCGTAGACAAAAGACGTGCGACCGTACAGTAGAAACGGTTGCACGTCTTCGTTCACACTGCTCGATTCTCGTACCATCGCGGGATTTCCCGCGATTCTCGTACGAGAATCGAGCAGTGTATGGGCACCTTTAGTTTGTTCAGTTCAGATTTGAAAATGAAAGAGAGAAGCTGATTGATTGACATGCACAGCTGCTCCAGATTTTGTCTACTCCTGTTTTGATAAATTCCCCTCACAGTTTTTAGGTGGCATATAAAACAAGCTATTTAAGCCATGTATAGTAAATGGTGCAATTCATATGGTTAAAGCTGAACTATATGCAGACATCAATGATACAAATATTGGAACTCTGTAATCTTTATTACATATATTCTGTAATCTTTAATACATGATTGTATTTTTCAAAATATGCAAACAATGTGACCAGTTGAATTTGACTTGGTATTAGCCTCTTGAAGTCTCTGTACAGGATAACTCTAGTGTGAGTGGAAGAAACAGCACAAGGAGCTTGTCAGATCGGGTGCAGGTGAAGAGAATGCTGCTAGAAACAACAAGTAAAATAAAATAGAGATGAGCTCCTCATTGTGCTGCTGTTCCTTCACTGTCCTGTCATTGCCTGAGGAGGGATCCGTGGCAGCTTGGGCTTAGGGTAAGAGGGTTGAGTGATTCTGGCCATCATTCAGCCTGAAAGACTGCCACCTTGTGGTGAAAAAGGTGCTGTGGGGACAGCTCTGGATTAACCCTTTCGCTGCCAAGGACGTACGTCGTACGGAGCTACAAAAGTGCTTCCAGCTGGCCAGCTGATTTGAAAAATGTTCCGGAGGGCTTGGCAGCGAAAGGGTTAAAAGGGTGCATTGCGGCAAAATCTGCTTTTTTATTTTATATCTTAGCCATTTGTTTTTGTATTTTTATTGTTGGCTAAAATTCTGCTTTAAAAACCTAATTCTTGCGTGTGTAACACGTTGTGCACACCTAAACAAAGGAGCAAATATGGGTACTTTTGACCAGTATATGTTGTTGACTGATGTAAGTGCATGTAAACTTTTGTAAACCAATGTGAATGGATGTATAGCACATAAACCCAAACAACAAAAGAGCAAAAAAATTGCATATTTAATAATCTTCTTGAGGTAATGAGTACTCTACGAACTCAGAAGCACTCATTGTCACACCCCTAAATGCGTATTACAAGTGATGCTAAAACCTGTTGCACAACTTGCATTTATTGAACCTTGTCTGGCCTCTTCATTACAAAATCAAACACTGTGGGGTTCAGCCATAAACCAGATGCATTCATTACACTGCATTTAAGCGCAAAGCACTTTATTTTATCATACATGCTCCGATCTCCTCCTAAAATAACAAAATACACACAGCTTGCCACTGCATCAGCATTAATTGGGCTGAGATTTCTTTCTGAATTATGAGAACACAGCAAAAACAAATTGTGCCTGACTTATTAAATGACTTAATTATAACTCACTTGTAGCTTAGCTGCACCATGATGCAAATTACTTTTGGATAATGAATCTTTAATCGCTTCAAATTGCAAATTGCATGCTGCATAAATTCTGTTGATGGATATTTACTGAATGTGTTTATATTAATGTTTTTTCTTTACTCTTTCAACTTTGTTGATGGTGCAATTTCTGTACTTTAGAATAATTTTCAATTTGCAGAAATAATTTTATTGAATAGAATGTAGCTTTTTCACCAGGAGGGCCAGACATTTGTTAATTGGATAATATTTCATAAATGAAAAAGGGAACAGTTGTGCAGCTTGAAAATGCTGCTTCCTTGTAAATTACTAGAATAAAGAATCTTCACGTAGAACTAAAGCCAAACCTTTTTTTTGGTAAGAGTAAGGCCCCTTTCACACGGGCTGATCAGGAGGGTAGCAGTGCACATACGGGGCAATACGGATCGGGGCAGTACGGATTGGATGTCACTCCTGTGACATCCGTGTCCATCCAATTTGTTTACCTCAATCATGAGACATGTGTCTGTTTATATCAGACTATCCCCAATTCGGCACAATCAGGTCTGGCAAATGGAACACTGTTCCGTTTGTTTTTCCAGACCTGGCTGTATTTGGGGGGTAACCAGGTATAAACGGACGCCAAATCTGTTTAAACCCGGCTATCCTTAGACTAGCATTGGGCTTTCGATCGGGTCCGCCTGTCAGTTTTTCAGACTGCCCTTGTAAAAAGGGCCTAAGGGAGGGTTATAACCCCGTCTGTGTCCCATTGGGGAGATTTCTAGGGCTGCAGCTAACGATTATTTTCAATATCGATTAGTTGGCCGATTATTAAGTTTGATTAATCGGTTAATCGGATAAAAAAATATATACATTATACAGGTGGTTAATATATTATTGCTGGGATTTGTTGTTCCTCTATAGCTGCTGGTGTTCTGCAGTGTGCCGCTTTTTTTTTTTATAAACAGGAAACATTAAAACAGTTGCCCCTTACCTGTTTCTGAACCCTTGTAAGTCGCTGCAGTGGCGGCGGCGTGCTCTGCGTGCGTATGTCCGGCTTAGCTTGTGTGCGGCTTGTGCGGTGGGCGTGACGTACGCGCCGTGCATAGGGTAGCTCCTTTATGAAGCCGTGAACAGGCGGGCGTGAGCGGCGAGCGGGAAATTTAAATTTTAGGCGACGAATCGACAATGGAAAACGTTGACAACGTTTTCCATCGTCGATTCGTCGGCTAAAATTTTAACTTAATCGAATAATTATTGCAGCTCTATAGATTTCCTTTCACCTGCTGCTTGATAGCCATAACAAGATGCGAGAGGAAAGTCTTCTAAAGTAAGGGAAATCCTTGGTGGTCACCAGTGTTACCAAAACTACTGTCTCCATTGGAAGACTTGCCCTCTATTCCTCTTATGATGACAACTTTAATTTTTCCACTCTAAATCTCGGCGATAACAGTCACTAGGATAAATAAAGTGAATCTCCCTAATGAAGACAAAGACAGCAATAAAATCTGACAGATGTTCTAATCCCCCTCCACTCTATCAACAACAAAAAAAAGCTTTTGCTTCAGTTCTACCTTATCCTAAACCAGGGCTCAAATTATACACTTGTGCTCATAAGTTTACATACCGTGCCAGAGTTTATGATATCCTGGTCATTTTTCCGTGATGGGTCACTCATGGGTAGTGTTTGGCTGAAGCCATTTATTATCAATCAACTGTGTTTACTCTTTTTCAATCATAATGACAACAGAAACTACCCAAATGACCCTGATCAAAAGTTTACATACCTCAGTTCTTAATACAGTGTGTTGCCCCCTTTAACATCAATGACAGCTTGAAGTATTTTGTGGTATGTGTGAATGAGGCTCTTTATCTTCTCAGATGGTAAAGCTGCCCATTCTTCCTGGAAAAAAGCCTCTGGGTCCTGTAACTTCTTGGGCTGTCTTGCATGAACTGCACGTTTGAGATCTCCCCAGAGTGGCTAAATGATATTGAGGTCAGGAGACTGAGATGGCCACTCCAGAACCTTCACTTTATTCCGCTGTAGCCAATGACAGGTCGACTTGGCCTTGTGTTTAGGATCATTGTCATATTGGAATGTCCAAGTACGTCCCATGCGCAGCTTCCAGGCTGATGCATGCAAATTGTCCTCCAGTATCTTTTGATAACATACTGCATTCATCGTGCCATCAATTCTGACCAACTTTCCTGTGCTTTTGTAGCTCACACATCCCCAAAACATCAGCGATCCACCTCCGTGTGTCACTGTAGAAATGGTGTACTTTTCATCGTAGGCTTTTTTGACTCCTCTCCAAATGTAGTGTTTATGGTTGTGGCCGAAAAGCTCAATTTTGGTCTCATCACTCCAAATGACTTTGTGCCAGAAGGTTTGAGGCTTGTCTCTGTGCTGTTTGGCGTATTGTAAGCGGGATACTTTGTGGCATTTGCGTAGTAATGGCTTTCTTCTGGCGACTCGACCATGCAGCCCATCTTTCTTCAAGTACCTCCTTATTGTGCATCTTGCAACAGCCACACCACATGTTTTCAGAGTGTCCTGTATTTCACCTGAAGTTATTTGTGGGGTTTTCTTTGCATCCCGAACAATTTTCCTGACATTTGTGGCTGACAGTTTAGTTGGTCTACCTGACCGTGGTTTGGTTTCAACAGAACCCCTCATGTTCCACTTCTTGATTAGAGTTTGAACACTGTTGATTTGCTTTCTCAATTCCTTGGATATCTTTTTATGTCCCTTTCCTGTTCTATACAGTTCAACTACCTTTTCCCGCAGGTCCTTTGACAATTCTTTTGCTTTCCCCATGACTCAAAATCCAGACACGTCAGTGCAGCACTGGATGAAGGATGCAAGGGTCTGTCAGGAGGCCAGAAACTCATTGGCCTTTTATACACACACACTGATTACATGCAAACAGATCACAGGTGAGGATGGTTCCCTTTAATAGCCATTCACACCCCTTTGTGTCAACCTGTGTGCATGTTATCAGGCCAAAATCACCAGGGTATGTAAACTTTTGATCAGGGTCATTTGGGTAGTTTCTGTTGTCATTATGATTGGAAAAGAGTAAACACAGTTGATTGATAATAAATGGCTTCAGCCAAACACTACCCATGAGTGACAGAAAGGTTTTCGTGTTATCATTCATATTCTCTGAAAAATGGCCAGGAAATCATACATTCTGCCAGGGTATGTAAACTTATGAGCACAACTGTAGTCATAGAAGGCTATCAGAGGCCATGTGATTGATTTAGGTAAATTGTATCTAACAACTGAAACTTTTTTTGTAGTCTTGGATAGAATGGGGAAGGGTTTAGAACCTCTGTTTGGTTTGTGTTGCTGTCTTAGTCTCTGCCATGAAATTCATCTTCTTTGTCCTAGGGACCAGTGTCAGCAGGACAGAAAGTAAAGAAAACTCTAAAATTTTGAGTTGTCACATTTGGGAAAACTTTCTTTCACTTTCTATTGTGTCTCTAGGAAACGAAGTGAACGTAAATCTACCCGATGAGACACAACAAAAAAAGGCTAACCGGTTTTAAACCTTCCCTACTTTATTCAGAACCTAAAAAAAATGTTTAGCTTTGCACAAACATTAAAGAAGTTTGATATGCATATAAAGTTTTCCTATTGGACTGTCTGCAGGACAGAAATTAACTGACAGGGGTGTTAACATTCCCTGCTCTATCCAAAATATTATAACACGTTTTGGCTTTAGATGTACTTTAGATTGAATGTTTACTTTAGATTGAATAGTTCTCTTTTGGGTCACAGGAGGACACAAAGTCAGCATCTAGTGGGCTACTGCAAACCATATGCTGACAACATAGAGACGCGCTGCAGCCGGGAAAGAATTTTGGCGGGATCCATCCTGCTGTTTGATTGACAGCTGGCTCTGCCTCTAGAGCCAGAGCCAGCTGTGCCCCCCCTGCCCCGTGTGTCCCTCCAATGAGCGCAGGAGGAACAGAGAGAGGGGAGAATCCCTGCGGGGAGCGGAGACTGACAGTCACCACACTCTACACTGAGAAGGCATGATCTGAGTGATTAGCAGTTTGTGATCACTCAGTTCTCAAATAATAGTTCTCAAACTATTGGGAAGAGTACATTTTCTCTCCTGATTCTCCTTTAAATACCTGATCATATGAAAGAAAAAAAAAAAAAAAGTGGATGTTTTCATATACATGATTGAATGACTGCAGGGGAACAAAATGTTATATTTTTCATGAAGCTCAGGGAATATTCACTATGCTTAGTGAACTTTCACTTTCTGAAATGAACAGTCTCTACTCCTGCAGTAAATCAACCATGTTTTCAGAGAACAAACATCTTATTCAATGTTTTTCTTACACTATCAAGAAAAGTAAGGCATGAAAGAAACTATTCAAGAGAGCTTATGAAGAATGTTTCTTGATGTACCATCCCGTGATGTGCCACCAGGCACCAGCATGTAACTTTGGACTTGATCAGTATCAAGAGCTTTTTGTGTGTAAATATCGTGCTCTGTATATCACAGCCTATATTAAACAACAAATAATCCTGTTACATACAGATATAATTATAAAGGTGTCGGGGTGTGAGTCTAATTACAAAATGTTCCTAACCGGTTTGTCAGTTGTTTGCTTCTGTCCTGTTGCAATGGAGTCTGGCCAGTTATAAGCTGGTCTTACACAGCTCAAGTTCGAGCATTGAATGGTCCTGTTGGCCCCACCCGGCTCGAAAAACATTGATTGAAAAATGAAACAAGATGGGTGGAAAATTGTTGGCCGAACTGTGAATGTGGCCAATTAGCTGCAGCCACCATTCGGGTATTTAAGCGTTTGCCCTCCGGCATCTGTTTGAGTGCAGTAGCCGGCAGGGGAGATTCCCCCATCTCTGAGAGTGGTGAAATTAGATGTTAGACATTGCTTCTACATTTGAATGTCTTGGACTATTTAAAGTCCATCAGTGATGCATGCTGGGAAATTGCAGCAAGTTTGCACAAGTGCACTGAACCTGTACTGCAGTAGTGAACAGGATGCTCATACACTCAGAAATATTTATATATGTCTGATGAATAAAGAATACAATAGTATATATGTCTGATGAATAAAGAATACTGTAGTAAATATAACATAGATTTGCTGTTTGGTTCTATGCTTTGCTCTTCTATAGATTTAATATACTATAGCTGTTGTTAAGGTACAGTGACTAAAGCACTTTGGAGTTAAAGTTAGGTAAGAGGTGAGTGGATGGCGAGTGCCCTGCGTGTTAAGCTGTTTGTTAAGAGAAAGAAGTTTGAAGGCTTTGCCAGCGTGCTCTGAATAATCAGGCCTGCTTCTTTTGTAGAATGTACTGAAGGAGCTAGAGAGGAGGAAAGCTGATCTGAACAGCGTGACGGAGAGTAGTGCAGCACTCCAGTGCCTAGTGGAGGGAAGCGAGATCATCTTGGAAGAAAAGCTGTGTGTCCTCAATGCTGGCTGGAGCAGAGTACGTACCTGGACAGAGGATTGGTGCAATACTCTGCTGGTAAGTAAGCAGCAATGCTAAAGCTTGACAAACAGACTCTAATAGCATTAACTATTAACACTTTTCAGTCTTCTCTGTGTTTTTTTTTTTTTTATGAACACACATGTTCCCTAGCTCTAGAAAATATCTGACAGCATCCAGATTTGATTTACTGCTGATGTATGCACAAATCTTTTCACACCTTAAATAGCATCCTTTGATAAATATGTGAAACCTCACGTTCGGGTGTCTGGAAAGAATCATTTCAAGTGATAAAAGAGAACAATGCTTTATTTATTTCACTGCTGCTATATAATTTGTATTGTTTGTTCCACACAAAAAGCTTTGTGAATTCATATTTGATATGTTTCCTTTTTTGGCTTGTTAATCTAATGTTTTGAGTCGCTATCAAGCAATTCATTTTTGCTGACCTGTTGCTTCATTATATGTGCCCTGAATTCTACACCATCCACCAATGTCACCATTCAGTGCCAGCCCTGTAAATTTACACTTATTAAAGGCCATTGACTTGACTGCTTTCAGCCAATGACCCATTTCTGTGTTTTGTTAGAATCACCAGAGTCAGATGGAGATTTTCGATGAGAATGTTGCTCACATAAGCACTTGGCTCTATCAAGCAGAAGCCCTTCTGGATGAGATTGAGAAAAAGCCAGTGATTAAGAAAGAAGAAACTGTGAAGGTAATGTTTCACTGACACTGAACGCTGAATTCCCTGCATGTATAATGCTTTGTGGCTTGGCCTGTGTTATGGCCACTGACACAGTGCTGGATTACTTCTTGTAAGACAGGACTAACTTTCTTAGACATTTAACTTCTGATTTACCCAAAAAGCATCTTATAGTTACAAAACATCAACTGCAACTTTCTGCAGCTTGTATGAAATGTAAAAGAGTCTGAAACAAAAAAAAACACCTTTTTAAAGGTGCTGAAACTTTGGTCAGGAATGATCATATGATAAATATGCTATGTAGATAAGATAGATTCTATGTCTGAGCATCAGCATGGGTATATGTCTTGTTTATATTAGCCTTGTAAATAAAAACTCAGAGTATTATTGTCACAGGGGATGTTCTAAATCAGGAGTGCTGTACCATAATGTCATTTTCATTCTCATGAGTGAAAATTAAAAAGTATTTTTATAAAGTCCAATATCGGCTAAACACTTTATATTGATGTTTCTGCAACTACAATGATTTAGTGCGTAAGACATGTGTGGTGTCCAGTGGAACAATGTGAATTTTAATGTATATTGTTATGATTGTTCCTGATTGTAAAATCTCCTTTAGATCCACCCACAATTATGTAGTACAGAGGCCTGACGGATTGAATAAAAACTGAATAGATTGTGTATGTAGGACTTTGCATTACACAGTGTTGGTAAACTTAAAAGAGGTTGTACAATAAGATTATAATATGTATGACCAGCTTAATCCAGTTTGCAATTTTTCTACTAAGAGACTCTGTTAGAAGTTAGAGAGTCCCACCACACTCCTGACCGAGAAGCCCCATACAATGTGGGGGGCGGGGGGTGCTGAAGTGGCGCAGACGGCACCGCCAAATACTTGCAAAACAGAAAAATGGTCACCAGTCATCAGTTTTGTTTGCCTGATGAAGGGACCGGACAGGTTCCGAAATGTTGCCACGCATGGTGATATGACCTGTGAGAATGAATAAAAGGATTTAGTTTTGAAGAAAACCTGGAGTGCTGGTGACCATTTGTCTGTTCTGTTAGAAGTTAAGCCCACTTGACAGTGACATTTTCTTTTTAAATGTAAGCTGGTGATTTGAATCACCCAACGGCTTTTTATATGTTTCTGGGATTCCATCTTCTTGCTAAGGTACCCAACTTATCTCCCAACATGACCAATACAAAGTCAGATATGGAAGTTTCTCTCTTACTGCAGCACTCTTGAAATCGGACCTTTACCCCCTTTCTAAAAAAAAAAAAATTACATTAGCATACACCTCTGCATGCTGATATCAAATCATCATACATTCATTAGTTAAACAAACATATTTTAATTCTATTTACAATTTCTTGTTTTCTACTGCCTGGTTCCCTTTTGCAAAATTGATGTAATGTGCCCAAGCATTGCACCCTGGGAAGGTTACATCAGCAGAGCTTTGCAGGGAAATCTCATCTGTAATCTCACGAGATCTCAGGGAAAGGCATTTTCCTCCCCATAGATGATGGATGTGCATAGTCACATGTCCTAGTCACATGTGCCACGGATCCAGGAAGTAAAGGGAGATGGATTCCTCTGCCCTTTGTAAAAATGGCCACTGTGAGAAGAATAGAGAGGAAAAGAAAAAGAAGGCATGCAAATTATAAAAAGCTGGCAATTATCTAGAAGTATGTGTTTGTCATTACTAAACATTTCTAAATCTGCCTTTGTTGTTATTTTGAACATGGGTAAAGTTCCTGTTTAAAGATTCCCCGTCCTGGTAAGAGGTGTGAGAAATATAGGAGTCCTTCGGGTAATTAATTCCTCCGGCACCAGGCGGCCTTTAGTGAGAATCTGTTTTGACCCTCCATACATGTCTCAAATGTATGCTAGGTGTCTTCTTGTTAAGATGCCACTCTCTGGCTCTCGAGTATGATTCCAGTGACAGTGGAGCAGCCACACTATATGACCCATGCCCCATAACCAGCATGTATTGGCATCTGTCATGACAGATTCTCTTTACAAATATTTTACATTTTAAATCCTATTATTATAACCTCATATGCATTTTATATAGACTCAGACTTAATTAATTTGAATATATCAGATTTCTTACTGACTCTAATGCAGCATACATACATACAGGAGTGTGTCTCAGAATATATACATAATTATCATGCCTATTATCTAATTTCAGCGCCTGCTGTCAGAGCTGGATGATGTCAGCCTTAGAGTAGATAATGTTCGTGACCAGGCCATAATTCTCATGAACAGCCGTGGAAATTCTTGTCGTGAACTGGTAGAACCAAAGCTGGCTGAACTGAACCGCAACTTTGAGAAAGTCTCTCAGCACATTAAGGCTTCCAAGGTAACAATAACCTATGCCATTGACCAGAATGTTCCCTTTTCACTGTATATGTGTAAATGTATATTAGGAATACAGGATGATTTATGAAAATGCAGACATAACTTACATTCTGGCTTTTAACATGTGATATTCATGAGTGTTGAAGGAGAACTTATTACAGTTTCTGTAATTCCACTAAAGGCATTATTGCACAAATCAGATGTATTTAGCACAAAATTTTTGAGGCACACAAAGACTATCAAACAGTTTATAGCTCAAGAATGTGTCTGTTGTAAAAGCCAGGAGAGCTGCTTGAAATGGTAATTAAGCAATGCTTTTTGAGATAATATAACAATTCATGAGAAATTAGGGCCTTCCACAGTTAAATCCCAATTTCATGTAAAACAACAAAGATTCCACACCTAAGCAATAAAAGGCATGTGAAATTAAAATTTTTAGGCAAAAATGATCATAAGGTGACCTATCTAATGAAATTAACATAACTCATCCATCTTAATCGGGATTATTTAATAATGCAATCAACAAAGTGCAATGACCATATCAACTGACTGTAATTCATCTTTCATCAGCGTGATTGCTTGTTATGGGTTACTACATATGTACTTCATCACTGCTAGCTACACTACCTTATTTAAAAATGTTCTGCTCTTCCTGTGTTATGGGTTACTGCATTTGTACTTCATCACGTCTATCTACACTACCTTATTAATTACCTTCCTGTAGATTTATCCAGTCCAGTCTTAAAGCTCTTGATAACTAGAACTACTTATTCTGTAGGGTACATTCTGTTCCAGAGCTCCTTTTTAATGCTTACATACTTTGTGAAATTCAGTGGCTTGGGAGCTCAAGGAACCCAGCAGGTCTTCCGCCTACACTTCATGCACTTTGGTGTCAAAGTGGCCTAACTGATCATGATATTTTCCCTCACAGTTTGGCTGATCCACTTTTCTGCTCTGTGAGTGATATCTTTTGCAGGGCTTTGAATGGATTGACAGCTTGTGATACTAATAAAAATGGGCCTCTGTTGTGTACTTCATTTTATATAGTACATTACAATACAATACAATACAATACAATACATTCATTTTACAAAGTCATGCTGATTCTTTTATGGGCTGTCAGACAATATATGTCTTCTCCTCTGTGGAGTACCGTATATACTCGAGTATAAGCCGTCCCGAATATAAGCCGAGGTACCTAATTTTAAGAGCAAAAAAAATGAAAAGAAAATCTCGGCTTATACTCGAGTATATACGGTAAGCTAGCTTGGTAGAACAGCAGAAATACGGTTTGCTGTTGGTTTTTCTGCTGAGAAATGTACTGTAAGATAATGCAATAATTTATCATTAAGCAATTACATTTTTGCGTGCCTAGCTGTAGCTAAATGCCTAATGTGAAACTAGTGATTCTGTTATTTACTACTGATGTAGGACATGAAGCCTTTAGTGGGATAGAATTGAATAGGGTCAGTAAGTTAAACTGATAAAATTGGTAAAGCGGTCTTAGGCGGGTCTTGTTACATAATCTGTATGGGTATGTGTAGTATGCTTTGTTTAATGTTGTGTCCTTTCCAGATGCATGTGAGTCATGATGCCTTAGCACAAAGCCCATCAGAAGTATCTGTACCCACTGAGGTCACAGCTGTTGAACTTGAAGTCTTCGAGTCTGAGCTTCTTGTCGTCCAAAAGGTTCTGGAGAGGTGTCTACAGTCAGCTGCAGAAAGTGAAAAGGTGAGAACAATAGATCAACTTAAGGTCTGAGTGCAGCACAAAGTTTCTCTGCAGGCTGATTTGGCTACTGGGAATGTTGCCATTTCCACGGGCTAACGCTTGTGTGTTATGCTTGATTTCAGTTAGCATGAAAGACAGTATACTGTCCTTACTGGACCAATCACACATAGGCTAAATTTGAGAACGTTTCAGCAAAGATTGTAAGCAATTTAATGATAGGAACATGTCTTGTGTGACATGGGTGATTTTGGGGTAATTAGTCATTTTTATCATTATTTTTTTAACAGTAACTTAAACATGTTCATATGCAGAGAATGATTTACTGAAAAGGTGGAAAGTCTATTTTGATTAATCCATTCCATTGGTTTTGTACCTAAAATGCTGGCATGTCATATTCTTCGATTTTTTTGTTTATCTTAAGTAAATCCTCCCAAAAATTGTCCAATTTATAGCTACCTGAAAGGTTATACTTAAAAACATGATAGATTTCTGGGGCTTCCAGTCTCCCTCCTAGTCTTATACTCACTTGTCTCTGATCCAGTGAGAGACTGCTAATTGCACAACTGCTTTTAAAATGTCCTGCCTGTGCCCATACGCTTTCTGGAAAGTTTCAGCAATGCACTGTAAATGTGCCATTGTGGCGGGAGTGCAAAATCAGTGCCCCCACAACATCCATATATATGCTAGAGAACACTGCTGAGCACTCCATAAACATGCCAGCTTATCATATACTTGATCTGAAAGAAGATATAAGGGATGAAGCACAAAAGGGAGTGGAGTAAGGGGTGCTAGCACTTCCTTATTAGTGGATTGTTTTTCTAACCGCCCAATCTTTAGTTCCCCCTAGTAGCAACTGCCCAGAGGTCTTGGGTGACACGCACATTCTTGATATTGTTGCATTATCAGGGCGCAAATGGTTAAGCCATGCAAATGCTTTCTCATGTCTATGGATGTCCTAAGAAATGATATAACAATCGTACCAGACATGGAGCATTTATACCTTTACCTGTAATCTCAAACAAGGTATTCTGATTGTAATGTAACCTATACATTGTACAAGTACTTATAAAGGACTTGTAGTGCTGTCACTTCTTCTATATGGAGTCCAAAAGATTCCCTTCTACTGGATAACAAATTAGGAGTGCTGAGGGAAATTGCTTAGTAATTGCACATTGTATGAGACAGGCTGCCCATAGAAGGCAGATACAACAACTGCCAGATTTCCGCACTTGTTGCATTTGCATTACTTTCCCCCTTAAATTTGCTCTGACTTCACTATAACCACTTGAGCAAATCTTCCAAAAACATTATATGTCCATTTGACTTATTGTTTGCATATTTACCTGTAAAAACCTCCCCTGTGTAGTAGGGATGTTCAGATACCAAGTACCGTACTCTGTACAAGTATAAGTACTGATACTTTTCCAGCTCCAGGACTAGACTAGAGAAACATTCAAAAGTTAGGAGGCAGCTGTCATTTTTAAGGATCATACGGAGCTCCTGGGATTTGTACACGCCCATTTTAATGCATTATTTATTTTTTATAAATATGTATAAGTGATGCACCGATACCATTTTTCCAAGTACAAGTACTGATACTTGTCCAAGTACTCACAGATACAAGTACTGATACATTTTTGTTTATTGTCATGTGACAGTTTTTCTAAAACAATACAGACTAATGATTTCAGGACAGTGGTGGAGAGCCAGAGCCAGGTTCCAGCTGCAACCGCTGCAACCCGGGTAGTTCTCGTGAAAATGCCAAGTATCGGCACTGGTATCTGGACATCCCTACTGTGTAGTTATCCAAAAGGCCTGAGACTTCGCTGGTCGCCGCCATCCATGGATGCCGCCATGGATGCGATGTCAGCAGCCCCAGCAGACTGAGAGCTGTCACTGAAGCGACACTATAGTATTGTTCTTTACTAATTCCACAGCTGCTACATAAAATGTTATGTAGGGAAATGAGGGAAGAGAGGACGAGCTATCTGCACAGAGAGTAATTAGACACTCCCCGAAAAGATGAGGCCTATGACTTGCAGGGAGAAAGTGTGCTGTGCTAGGAAATTGACACTTGGAATAGTCACATTTTTTTTTTTTTAAACTATAAATATTTATTAAAGTCAGAAGGGCGTATACAAGTTGCAAAAAAAGCACAATATGCAGTGTTTTGCATGTTAAAACAATTAAACAAGGGTAAGGTTCAAATGGGATAGAGCATAGTCAAACGGAATTGGGCATATGTGCAGTATGGAAGATTATGTAGGATATAGGAAGGCTAATGTGTGGTATGGTACATCTGATATACAGAGTCAAGTACCAGAGGTAGGAAGAATAAAGCAAGGATCAAGTTCAGTTCGGGCAAAGTGCTTCAAATATTACTAGGGGACAGCCAGTAGTGTGCGAGAAGGGTATGGTTAACAGGTTAAGTCACTTGAATGATGCATTCTTCGTGGGTAAGCCAATGGGACCAATTTGATTTGCATTTGCTCCATGTACAGTTAGATTTTGCAAATAGACATTCAAAATGAGCATTGGTGTTTAGGATATCTGTCAAGGATTGGAGAACCGGGGGTTCCTTTAATTTCCACGATCTTGCTAAAGCTAATCGTGCTAAAGGCATGGGACACAAAAATGCAGCTGTCAGGTGGCCAAGATTCCAAGCCTATTCCGAAAAGAGCAAGAGCAGGATCACATGGAATAGGAACAATAGAGGAGATAATGTGGAAGACTCCTTTCCAGTATGACATTAGTTTATCACAGAACCACCAGATATGAGAAAGGGATCCTACTTGCCCACAGAGCCTCCAGCATAATGGTGAGGATGTAGGAAACACATTTGTGAGTCTCTGGGGAGTGTAGTACCATTTATGGAAGAGCATCTGTGCAGATTATCAATGGTTTATGCATTTTGAGGATTTGGAGGGCCAGTTGGGAATAGTCAAGTTTTTTTAGCAAGTTCAAAAGCATATTGCAAGTGATTACAAAAAAATATTTATGGAAAAGAATTAAATTGCAAGTATTTCAAATATTAGATTGTTTGTGCTTTTGCCCCAATGTTTTAGGTTTGTGACAAGGTATCTTTAAGCCAATCCAACCAAAGACTTATGTTCCATACAACCAGACACTGTAACCTTAGGGTTTCTGGGCAGCCAGCCTTTATTTACATCCTTGAAGCTAAGAACTGGAACATGAAGTTAGAGGATCAATTTCTTTTCTAAAAAACTAAACTGTTTGCAGAGGTTAGGAGCTGTTTGCAAGTAATAAAACAAATCACTATAGTGTGTAACTCCAGTTTTGCTGAGAAAAAAAACAATCCTCTCTATGTGATATATATATTGCAAGTATTTTAGAAAGCTTTTGCTGCAGGCTTATACCTTTCAGTTCTAAAGAAATTTCTGTTTGCTGGGGGCCTTTCCACGCCATAATGCAGATTACTGCAACGCATAATAACACCTTGTAGATTTTCATTGCAATGCAAAGATAATTGCACCCCAACCAACATCTGCAGTGTGCTGCAATGCATGTGCAATACAGCTCACTACAATGCACAAATGCATGTGCTATGTGTATTGCATTGGCCCGTACTGAAAAAAATGTATGCAGGACCTATTTGTTCACGTGTTGAAGTGCTTAAGCAACCCATTTAGAATAGGCTGCTTTACACAATGCACCGTGTTATAGAGTGAATAGACCCTCACCATAAAAATATGCAGATGTCTTGCCGCACTCCTTACCGGATATCCCAATAGAAGATGGGTGCTGAACTGACTGCGACTTCCGTCATAATAACTGCTGAGGAACCCTAATATCCTAATGAGCAAGATGCCAAAGATGAGACTCCTGTTGCAAGGCAAGCAGAGTACCAATCACGCCCATGGGGACTAACACTTTTGGGGACATGTATACCAACAGTTTATGGAATGTCTCCAAGTTGCCATACTGAGAATGTGACATCTGATTTTTTTTATTTTTTTTCCCAAAAATTACTTCTTAGCATCTTCGTACTGAAATTGAAACATAATTTTTCTGTTTCAATTTGGCATTCATTTATATAATTCATCTTTTACACTTCCCAATCATTTTTAAAAGTGAGTACATCATATGAACTGCTTTAAAATGATGGTCCATGTAATGGACTTCTCACAAGCAAATAAGGGTCCTTTAGAGCCTTGGTTCTCAACTGGTGGGTCATGACCCAAAAGTGGTTTGCAACCCTGTGTTCAATGGGTCACTGTATGCCTTCCACTTTTCAGGATAAGAGGCTTTCTCCCTTTTGCAGAACTGTCAGTTCTCACACCAAGCAGCCATTCAAAATATCCATTTATACCCATAACGCCCTTGTGTGCCCTGTAGAGGTGCCTGGACCAGAGTGATGTCACATTCTGGCTCCCGGAACCTCTACAGGGCACGCAAGGGAGCTGTACAAGCATTGCACATATGGATGAAGCTCCATCACAACACAACAGCCCACATTGGACCCCAGGCTGAGGATCAACTCTGGTTTTGTAAGGTATGCAGACTGGGCGGATCTTTTGAATGGCATCCCAAATGCAGCTCCCACCCACAGTTCGATTGCAACGCACCGGAACGCGCGCTACCGCAATGCTGTGCGTTCCATTGGGGGTCCATTGGGTCGCGACTTAATGACCAAGGACAAATGTGGGTCCTGAAGTTACACAGGTTGAGAACCACTGCTTTAGAGGATCTTAGAGGATAGGAATTATTATATTGTTTTTTATTAGATTGATGACAAAAATACCAATATTGAAGACATTCTACTCAGAGGAGAACAGCTTCTGCAGCAGCCAATGGATGACATCCAGAGAGAGAAAATCCGACTGGAACTGCTTCTTTTACAGACAAGATACAATAGCGTCAAGGTTGGAATCAAACATTATTCTGTTTCATGCTCCGTTGGGGTGTTTTAGATTTCAGGGATATTAACAGAACATTCTTTAAATCCCAGATACAGTGTTTGTCATAATGTAGTTGTTTTGACTCTAATTAGATTAGATGTTTTATTTTACTAGTTTTTATTACAGCCCCTGCGTCTTAATAGAAAGGCTGAATATTTACCAGGATAGGCTCTTTTATATCTAATTTTCCAGTTAACTGGCTCATGCAAGAGGCACCCTACACGTTTCCACTCAGTCATTATCCAGTTTTCATAGACAACAAAATAAAAAGACAGTCACATTGCAGCCATATCTGCCTAGGTATTAGATTAAAGTGCAACTTTTTCTTGGTTGCCTGAATAATCCATACTTTTTTGCAGTGCTTTCTACATTTGGTCACATTTAGTGTATAGCCAAATTGGTAAAGAGTAAAGAGTAGGACTCCTGCAGCTCCTGAAACGTAACTCACATTTGTTTGGCAGACCCAGCTGCCCATGATAAGGCCAACTTTATTATTCTTGTCTTAATCTAAGTAAAATAAATGTATGTAACTAGGACAATGTTATTCAATGTCAAAACACACTACCTTTTATAATGGCTGTGTGTTCTTAATTTTACCATTATATTTAACCCTTGACGGGTCCTCAAGGGGTTAAACAGAAAAGTCGCCGGGACTCTGTGCATATTTGTAGAGCCAGCGGCCGGCTTTACAGTAGAAGCAATTCTGGCGACTCGGCTGTTGCCAAATCGCTTCTACAGGCTGATAAAGTGCTTAAGGGGTTATTCACTATAGAGCCAAAGGATTTAGCCGAACGGTCAGATAATCCTTTGGCTCGCTTCTGCTGCAGGAACCCTTCGGCTCAGTCGAACCGAAGGGCTGCTGTACGCGCTTCTCACAATAGCCCGTACAGCAGCCAAAGGCAGCCGCAGTAAACAGACAAGCCGAACGCACATGCTTCGAACACACAGCGGAGCGGGGAGAACGGTTTGCCGAAGCGGATCGAATTCCCCTGCAAGTTGTCAAAATATGGATTAAAAAAGACAAACCAGCGTGGGATTCCTCTCCCAAATCATACCAGACCCTTCAGGTGTGGTAGGAATGTTAGACGGGAATCCCGATGTAAAAAAAAGCATACTGTACATAATATCTTGCTGACCACCCTTAAGAAAATGAATACAAGCTTTGCTTTTTTATTGCAAATATATTTATTTACTTTTATTTATTCCATGTCATTCTAATTGTGTTATATCACTGTGTCACCACTTGAACCAGGTCAAAGCCTGGTTATGGTTATAACTATTTGATATAAATCCATGAGGAATGCTTAATGGTTAAATATCATAGCTTGAAATCTGAACAAGGCCGTAATCCAGATATTGGCATCACTAAGCAGGAAGATGATAACTAGTTGAGAATGGTTTCTGTCAACATTTTCTATGTTTCTTTTCACAGTTCTGTGTAGTAGTAATTATCAGATATATTAGTATGCTTTCAATAGTGGTTTCATACATACATAATGCTTTTACCTGTAACTCAGTCGAAACATGATATACTGTATAGCACATACAGTGAATGTTTTTTCACTGCTTTAACAATTTTTGGTGTTACTTTGGTGTTACTCAGGAACTCCAAACGGTTAGGAGAAGACAAGAAAGTAAGCTGTCTCCAGTCACTGCTCAGAACGAACAGGAAGATCGCTTCTTCTCCTGGATTAATGAGACTGAGCATCGCCTGTCTGGCCTTCAAGATGCAGAGGATGAAAAGAGACTTCAGGTGGGATAGTCCTGATGTCTGTCTGCATATACTGGAAAGGCATAGATTTTTTTTTTCTGTTAGAGTGTAAGAGAAAGTGTTATGTGTTTTTAATTAAAACTATACATGATCTCTGCTCCTGTGGTGTAAACTCCACCTGATCTCTGGTCCTTTGGTCTAAACTCCACCTGATCTCTGCTCCTTTTGTCTAAACCCTACCTGATTTCTACTCCTGTGGTGTAAACTCCACCTAATCTCTGCTCCTGTGGTCTGAAGTCCACCTGATCTCTGCGGCTGTGTTTTAAAGTCCACCTGATCTCTGTTCCTGTTCTCTAAAGTCTAGCTGATCTCTGATTTTACATTCTAAAGTCTGCCGAATCTCTGCACCTTTGCTCTAAACACCGTTAACTTACTTGCCTCACTGGGCTCTAAAATCCAACTGATCTCAGTACCTGAGCACACAGGTTGTGTTAGTGGATGATTTAGACAATCAGTGCCCAATTATAAGTAAAATGGCAGTTTTAGGCCAACACTTCAAATAATATACTCTGTCATCATAGCTTGAAATCTCAAGAGGGCCATAATCCATACATTGGTATCACTTCACTAAATAGCAAGACAATACCTTGTTGAGGTGAATGGTTTCTTTCAACATGTTCTATGTTTCTTTCCACAGTTTTGTATAGTAATAATTATCAGATATGTTAGTGAAGTTTCAATAAATATGTTATAAATACCTAATCACTGCTGCCTTGGATAGTCTATGTCTAGTTTGTCTGCTTGCTATTAGTAAATTGTAGACATTAGTAAAACCTAACTCCTCGTCACAGGAGCTGCTCAAAGAAGTAGAAGAACACCGAGAAGAGTTCATTGCACTGCAGAAAAAGAGCAGTGCTGTTCAGCATGTTTCTCAAGGAGAGATCGATGGCGGGAGATTAAAGCAACGCTTTGAAGAGATCGAAGAGCAGTTTGCAATGTATCTAGGAACACAACATGCCACCCTGGTGAGTATCATCAGACGTGTTTTAGCTCTGCACCTGTACATTCATTGCTTTTCCTCTAGCAAGATGGTGAGGTTATTGGAAATGTTTTTATATTTGCCAAATAAACTCTGTGTGTCACTTTTAGTACATATATCCACACACACAATATACGAATAGTGGAGTAAAAGCCAGGAAAACATTCACCTGTCAAAAGTGTAGACTTTAAAGTCTAATTTAGTAAGGAATTTCAAGATTAAGTATAAATTTAATGTGACAGGAAACAATACCGGCGCCTCCACGTGCAATATCGGCCAGTTGAAATGGTAACGAACACACTGAAGAGGCAGCTCCCACAGGTCAAAGGATCTTCAATCTGAGAGACAAAAAACAAAAAGGAGCGCCTCCATAGTGTAAAACGAATTTTAATGATAAAAACGCACAACTGTATTGTACTTACAAGAAGTCGGTAGTAAAAAGGCATGTAGAAAACAATGGGATGTCAAATCATCTAGCAGCGGAAGTCTGAAAAGATGTGCAGCATCAGCGTCCACTGCCCCTGTGTGGTTTCGGTTTACATGTTTCTGTACATGTAAACTGAGGGAGTGGACGCTGATGCTGCAGATCTTTTAAGACTTCCGCTGCTAGATGATTTGACATCCCATTGTTTTCTACATGCCTTTTTACTACCGACTTCTTGTAAGTACAATACAGTTGTGCGTTTTTATCATTAAAATTCGTTTTTTGTCTCATAAATTTAATGTAGTCAAATCAGTAAAAGATGCTGCATGTCAATGCATTTTCATTTACTTTAAGAAATAGAAAAAAAAAATGTCACGTCTGCAGACACGCTCAACCCTATATCCCGGTTAACATATCATATTCTTTCTACGTGTTAATAAATGCCTGTTGGTTTGTCCATTTTAGTGTGTCTAAAACCAAACCTTTTTATTTTGAATAGAGTAAGGAAGGTTTAGAACCTCTGTCAGGTATTTGTTACTGTCTATGCCCCTGCTGTGGAAATTCATTTAGCCTCTTTTTGCCCCAAAGGCTACTTTAATGGAACAGAAACTGATGGTAATTCCAAAATGTCACGGTTGTCACCAGAACAGGAATAGAGAGAAAATCTTTAATTGGGGATACCTGTTCCTGTGACAACTATCTAAGAGGGAATTTCCCCCAACCTTGGTGAGAGTTCCTCTTAATTTCTGTTGTGTCAGACAGGATGTAAAAAGGAAATCTCACATGAGTTTCAGCCATTACCTACTCTATCCAAAATAGAAATACAAAAAACATTTTGACTTAAAGACCAGCTCGGGGCTACATTTTTTCTAAATTGTCCCCCTGCCATTTTTTTTTTTAATGCTGCAATAACCAGATTTAATGTAAAGTTGCCCCACACAGTGCTTCTTTTTTGCTACAAGCTGTCCTTAGTCTTCCGAGTTGAATGATGCAATGACAGCATGAACATCCAGATAAGAATATGGCAGAGGAACATGGTCATAGTGGACTTTTACATCAGGGCTTAGATGTAGGTAGGAAGATTTCTCAATACCAATTCACTATGCCGCACTTTACACAAAAGTAAGTGAATAGCTTTTTGGTGAAAATGTATTCATGTATTTTATTTAGTATTAAATCAAACATTAGAAAAATAAAAAAGAAGCCCAAACAAAACATAACCTAACCTATAATATTAAATGCGTGATGACATCAAATTTTGGCCTTATTGTCAACCCTGCAATATATAAATATATACAGTATATATATTATACCAAAATCATTGCTGATCCTTCTTGAAAACCATACTTGCTTTTGGCAAGGCCTCACTGCCTGTTATTTAAATAAGTATTTTATTCTGCTCTCAGCTGCAGTCTCATGTTACTGAGAATCACAACAAAAATGTAACCTGGATCTCTCTCTGTAGGATGACACTGATACTTGTCTAGATGTTAGCGTTACCTCATCCAGATTCATGCCTTCATTTCCTCCCTCGGATTACTTGGTTGAGATAAACAAAGTCCTGCTTTCCATAGCAGATACTGAGCTTCTGCTTAATGCACCTGATCTAAGCAGTGGAGAATATGAGAATTTCACTATACAGGAAGAAATACTAAAGGTAATAACCATCGTACACGCTTAGTAAAAAAAAGATGACTTGTGCATTTATTGCTTATTGCAGGTGGTAACTGCTTTGATTTCACAATGCAAAATTTTCAGTGTAAACTTACCCGTGCCTTTTTTAAATATTCATTATTCTGTAAGTTAGTAATATGGGTCCATTGACTGTCTTTCATTTGTTAAGCATGTAACCATATGGCTGACGTCACAGCACCGCCTCTTGTCCAATCAGAGAATGCCTAGGATTCCTTGAGAAGAATACTGGGTGTCCTCTAAATGGCCGCTATATTCAGCTAAGCAATTCTCTGTGTTTTCACAGCACAGGGAAGTCGCTCAGCATAGCATCTGTATCAGGACCTGGAAGACGCTGAAATGCACTGTAGTAGCTGTGGCAGTGCATTACAGGATCTTCATGGCAGATATATATATATATTTATGCTGTGTCAAGCTGGACCAATGTAAATATGTATATTTAAAGCTGGAGTTCTTTAAGTTGCAGTTCACTTGGGGACTTCTTAGCAACACATTGAGACTCCATTGGAGTTAAACTGAAAGGACCTTCAGTAACACAACAAAATATATGTGAGCAGACAAATGGCACCATTTGTGTCGGCTACGAAAGCTCAAGTATGTAGTATAAGATTGCTGTTACTTGTACTAATTTCATTATTTGTTTTATGCTCACAGATATCTGTGCACAAAAGAAAACTTATATGTATCTAAATGACTTAACTTGTAACTGTCAATGTCATAAAGGTAGTCCATGAGGTCTACTGCGTTGGGATATATTTTCCTTATTAAAAAAAGAAGAAGATAATTCTGCCTTAGCATCTGCCTGTTTTCCTAAACAAATGCATAGTGTGATTGGTTGTTCAGATGTGAAATAGAAAGCATGGTTCTAAATTAAATGCTGCTTATAGTATTTATGTCAAAAATCTTGACATATGTATATATTCCTGTCTTGTAGGACATAAAAGATTCTCTTGACAAGCTTGGAGAGCAAATTGCAACTATTCATGAAAAACAGCCAGATGTCATTTTGGAAGCATCAGGGCCTGAAGCCATACAGATAGCAGACTCTCTCACCCAGGTGAATGCAGAGTGGGATAGAATCAATAGATTGTACAGTGATCGTATGAGGTAAGATCAATAATAACAAAAAATGTTATTCACTTGAAATATGATTGACTTTGTTTAATATATGGCGTCATACGATACTAGTGTTTCTGCTTGGCAAAAAAGGACCAATTAGTAAAGAGTAATGTTGTTTAGCATTTTAAAGTGACTCTGTCAGGAGATTAACAAACTTACAATGGCAATACCATTGTATTGTGAAGAAAGCAACATTACACTTACCACATACCAGCAGCCCATTTGCTGAAACTTTGCGGGGTAGCACAACTCCAGAAACCACTCCTCTTCCACACTTCAAAAACCTGCTACACCTTCTGAGAAGTCTTCAGCATGAAGGTGAGCCCATGCTTTTCCAAGTGGGCTGATTTTTATGAACCCTTTAGTAGTTTTCCTTTCAGACATTTAGTTTCAGAAAAGCCCCTACAGGTTTACAAATGTATCCCTCGCCTCCATTGCTCTCTTCAGCTGTTCACCCTCCACCTTCCTGTGCCACTGCACAGATTATCATATCTGACTCTGCTCCCTTGAGTCACCCAAACCCAGAGATTTTTGCTTTAGTCCCTGTGCCAGTTAGGTTTCAAGATTTGTGTCTCATCCTGGCCATTGCTCTCTTCCCAAGAGCAATCAATTGTTTCTCTTGTGAGGTGTGAGGTCATCACTTGGGCTTGGTATCTGTAAGATCCAGCACCCCTGTCCCTGCCTAGCGGGACCCTCTGACCTGCATAGTCAGTTGGTACCAGTACTTGCTGATTACTTTCCCACTAAATCTTCAGAAAAAAAGGGCAGAAAACCAAAAGGTTAAAGAGTCCAAAAGTGCCTTTAATTGTTTACAATTTAATATAACCATAAACAGCCAACACTGTTTTTATATTTTTTTTCTGTCTACTTATAATTTTTTTTAGCTTTTATTCACTATGCTATATGTTTGTCTTGTAGCCCAGATGAACGGGGAACATTGTTGCCACTGAACCACATTGGCTGTTTTTTGTTTGATTGAATTGTGAACAATTAATTTAGGCACCTTTGGACACTATCACCTTTTGGTTTGGCACTCTATTTCTTTACACTGGGTCATTTCTGGTTACCCAACAAAGGAGGCTTGTTTGGTTTGCAAGCTGCCTTGCCACTGTCAATGAACGTATTTGCAATCTTTCCTGCATCTGTATGTTTTCAGTGAGCTAAATAACCCCAGCACCTTAAATATATTGTTGGAGGCTATTTCCTTCCAGCTGGTGGCTTCTGGACATGATAGAGCGATCCACACACCTAGGTGCAATCTAGGACCTGCACTGTAGGTGTAAGACATTGTAGAAGTTCCCCATAATACCCTGGGCTATCTGCATGCTGGTGCATGCAGGTATCCTCTGCTAGTAACAAGGAGTGTCTTAATGACTCTGTGAGACCCTTCATACGGGTTAGGCTTCTCTTTCTTGACTATTTTTAACGCTTGTGAAGAAGGCCCTTCTGGGGTGTTTCCCTGCTTTGGTTTTATCAAGGTGATTGTTTTTTGTTTGGCCTAATAGGACTTCTCTCTGTTGCATGGATCCTGATGCTTCTTTGGATCTGGGTAGGGAGTAGCATCTCTAGTTTTTTAATCTGCAAGGCTTCAGAATAGACAGGTTATTCCAGACACGTTCTCCCTTAGGGTTACCCCAGGGACACCTTCTTCAAAAGCTAAATTTGGGAGCTAAGCTTGGTTCTTAAATCTATCAGGTCAGTATTCTTCTGTGTTATTCAGCGAGATGCTTATCTCCTGTCTACTCCTTGTACAGGACGCTCTCATGTACCCTTGCTATTGACCACACTTAGGCTGTGAGTCCTTTGCCATTGGGGAATATTTTTTTTTTCTTCATTCCCTGGTTGGATAAGGTAGACCAATTCCATGTAATGTTCTATGTTTAGGGGTACCCACCATGGTTTGTCTTCTCATTAGTGTGATTTGTTTTGGTCTTCTGGCATCAGGCTTGGTTTCTGTGCTTATATCACCTATTCTAGTCCTTTTCTTAACAGGTGGGGGAGTTGCCCGATCTGCTACCAGCTTCAGATGTTCGTCCATTAGACAGCAGCTGAGCAGCATGCAGTCTCTAGTTCTTGACTTTGGGCCTGTTAGTGGTTGTTTGCAGTTGTACATCCCTTATTTTGACTGCTTTTGAACATCCTGGCAGTACATTTCCACTGTGCCTGGCCTACAATTTATATGTTTGCCAGTGTCCAATCTTCCTGTAGGTGGCAGTATAACCTGGCAGTATATGACTTCCTGTGTCCCACAATGGACTAAAAAAAAAAAAAGGATTTAATGAGTACAACAATCCTATTTTGCCATATACTTTTGCAAAATTTAGAAAAGAAAGTTAAAATTAAAAGAGAACTATGGGATAAGTGTTTTTCCCCATAGTTCTCTTTAGGGTCACAGCAGGACATATACTAACCTCCTCCTGTCACCCAAAGACCAGTATATTGCGGGCTATTGCCCGCTATATACTGAGAGCGCCACAGCCGGGACGAATCCCTACAATACTGTCGAGATCCACCCAGCTGCGTGAGTGACAGCTGGCTCTGCCTATCTAGAGCGCTGGAGGATTGGAGAGCGGAGGGGGGAATCCCTGTGCGGAGCGGAGACTGACAGTTCCATGCGTTCCAGAGTAGGAAATATAGGGCTTGCTGCAGTTTTTTTTTTTTTTACATGCTCTGGAACTGAGCTAGAGCCCAAAATACCATTGGAATACATTGGACGCAGTTTTGATCCGTTCTGTAAGTGCTCTGCTCTGCTCCTGGAACACGCTTGGTGTGAACTAGCCCTTAATGTTTACTTTGTTAAATACTTTGTTTTCACTACCCTACTGCTCTGTTTAGTTGCTTGGAGTGAAGGAAAGTCCTGTGTAAGCTATAAAAATCATATCTTACACAGAGTAATGGACTTCCCTTTTGACAGCCCTGTCACATGCCTATTCATACTTGGAAGTATTAGATATATTATTCTGGCACTAATGGAGGGGCAAGGGAATGAAAGGAAGATATGAATAAGCTGGGGGCTTGTGGGATTAAAGCAAAACATAGGTTTGCTTTAGTGAGCTGTAAGAAAATGCATAGCTTTAAAAAAATATGTTGAAAAATAAAGTTTTTGACTGTTCTACTGTTTGTTAACCTTAGTAAACAAGTTCAGTATTATCTATTTGTGTTTTTCTTTCTTCTAGTCGTTTTGACAGAGCGCTGGAAGAGTGGCGGCAGTTCCACTGTGACCTCACCGATCTCACACAGTGGACAACTAAAGCTGAGGCTTTGTTAGCCCAGGCCCAAATGCCAGGAGGAGCTCTGGATTTAGAGAAAGCACAATTTCATCAGCGGGTATAAAAATAAAAGTTTACTAAGTCTTGTGTAATCCAGCAGAAGCATACTTTATCTTATGCTCGATGTTTTCCTATTAAACCATAGGCTAGCCTTACACAGATTTCTCTTGTTGATGCAGTCAAATTTTCCACCCGGCTCACTCGATGGGCCACCGAATGGCTTTTTCAGCAAGAAATGTCTGAAATTGGAGCCATTTATGCCTAGCTTTACTCTGAGCTTTAGTAACACTACAGTCCTCCACCCTAAGTAGCTCATCCATTAAGCTTTTTAGTTGTGAAATTCCAAAACTTCTGGATGTCTGAGCAGTCTTATAGACTTACAAATAACAAGATTAATAAATAACTTTCATTAGGCTCATCTCACAAAGCTTTAACACCAGGATAAGGATATTTATTTTCAACAGTCTATTGCATGTATCCTGAAAATAACTGTAATATTTGTAAAGTATACTTTATAATGGCGTGTTAGCGTGAAGTGAGCCTTTTAAACATTACTGCTAAGTAGAAACAAAGCCTTCTTAAGTAATGTTTTCAGTTTTGAGAGTTGAATAAATAAACATTAGACTGTAAAGTTGAATAATTATCTTATATGGAAAAAAAAGGTTCTTCTAGGTTTTCTCTAGTGCTGCCCATGTCTAAAGCCTTATGCATGTGGCCACCTGATCTTTGCAAGAGATGAACATTAACCCCTTCGTGACTGACGACGTACAGTGTACGTCGCCAGCATCGGGGCTGTTTAAACAGACTCCCGGCGACTTTTGCCGCCGGGACTCTGTTTAAACTTGTAGAGCCGACTGTCGGCTTTACAACAGAAGCGATCCTGGCGACTTACCTGTCGCCAGATCGCTTCTGCGTCCCGAAGAAAGGGCCATGGGGTGTTTCCCTGCTTTGGTTTTATCAAGGTGATTGTTTTTTGTTTGGCCTAATAGGACTTCTCTCTGTTGCATGGATCCTGATGCTTCTTTGGATCTGGGTAGGGAGTAGCATCTCTAGTTTTTTAATCTGCAAGGCTTCAGAATAGACAGGTTATTCCAGACACGTTCTCCCTTAGGGTTACCCCAGGGACACCTTCTTCAAAAGCTAAATTTGGGAGCTAAGCTTGGTTCTTAAATCTATCAGGTCAGTATTCTTCTGTGTTATTCAGCGAGATGCTTATCTCCTGTCTACTCCTTGTACAGGACGCTCTCATGTACCCTTGCTATTGACCACACTTAGGCTGTGAGTCCTTTGCCATTGGGGAATATTTTTTTTTTCTTCATTCCCTGGTTGGATAAGGTAGACCAATTCCATGTAATGTTCTATGTTTAGGGGTACCCACCATGGTTTGTCTTCTCATTAGTGTGATTTGTTTTGGTCTTCTGGCATCAGGCTTGGTTTCTGTGCTTATATCACCTATTCTAGTCCTTTTCTTAACAGGTGGGGGAGTTGCCCGATCTGCTACCAGCTTCAGATGTTCGTCCATTAGACAGCAGCTGAGCAGCATGCAGTCTCTAGTTCTTGACTTTGGGCCTGTTAGTGGTTGTTTGCAGTTGTACATCCCTTATTTTGACTGCTTTTGAACATCCTGGCAGTACATTTCCACTGTGCCTGGCCTACAATTTATATGTTTGCCAGTGTCCAATCTTCCTGTAGGTGGCAGTATAACCTGGCAGTATATGACTTCCTGTGTCCCACAATGGACTAAAAAAAAAAAAAGGATTTAATGAGTACAACAATCCTATTTTGCCATATACTTTTGCAAAATTTAGAAAAGAAAGTTAAAATTAAAAGAGAACTATGGGATAAGTGTTTTTCCCCATAGTTCTCTTTAGGGTCACAGCAGGACATATACTAACCTCCTCCTGTCACCCAAAGACCAGTATATTGCGGGCTATTGCCCGCTATATACTGAGAGCGCCACAGCCGGGACGAATCCCTACAATACTGTCGAGATCCACCCAGCTGCGTGAGTGACAGCTGGCTCTGCCTATCTAGAGCGCTGGAGGATTGGAGAGCGGAGGGGGGAATCCCTGTGCGGAGCGGAGACTGACAGTTCCATGCGTTCCAGAGTAGGAAATATAGGGCTTGCTGCAGTTTTTTTTTTTTTTACATGCTCTGGAACTGAGCTAGAGCCCAAAATACCATTGGAATACATTGGACGCAGTTTTGATCCGTTCTGTAAGTGCTCTGCTCTGCTCCTGGAACACGCTTGGTGTGAACTAGCCCTTAATGTTTACTTTGTTAAATACTTTGTTTTCACTACCCTACTGCTCTGTTTAGTTGCTTGGAGTGAAGGAAAGTCCTGTGTAAGCTATAAAAATCATATCTTACACAGAGTAATGGACTTCCCTTTTGACAGCCCTGTCACATGCCTATTCATACTTGGAAGTATTAGATATATTATTCTGGCACTAATGGAGGGGCAAGGGAATGAAAGGAAGATATGAATAAGCTGGGGGCTTGTGGGATTAAAGCAAAACATAGGTTTGCTTTAGTGAGCTGTAAGAAAATGCATAGCTTTAAAAAAATATGTTGAAAAATAAAGTTTTTGACTGTTCTACTGTTTGTTAACCTTAGTAAACAAGTTCAGTATTATCTATTTGTGTTTTTCTTTCTTCTAGTCGTTTTGACAGAGCGCTGGAAGAGTGGCGGCAGTTCCACTGTGACCTCACCGATCTCACACAGTGGACAACTAAAGCTGAGGCTTTGTTAGCCCAGGCCCAAATGCCAGGAGGAGCTCTGGATTTAGAGAAAGCACAATTTCATCAGCGGGTATAAAAATAAAAGTTTACTAAGTCTTGTGTAATCCAGCAGAAGCATACTTTATCTTATGCTCGATGTTTTCCTATTAAACCATAGGCTAGCCTTACACAGATTTCTCTTGTTGATGCAGTCAAATTTTCCACCCGGCTCACTCGATGGGCCACCGAATGGCTTTTTCAGCAAGAAATGTCTGAAATTGGAGCCATTTATGCCTAGCTTTACTCTGAGCTTTAGTAACACTACAGTCCTCCACCCTAAGTAGCTCATCCATTAAGCTTTTTAGTTGTGAAATTCCAAAACTTCTGGATGTCTGAGCAGTCTTATAGACTTACAAATAACAAGATTAATAAATAACTTTCATTAGGCTCATCTCACAAAGCTTTAACACCAGGATAAGGATATTTATTTTCAACAGTCTATTGCATGTATCCTGAAAATAACTGTAATATTTGTAAAGTATACTTTATAATGGCGTGTTAGCGTGAAGTGAGCCTTTTAAACATTACTGCTAAGTAGAAACAAAGCCTTCTTAAGTAATGTTTTCAGTTTTGAGAGTTGAATAAATAAACATTAGACTGTAAAGTTGAATAATTATCTTATATGGAAAAAAAAGGTTCTTCTAGGTTTTCTCTAGTGCTGCCCATGTCTAAAGCCTTATGCATGTGGCCACCTGATCTTTGCAAGAGATGAACATTAACCCCTTCGTGACTGACGACGTACAGTGTACGTCGCCAGCATCGGGGCTGTTTAAACTAGGTTCTGATTCTCCCCTTCAGCATGACCAAGTCCTAAGCTCTGAGGCATAAGGTCAACATTTAGGAGAATGTGGAGCCTCCAGGTTCTCTTCTGTTTAAATGGTAGCCCAGGCACTTTGTCATTTGATCTCTGCTAAATGTAAGGATAGTGCTTTCCTCTTCTCATACCAACAACATAGCCTGTGTGGAAGCAGATGTCCCATTGAGAACAGCTGTTGAGACAGCACCCTAAATCTATGAGGATCTGCCACAGTCTTCTGTGCAACTTTTCAACCTAACTATGTAAACTTTGTCTATATTGTGTAGCTTGCTCATAGCTTGATGGTAGGGATGCACAGATACTCGTACTCGCCCAAATGCTCCCGATGTCTTTCTCGCTACCGGAACTTCCAGTGTCAGCAAGCCGGGCAGCAAGTCATTACACACTGCCCGGCTTCCTGATTGGCCAGGAAGCTGTCTCCATGTTTCCTCGTCACCAGGGAGGAGCTGGTTTCTCGGCCAATCAGGAGGCCGGGGGTGGTTAATGACTCGCCTCCCGGCTTTCTGATTGGCCAGGAGGCCGGCTTCATGCTCGCTCATCACTTGGTGATGAGAGAGCATGGAGCCGGCTTCCCGGCTAATCAGGATGCCGGGCAGCGTGTAATGACTCGCCGCCCGGCTTCCTGATTGGTCGAGAAGCTGGTCAATCAGGAAGCAAGGCTGCAAGTCATTACCCGCCTCCCGGGTTCCTTATTGGCCAGAAAGCCGGCTCCATGCTTCCTTGTCACGGCTTCCAGAGTCATTACACACCGCCCCGGATCCTTAATGTGACTTTCCGTATTGGCACTGATACAGAGTATTTGGGCGAGTACTCATACTCGGCCAAATGCTCTCGATGCTTATCCCGATACCGGAACTTCCGTTGTCAGGAAGCCAGGCGGCGAGTCGTTACACGCCGCCCGGCTACCTTAATGGGACCTCTGTTATTGGTATTCGGTATCGCCGAGTACCAAAACAAATCAGTACTCGTACTCGATACCACAAAACCGGTATGGGTGCATCTCTATTCAATGCTATTTCTGCAGAGCTTCAAATTTAAATATTCATGTTTATGCTATGGGATGAGAAGGAGGGTGCATCATGGAAACATCTCCAGCCCAGCTAATCTCTGGAGAAATAATAGCATTCAATATTTTCTTACCAGCAGTGCCTGCAGGTGCCCATATAGTGTTGCCCATGTGGTTTATGTCATTTTATGTTGCAGCAATAAATTTCTATTGCAAATATAAATGAGAAACTCTGCATTACCTAGTTAGTGTTGGTGGATGTCCACAGTAATCTAGATCAAATTGTGCAGTTCATGAAAATGTAGAAATGCGATTGTCTCTACAGAATAACTGAGTAAAATATTATTTCCACTATAAACTATGAAAGCATATCATAATTCCTTGTTGCTGTATTTCAGCAAAGCTAGTAATAGCTGAAATGTTCAATTCTTGCAACACATAGATAAGAGAATTTCTCTGTTTTAGTTCAAACTAAACTTAATTTCATGGGTGTCATTTTTTCTTAACCAGTTTCAACAGATCAAAACACTTTTCTGTGCAGCAATGCAAACAGAGCTTTACTAAAGAAGATTATTTTACATCTGTGCATGTATTTGCCATTGTGTTGAAAAGCATATGCATGGCAGAGACCGGTAGGCCTATGAAGTTAGAATTTATTTGTATTCTGCATCACTGTCACAGGAGCTCGAGGAAGGAGTCAGCAGTCACCAGCTCAGCTTTACCATTCTTAACCAGAGTGGGGAAGGGATCATACAGCATTTGTCGTCTGCCGATGGAGTGTTCTTACAGGAGAAACTGGCGAGCCTGAATAAACGCTGGGGTGCCATAAAGTCAGGGGTCATGGAGAGACAGCAAAGGTATGTAATGTTTGATATGAGTATGATCTGTGGGCTTCACTGTTTTGTCCAGATGTTAAGATTTGATCAATTTAATCTTTGTCAGCTTCAAATATTTTTTGTGCTTCTCTTATACCAAACTTTATATACAACTAATGCAAACCATTGATTATTAAATATTTTTGTCACATGGGTAAATCCTTTGTATGTATATACCTAAACATAGGTGCTATACAGAATTGTTTGTACATCACAGGCCACATGTAGTTAATTTCTCTACGGAAGGTGTTATGCAGCTACCCTCAGGTGATGAGACACTGGCAAAATAATATATTTGATTTATTTGATTTGTATAACCCCTCCCACTCCCAATCTGTCTCAGTTTTTTGCTGGTGTTTTTAGGTGATGGATGCCTTCTCTCTGCTCTGATAGAAGTGCATCTCTTTTGCACTTTTCTGCTGAAGACTCTTCTAGCAATTTTCCCTAAATGTTGCTCACAGCCACTGTGGCACCTAACCAATGCTATCCGGATCGGTTTTCTCTCTGGCACAGCAATGGTAGACCATACCCATACCAGGCCAAAATGGACTGTTGTCCATAGTGTTGAAGCCCTGTCTCTGAAGACCCCCTTTGAAGGGTATGCCCACCAGGAGGGCAGAGACTGAATAGGGCTTTTCCCATTTAAATGACCTGCACTGCCAAGTCAGCTGCCACTCTGGAGGTAGTAAGTAAAGGCTTGTCCCTAACCTGGTACCCAGTTCGCCCCTTTCCCCTTTGGATGTCAAATTTGGGGTTTCCAACAGCAGAGGGGTTCACGGTTTCCCTCAAAATTTGAATGCGGTATGTCACATGACGCCTGCACAGCCTCCCTCTGAGTATTCCTACTGTGCATGTACCTGCTATTTTCCTTTCTTGCGCACACTGTACTAGCCACACAGGCTGCACCTGCCACTGCAACTGCGACTCTGCATGGAAAAGGAGTACAGATTCTCTGCCACCTCAGTGCTGGGTTACTGCTGCTCCCTCTGGGGCTGGCTTACCAGGCATCAGTCTCTTACTTATTGTGAGTATTAGTGTCTTTCCCCCTCAAGCAATGACATATTATAGTTAAGGGAAGAAATGGGAGTCAGGCTCTGGTTCTTCACAGCCTAACAGCAGTTCTGAGGATGGTTTTGTCCCTTCTGAGGATGCTGTATTTGCTAGCACTTTGGTATATTGCTTTTCCTCTTTACTCCTCACCTCATGTTCTTCCTCAGTTTCCCCCAGGGCACCCTACAGATGGAATTCATCCCTTTTATGGCAGAGTTAATTCCTTTAACTTTCCTCTGTCTGCTTGTTCACGTGCTGAGGAAGAAGATGATAGGGAAGAAGGGGCTGCTTTCAGTTCTGTGGATTTAGCCCACAAAGAGGACCTCCTAAAATCTCTTCCAAGCTGAAGAACACTATCTCTGTCCTTGTAGACACGATGCAGGATTATTTATAGTGATTGCTGCCTGCATTGACCTTACCAAAGATCACCAGTCTGGGTTTCCTAAAAATCTCAAACCTGCCAAACCTTTTACATTCAGTGGTATGTGGTGACTGGGATAACCCCGGTTTGCTCTGCGATATCTTGTCAAACGCGGTTCCCTTAAAAAATGGGCTGTTCCTCTTGTAGATCCAGCCATCTCTTGTTTAAATTAGATATTCCTGTTTTCAAGAATCAAATTGACAAGAGGTCAGAGGCCCTCTTTAAGGCAGCATTTGCCCTTTTTGTCCAGTGTGTCATACCATATCTGTATGGTTAACAGCTATGGCTATGGACCCTGGGTTTATCTTTACAGACCCCACTGCTCTTAAACATTTAGACCTCTTTTAGCATTGTGTAGATGGCCGGGCAGATACTCTCAGACAAATTTGCAGTATTTGTCCACAAGCAATGGATTCTGTGGCTGAAATACTAGTCTGCAGAGCTCTCCTGCAAGAAGCACCTTGAGTGCATCCAATCTGTAGAAGAGTTAACTTCCTGTGTCATGTAATTTTACCTGTAAAATGTGTTTCTTAGAGCACATTGCAGGAAAGAGGACCTTCCACTCTGGTTTCTGTAATCCGCTTTTGTACTGCTTGCTACATAACTTAAACAGGCTGGGAATGGTAGGGGTTATACAGGGCTTTGGCAGTGTCCAATCACCTAAAGAAACCCCTGCATAGTCCCATCCAAAGAAGAATTAACTCTGTGTACTGTGATGTACTCCAAGAATAGATTTGTGAAGAGACAAATTCTATTTTAATTGTTTGTTATTGTTAAGAATCCTATGTCTTCGTTACTTAAAGGAGAACTATGAGGTGAGTGATTTTCACTCACCTCATAGTTCTAGCCGACCTGTGACAATGAGACAATGTCACAGGTCGGCTCAGGAGATCGGGAAATGAGCGAACCGGCGTTTGCTCACTTCTCGATCCTGTCACGGCTCTCTGCCGTGACAGGGGAGGGGCTGGATTCCCCCCTCCCTGCTCCGATCCTCAAGCGCTGACTGGCGGAACGGACGGGGGAGGGGGCGGGTACAGCTGGCTCTGCCTCTGCCTCTAGATAGGCAGATCCAGCTGTCCCTCACGCAGCTGGGCGGATCCAGACATAGTTTTCTGGATCCGCTTCAGCTGCGACGTCTCAGCCAGCTGTAGCTTAGGATGACAGAAGGACGCTAGTTTGTGTCTTCCGTTGCCCTAAGGAGAACTATGGGGAAAAGCCCTAACCTAATCTTTCATGAATCAAAACCATAACATGCATGTTGTTTGATTTCCTAACATTTTTTTATTTTTTTATTACAAGGTTAAAAGAGGAGAATTCTGCACTTAGTGAATACAGGAGAAAAATGGATGAGTTTACCATTTGGCTAGAGCAGACCACAAGTATGATTAGAGTGAATCCTGCACTGGATAATAAAGAAAAGCTGAGTGCACTAAAGGTAATACATAAGATGCTTCTTAGTTGCTGTTGAGGTTTTCTGCCAGTGACCTGAAGGCTAACAGATGGTGTTGGATTTATTCAACAGTGCGCTATGGCCGGCAATCAGTATACTTCGTGTACTAGTCTGACTTAAAAGTCATTCTGATTGGTTGATGTGGATTACTGCACTTTGCTTCTACCATGCTTTATTAAATAAGCCCACATCCCGGCCACATGCCTCCAATAGCTATTCTAATTGTGTCATAGGTAATGCCACTGGTGCTGTGTTGTGGGGGAGTGCCTAGCAGGCTGCAAAATGTAATGCTATAAGCACATATTATTTTGAAATAAGTAAAATACTAAACCTTGCTTCCTTTAACATAAACATACAACATAAAACCAGAAAGGTTAAAGGTACGCTCAAGTCAAATATGCAAGTGCCGCATTCAAAATGACCTAGAAGGCACAACTTACTTACAGAATGTCTTATTTTCAGTCTGGCATTCCTTCTGTGCAAATGGCTGTTCTGTTGACTAAATCAATCTGGTTGCCACTATACTTCTATATAAATGTCCCTGAATAAAAGTACTCACTGCCTTCTTCTTTCCCCTATACACAGTGCTTTGATAATGACAATGTAGACATTATGAGGGGGATTTAAAACTGGAGCAGACAAAATGTGGAGCAACTGTGCACAGCAACCAGTCAGCTTCTTTGTTTCATTTTTCAAATCTTAACTGAACAAACTGAAGAGAGAAGCTGTTTGGTTGCCACGGGCAACTGCTCCGGATTTTGTCTGCTTCAGTTTTGATAAATTCCCCTCTATATGTTTATTATAATTTTATTGATTCAGTAAAAAATTAAGTTTTTAAGCAGGAAGCTTTAGAAATGTTTAATTTGTTATCCACCAGGCATGTTATTCTTTCCAAAGGCAACTTAGTGGAATTTTTCTTGACATATTCTCAGAAAGGAGATCTTACCAATTTTTTATCATTGTCACTGTTTAAAGTGTTTAATATTGGGTTAACACCAAAGTTCAACTGGCTCTTAAAAACATGCCAGCTGGGACCAATGCACTGACCCAGTTTTAGGCAATTCAGCTGTGAATGCTTTCTCGCTTATTCTAGAATAAAACCTTGTCACTGGTTATTTGTTTCCTTCTAACCCTGAGATCTCAGGAGATGAAGATTATAGTTATTACAGCAAACTTGGGCTGACAGATTAGGGACGTTCGTTTTGGGCCAGCTTGGCCCAAACGAACTAAAGGTTCACATTGTATACCCCGCGTATAAAACGACCCCCGATTTTCGGGGGATGTTTTTAAGTATAAAAATTTGTCTTATACGCTGGCAAATGCGGTAATTACCTCTTTCTAATACAGTTTGATAATTACTTAAAATGTACTTAAAAGTCAAATTTTTTTTATTAATTTTGGATAAAGCAGGGAAAGGTTATAATCTCTTATCAGATTCACTCTCTCTATTTGTTTTGGTGATCATTGTCACCAAAACAGAAAGTGAATGGTAATAGAGCGAAAATCTTACAATGTGGACACTTTTTTAGGTGACAACTGTATCACTTCTCACACAGGGTATCCCTTTCTTTGAAGTGCCCTGCTCTCACTACTGATTGTGTCTTGAGACAAATTATCTCCTCAATGGGAGACAGACATCAGAAAAAAAAAGCATTGGACCATGAGAACCATCTGCAAATATAGTGACAGTGTGAGAAAGTTGCTAGATCTTTATTTTGCTCCTGATCCCTGTCATCTCTGGGCATCTCTTGTTTAGAGCTCAAGTTCTGTCACTATCACATGAACATTTGTAGTGTATTATAAATCTAGTAACCTGGCATGCAGAATGCAGGCAGCTATACAGGCTAATACTAATATGTGCCATCAGTTCAGTTTTTTAGTGATAGGGATATACAGTATATACATGTAATATTTAAACTGCTCTCTTTATCCATACCATATGGTTATGCAATGTTTTACTTAATACTTCCAGATATACAAGTGACATTATTGTATCACAGAAAGCAATTTGAAGGAGTCGAGTGTAAATGCAGCCTTAGCAGGCAATCCAATTTCTGAGTGGCCCAGCAGCAAATAAAGCCCAGTACAACCTGGTTACATGATAATATTCTTTATTATTTATTGTAAGTTATTACTATAAAATAGCACAGACATCAATAATAACAGTACTGTAATGATCTTGCTGCGGGGTCCCATGCCTGCTTTTAAAAAAGGACTTTTCCAATACTATGATTTCCAAATCGTTAAATGCAGTTTATACAGTAAACGTGAAATACATAGTCTATGTAATGCTTTGAAAAATGTTCTTGACTTTGAATTCAGATGTATGTGATTGGTGAAATACATGAGATAAAGCTCTCTTCTGCCCTCTTCAGGCATTGAATAAAGATCTGGGAATGCAGAGTGAGAAAGTGGAGTGGCTGAACCGCGCAGCACCAGATATGTTAGCTTTGAAGTGCCTTAGTACCCAGGACAGAGAGAAACTTTCTGCTAGGCTACGAACCTTAAACATCAGCTGGACTCAGGTATGGAAGCAGATTTCTATCAGTGATAATTCTACTTTTTTTGTGAACATATATTATTTTCCATAAATGTTAAACTAGGAACAAAAAGGAGCACTGACATCTGCTGAAACCAGTCACTAGGATGTGATTTATTATATACATTGACACATACAGTATCATACTTCTCTAATGTTAAAAACAAAAAGGTTTTTTGAGTCCACGTACATCTTTTTTATGTAGCTTTAGCAGCTTTTGTAGTGTTGTATAGTTTTCAGATGTTTCCTATGAATAGAGTAGAGCAGTCAATTCAGCAGGCAGGCCACACAGGCTTTCCTGTCTAGGTGAGACTCTCATTTACTTGCTTGATATTCATACCATGCAACAATTGTAATGGCTGAGTGAGCTGCTATTCTGTTATATTTACTTGTCTATAGAAATAGATTACTATTTTTGTTGCACTGGAAGATATAAAGTGTAGGTAGAAGGCACTGACTAATGATTGCATACATCAATGTTAATTACCTGAAATTTGTTAGCAATAGCTTTTTTTCCTGTCCAAGTTCAGCTTTAAACCGTTTTCTGCTTTAAAAATAATACTGTATACTCCTTTTTGCAACAAGAACCGGCCGAACTTTGTACAGTATATGGCCAGCTTTATTATGATTGGATATACTTCTAAGCTTCTTCTGACCATTCCCTTGAATGGTATGAGGAGAAAATCAGCTCTGACTTGAACAAATACACATGTACTCAAACCCTAAGTCACACAAATTTCAATAGAGATGCATTGTATGCAGGGAGGTATTTTTTTTTAGTAAGCCTACCCACATACATGAGAGCAGGACAGGACACTTATAATAAGATTATATTGAGTGTAATTTTGTTATTAACATATTGTAAAAAAAAACAAAAACATTTTGACTTTTTTCTCCTTGCTTAGGCCTTGGATTAAACACTTGCCAACTTACCTTTAACATAGCAAATATTTGCTTGTGTGCCATTTTTTTAATACTTTTACAGACCTGGCAGGTGTTTAATTTTACAGATTCTCCAACAAATATTATGTTTTCTGTCTTTTCTCAGTGGTATTAAAAGTTGATTTGACCTTTTGGTGTTCTTTAAGTAAATATTCTGAATGCCACCAATCTCTAGCACAGTGTTCAAGTTTTAAGTGTATAAAAGAAACACAGTATACAGTGTATAAGGAAACACACTGTTTATTAATATAAATAAATGTGCTTCTTCAATGAAAGTTTTTCTTTTTTTTTTATTGTCAATTGTCTAGCCAAGTTTCTAATAAATATTTGCACTTCAGTTACCGTAATACTTGCAAATCAGAATAAATGCACATGCATGTTGAGGTACGGTAGAAACACACTCACTCTGCATTTGGTAATTTTGTGACACCCTAATCACTAGGTCAGTAAATCGCATAACCTGTCAGTCTTAGGACTCATTCACACCAGTGCCCATGTTCCACAGGGGTGTCGGTACATTCTAATGGTGCATCTTACTGTTTACTTTTTTTCCAGCATATTGAAATGTCATAAAATTACGTTTCATTGATGTTTATGCTCTGCGTTGCGATGCGGTGTAATGTATTGCACTGTGCTGCGCTGAAAAAAGTACAGGTCGTTAATGTCTTTTCAGCACACACTACTCCAGCACAGTGGAGTGAACTGAACTCATAGGACTCAAAACAAATTGCCTTGTCTATGCTTTGAGACTGCTTTGGGCAAGGCTGGTATGAATAGGCCCTAAACTGTGATGTTTTCATAGAGGAGTTGCATATTGTTATACCAAAGGTTTGGTACACCTTATTTATAACACTTTACATTATGTATATTTCTTTTTTGGGGGGAATGATACACCTTTGTGCACAGCAACCAATCTGAATGAATCTGACAGTAAGCTGAAATCCAATTAATGCACGGTGTGCTACACTTTTACAAATTTAATATAGTTCTGATAGCAAATATTTTTTGTTACTTTTTATAGATAATGTTTATACATGAAGCCCATAGTTAATATTTAATATTAGTTAATATTTTTTCATTCTCGTTCATTAAAGGACACAGGATTCAGTTATTCAAAGATAATTCCTCCTTCAGACTGTGATCCAGTCTCCGAAGAGCATCAAGGGCTACTAAATACAGTATATTGTTGTTACTGAGCTCTATTATTACCCTTTTTTTCCATTCGTTTCCACGGAATGGGTTAAAACGCTGAAGAATTAAGTGCTGTGTTTCTAACTGGAGGGTCACACATTTGCTCCCTGTGCTCTGTTCCCACTTTTTCAGCTTGACATAAGTGCTTCCTGCCATTGCTCCTAATTGTAGGAGGCATATAGTTCCACCATGGTTAATCCGTGCTTCTGCCTATAGTAACATGATCACCTCTGGCCATTTGAACCTCTCCTGCTCTCAGCAGCTGGCTTGTTAGTAACCAAGGTTTTTACCTTGGGTACCATTCGTGCCTTTAGATGGTGAACATGTTTTTGGTGCCGCTTTGGAGACCATAATAAATAATGTAATTGAGGGTAAAAGTACTTGTTTGCCCCAGCAAAAAAGCATAAGCCACAATCTGGAAATATTCCTTTTCCCTCTGAATTTAAGCAGAGTTCATTTTATTACTCCCAGACTTTAATTTCCAAAAACTGAGCCAAGCCAAGAGAGTTCAATCGTAAACCCTGGGCCCTTAAATCTTCCAAAGCTTCAGGCATAATAGCCGAAGCTACAGCTGACCCTTCGGCTGGCTTTGTGAATAACCCTCTAATAACTAAATACTGTGTCCCTTAATAAACTCCAAGTTGTGGTAAGTACAAAAATCCTGTTTTTTTTCCATCTTCATCCTGGAAAACTCTTTAAAATTAATTGAATGTTCAAAGAATGCGAGGCATAGTATATTCAATTCATTATGGGAATTTACACCAATTTAGAAAATATTTGTTTATATTTGTATTTCTTTTTGTATTGTTCCAGGTGTCCAGAGAAGTGCCTGAAAATATAAAGGGCCTGGAAAAAGATTTATATTATCCCACCTATACCCCTGAGCCAGTATTACCCAGTAAGCACTCTCTATTATTTATACTGTTCTCTCTAACCAATATGCATGAGTTCTTTATTCCTGGAGAAAGTCTTATTCTTTGCAAAAGGGGCTACCAAATTTAAAAAAGAACTATGGCCCAACCTTTTTTGGCCATAGTCACAGGAGGACATTTACTATGTTCTCCTGTGACCCAAAACTCAGCATCAGCCTGCTATATGCTGACGTCGTAAAATGGAGCTGTGGGCAGGAAAGATTTCGACAATATTGTCGGAATCCAACCCACCACTTGCTTGACAGCAGGCTCTGCCTCTCTAGAGGCAGAACCAGCTGTGCCTGCCCCCTCCCCTGTCCATCTCTCCAGCCAGTGCTGGAGGAATAGAGAGGGGAATCCCTGCAGGGAGCGGTGAATGACAGTCACCGCTCTCTGCAGGGAGATGATCGGGAACTGAGGTATCAGCGGTATGTGATCACTCAGTTCTTGATCTATAGAGCCGACGTGTAACAGCTGCAGTGACACACGTTGGTTCTAATTATGGGGATGAGTGTATTTTACTTTCACCATAATTCTACTTTAACATGCTAATTGTCCATGCAAGGCAAAGTGTCTGTGCTGTGGGCATCCCCAGAACCTCATTTACTTACTGGTGCCCCCTTGCAGCTTTTTGCTACCCATTCATGTGAAAGTGCTCAGGCCTAGTGATTGGTTGCTAGGCTGGGCATCCTCACAGAGGGATGGGATGTTAATTTCTGGCTATTTATAACATTCTCTATTTGCAGCACAGAGTATAGTAAGAGAAAATTCTAACAGAAAGTACTTAGATGTAGCTACCTTTATTAAAATAAAAGCATGCTTAATGAAAAATAACACTAGGAAAACTGTAGGAAGCAAAATGTGTCCCGGTGCTTTTGAGTGGAAGAGCTATTGATAATTGTTAAATATTATTTATTTGCCTTACATATTAGAGAATTATAACATAGTGCTGGAATACAGACTTTAATACTATTATGAGCCAATTTCAGTTTCTACACCTTTACAACATGATAAAGATACAGAATTGCGGTGAGGTGAACAGATCCTGGGCCAGATTTACTAAATGGAGCATGGCCTGTGTGAGGATGAAGTCTTTCCTTTGTGCATATTCCCATCACTCCAGATCACTTCTGCATTATGCACTTTTAAAACTCACTGAGACAGACTACTATATGAAATAGTCTTGCGATAGACTGCTTACAGTTCAATAAGCCATGTGTTAATGCCTCCATATGCTTACTTGTGCATGTTTAGTCATCCCTACATATGTGCATTTATATAGAGAGAGCAAGTTTCTACTTAGATCTTTGTAATATATATATATATACACACATACACACACAAAGCAGAGGTGCTGGAGAGATGTGAATAAAAGTAGTGCAAAATATAGGTAACCCTTCTATACTCCTGTACTTCTACCTGTGTAGCTTACTCTTTATTAAAACAGGCATTAGTTCTAATACAGGTCGAGCTACCCTGTTTCCCCCCGAAAATAAGACCTACACCGAAAATAAGACCTAGTACTATTTTTGGGAATTGCTAAAATATAAGACCTACCCCGAAAATAAGACCTGGTTGTGACCATTCCCAGGACCGGTGGTGGCATAAGGGGGGACTTGAAGAGTCGCGGGAAAGGCAGGAGAGAACCAGTAGTGCCAATGAAGCCAGCGCTAGAGGAAGCAAGGCGGCAGCGGAGGGAGCAGAGCCGCATAAGCCGATGCCTCCTCTATAGTGCTTGCTCCTGTCACTGGCGGAGTGATATCAAATGCACTCCGCCTGTGAAGAATCGATAGTGAAAGTGCATTTCGCTCATTCTGGCCAGCGATTGGTTACCAAATTGCTCTTGGAAAGATATGGCACCCCTGATTGCCCTGATCACCCTACTCTTAACTTTTTGGATGATTTAAATTTGGATTTGCGTTAACTTTGGATTGTTATACATAAGACCTACCCCGAAAATAAGACCTAGTGTCTTATTTTCGGGGAAACACGGTATCTAGCTGAGTCATTTGTAAACCGTTAACTGAACAGTTTCTGTTCTATCTAATCAATTTGCACACAGTATTTCACTTGTAAAATACACTTCACTATACTTATTACTCTATGTATTCTCTTGTTGTTTTGTAGCTTACCCTGCCGTTCAGAAAATGGTGCTGGTGTCTTCTGCTTCTGAGTTCCCAGGAGTGGTTAAGCAAGCTGTGGAATTGCCACATACCACTGACCTCGATAAGACTATCACTGAACTGTCAGACTGGTTGTTGCTCATAGACCAGATGCTTAAGTCAAATATTGTCACTGTTGGCGATCCTGATGACATTAACACAACAATATCACGTATGAAGGTATGGGGAAATCCTCCAGAAAATGTCTCTTGAGTGTGTCAAAATAGTTTGATAATGGAGATTTAGGGTTTAAAGTGAGCTTCCCGGAAAAAAAGGAAACCTGTTTGTTTGGGAACTCATCACATCATTGGGTAAACTCCAGAGTTTTTTTAGGTTAAGGTTTATAAGTTTTACTGTGGAGTATGATTTGTGTGTTCACCAAGTGCTACTGTGGAAGATACAGAAGTTCTAAACCTGCTTCGATATGTTGCACAGGCACAAGTAACAGAATAAATGACCACTTCAGTCAAACTTGTGTTTCTTGATATTAAGATCCTTAGAATCAGTTTTTATGGTCCTGTGTGCTGTCAGATAGAGACTATCCAATGAAGACCAGTATTGATTATTCATGATTGGCATGTCATATTTTTACATACAGGAGAAACCCTGATAAAGTGCTGGATTTCCTTTGCACATCACATAGTCCGACATTGCTCTTTTAATGCACCTAAAGATGGGATTTAAAGTGAATCCTGCTCCTATGAGAACATATGTATCGCTGTTCTGGAATTTTTTAAAGATGTTGCTTGTATAAGCAGATGATTGTTGATGGGTACAAGTAGAAAGTTGACTTAACTTGGCATCCATTTCACTGTGCAATAATGTACACATTGTGATGTTCGGGGATATTTGCACATATGGTGAGCGCTTAAGAATGCAGTCTACTCGCAATATCTTCGGTTTAGGGACTGGTAGCCCACTTTTATTCAACACAAAGTTCATATATCCATCTTGGATACCCACGCAGGTGTTGTTGAGCGTAACATTCATGAAAGGCTTTGCAGCAACACAAGGATAGCCTCCTGGCTTCCACTTTAAACAATGGCACTTCTGACCCACTGGTCCTCTTTGAAGTGCTGTCCCACACTTGTACTGGTGGCCCCTCAGGCTCACGGCTCTCCTAGCCTCACCAGTTCTCTCCCAGCCTCCCTGGCTGTCTTAGTGTGCCTCCAGCACACTCACCACCTGACTCCTTTCTGACTTCTAGGGGCGTTCTCCTGACACCTGAACACAGTCTGTTCCTCTTTCTCAGCAGGAGCTAATTCCCTTAAGGTGCCCATACACTGCTCGATTCTCGTACGAGAATCGCGGGAAATCCCGCGATTGTACGAGAATCGAGCAGTGTGAATGAAGACGTGCGACCGTTTCTACTGTACGTCTTTTGTCTAGGAAGCACGCTAGAAAACCAGCTGAAAATCGTACGATTTTCAGCTGGTTTGAACGGTGCTCGGGAGACAAATGCCGAACGGGCCGGTGTGCGCACGTGCACACTGCCCGTTCAGCATTGGGGTCATCGGAATCCCGCCCCTCAGGGGAGCGGGCTTGCAATGATCGAGAGTACGATCTACCTGTCCAAGATGGGCAGATCATACGTTTTTTTAATTACTTTACAACCATCGCAAGACTAAGGTCTTGCGATGGTTGTAAAGTGTATGGCCACCTTTAGCCAGCATCCTTTCCTTAATGGCTGTGCACACCTGTGCAATTATCGAGTGCTGGCCACTGCTAAAGCCTGGACCCAGGACTAGGGATCTCATCTTTCCTTCAGAATCACCTTGAAACCTCCCAGTTCCAGGATCCCAAGCAGAATCCAGACAATCCCTTGCTTCCTGACACGTCTCAGCCCATCTGGCTGAGAGTCCCAGGTGATCATCACATCCAATTCTACAGTGGGATTGCCACACAATACCACAACATCTAGAAATGTTGACATGTAAAGTGTGGTAGAAATATATTCAGGAGACAAATCTTGCATTAGATCCTGTATAGCTACCAAAGACAAGATAAAGGTTTAATGTATTCTTCCCTATTCTTTTCTAAAGAGATCATACTCATGAGTCGCAAAGCAGAATGGCAGGACATCTTGCTCTTTTATAGTTCTTGTGTACTATCGGAAAGGTGGCCCTGTACACAGATTAGACATGATCATTTATCATTTTCCACCCCTATGCAATTTTGCATTAAGGTATCCAGAGATATTTCCTGCAGGATTTAATGGAAAACCACTTTGGCTAAACATACATGGAGTTCATGTGACCTTTATAGCAGTGACGTGCGGTACCTCTTGCTCGTGGTGAGCAAGAGGTACCGACCGAAGCCCCACCTCCTGCCGGTTGAAGCTCCGCCCCGTCGGTCCCAAAGCCCCACCCCAATCACTCCCCAAGCTAGTGTAATGGAGGAAGGGAGGAGACAGGGAGGAACCTCCCTTTCCCTCACTTGCTCCTCACCAATGAGGCTGCGTGACAGGTTACACAGCGGGAAGGATTTCCCTGCTGTGTAACCTGTTATATACCGATCTGAATGGAGAAAAAGTTAAGAGCACAGTTCCATGTCCTGTGACATCAATGTGCTCCCTAAAAATAATCAGTGCTTTTTTCAGCATCAGATCAGTGCTTTTGTCAGCATAATCAGAAAATGTTATTTAATGCATTTTTAGCATGCTTTATATATATATATATA